>NC_133366.1:37210177-37557392 GCF_049309525.1 Garra rufa | reverse complement strand
TCATTACTCTTGTCACATGGTTCATCAGAAATCATTCTAATATGCTGATTTGCTGTTCTGGAAACATATTTTATTAGTAGTATTATCAATATATAAACAGTTGGGTACATTTTTTTTTTTCAGGATTATTTGATGAATAGAAAGATCCAAAGATTTTAAAAAAGAAATTAATACTTCTATTTAGCAAGGATGCTTTAAATTGATCAAAAGTGATGAAAAAACATTTATAATGTTACAAAAGATTTTTATTTCAGATAAATGCTGTTCTTCTGAACTTTCTCTTCATCAAACCTAAAAAAAAAATCAACTTAGCTGTTTTCAACATAATAATAATAATAATAATAATAATAATAATAATAATAATAATAATAATAATAATAATACATGTTTTTCTTGAGCAGCAACTCAGAATATTAAAATGATTTCTGAAGGATCATGTGACTGGAATAATGACGCTAAAAAGCTTTAAAATCACAGGAATAAATTACATTTTAAAATATATTCAAATGTAAAACAGCTATTTTAAATAGTAAACATATTTTTAAAAATTACTGTTTTTGAAGAGACTTCTTTAAAAAAAACATAAAAAATCTTATTGTTTGGTAGTATTTATTATAGATTTATAATATACTGGGATCATCGAATAACATTTATTTTGTTTTATTTATTTTTTTGCCACATTGAAATTGTGATTTGTTTCCTATTGTAATAATTATATATGAAGACTTCATTTGCAAAAACAGATAACTCAGTTTTTAACAATTTTAAATAATCATGTTTTTTCATTGTGCATTCCAATTAATCTCAAACTACAATTTTTGAATATTTAAAAATATATATTAAAAAGATTAAAACGTTTTTTGCAAAAAAAAAAAAATGTTTTTTTTTTCTTTATTATTATTATTTTAATACTTGGTATTTACTTCATCAAATTATAATATCTTGTAAAATTTTGAATTTAAAATTGCCAAGTGCTCAGCTCGTATATATTTTCAGCTCAGGCAGTACTTCATGGAAATTTTACATTATTATGTTACATGATAATATAACTTAGAGGGAAAGCTTAAATGGACTTGTGACTCTATGGCTCATGGAAACATTGTTTATATAAATTATATGTTTCACTGCAAAAATCTTCAGACCTTCAGGCAGTTTTCTTATTTACAAATGCCATTGAAATTAGGTTCTTTCTGATATTTTAATGTTTAAGAATTGTAAATATAATTAAAAACTCTTAACATACAAGGAAGATAATACATTTGAAAAATAAATAACTGTATTTTACTTCACCACAACATTGTTTAAAGGTGGACTTAATGCTAAAAGAAAACTCCACCCAAGAAATGAAAATGCTGTCATCATTTTCTTACCCTCATGTCGTTCCAAAACTGTATGACTGGGGAACATAAAATAAGACATCTTGACAAACTGTTTTGTTTTTTGTCAATACAATGGAAGTTAATGGGCTACAATGTTGGTTCCCAGTGTTTGTCAAAATTCTTTTGAGTTTCTCAGAAGAAAGAACCACAAAACGCTAAGCAGATGATGATGGAATTCTCACTTTTTGGTGGAGTAACAATTTAAGATCACGATATTAGCTCATACATGATACTTCATCCACGACACTAGGTGTCAGTATACATACAAGATGACAATCATATTGACCAGCACAGCATTAAATAAAAAAAAAAATCCTAAGTGCACACTTGACTGGAACATATAGAGAGTCACCAGCTTGAAAGAGAACCTCTAGTGCTTAATGGCGTGCCACAAAACAATTTAGATATCGAGTGTATTCCCATTACTGAATTTCTGTGGGCGTAATAACAAATTTCCATAACATTAGGCATGCACTGGATAATTATTTGATAATGACAAGAGAGAAATCAAGGTGTTTGTCTTTAATGCCTCACCTAATGCTAGCTGCTTATTTACTTGTCACTTTGACATTTTGTCACACCTAACAGTGATTGACAGAATTAGTTTTTGCCAAGTCATTAATGCACTCATTCTCTCAAAGTGCTGCCGCAGGTACAATCTGAACAGAAAATTACTCACAACTTCCATAAACAGGGAACAAAACGGAGGCAAAACAAGTAATCACGTCAAGCAATAGTTAACCCGTAATGAAGACTTAATCAACCATTAACACCTAAGTGCTTGCAGGGAAAATAATTATCTCAGCTTAATTTGTTGTGCAAAGTATTTATTAATAAATTAATTATGAACCATAGGAAGAATACGTCTCAGTACTTCTAAAGAAATATCTATTCCAGACTGTCCATGAGTCGTTATCTGAAGGCTAACCCCAGATATCATCGTGCCTAATTTTAATAAATATATGTATCTCATAATGTTCTCCTCCATTTTTCTTCTTTGCTATGTCTGGAGGGTATCTGTGGGTGAAGAGGAAAGTTCCTCCAGTATCTGCAGTGGAGGAGTGTGTGTCTGGATGTCTGCTTTTTGTCACGCTAGCAGACAGTTCTTCATCCAGTCCCCAGACTGCTCGGCTGCCCAGTTTTCGCCGCCATATACATCAAAGTTCTGCAAGATGCTGGAGGTTAACGTCCAAGAAAAATGCAATTAGAAGATGTCTATAAGTTCCAGCCGGGCTATCGAGTGTACTTAATGCAAGGGTAGTACAGAAAGCAAAGGTTTCGTTATGAAAACGACTTTGAAGCCATTATTTCATTTGTTTAAATGCAGTATTCCCTAGCCATCTGTCAAATAGGATTTAAATGGGGAAGCGAAACATCCTATGGCATTCAGAGACATTCATGAAGGGGAAAGTCATTCTGTCTGTTTTATCAGCATATCAGTGATAGTCTTATCTTTACAGGGCTTGTACAGGACAGGAGAACATATGGTTGTAATCATCCACCATTAGAAAACAAATCTATGAGAAGGAATGGAAAGTCAGATTGTTAAAGCTTTAATCTTGGGCGAAGACACCGACAATTAAAGAGGAAGTTTGTAAAGTTGAGAAGTCAGATCTATCTGTGACTCCATAGTGGACAATCCGAATGTACAGTGTGAGTTAAAAGTCCCTCAAAATATTTTTTTAGATTTTTTTTTCTTGTTATTTACTGGACCACATCACCCACCATAATATATCTTATTTAAGTAATTTCATTCATTTCAGAGCAGAGTCTAATTAAAATGGTAGCTACATTAGGCCTACATAGGCAAACTCAGATCATTTTATCCAAATTGCGAAATACAAATTATGTAACCAAAGATTAATAAAGAGAAACATAAGTGATTACTTTACCACTCCAGTAGAAGACAGAATGGACTCAAGAGATGAAAAATGATTTGTTACATGACCTGTTGCGCTTTCACATGACAAATGAAACAAAAGACATGGACTCGAGAGGTGAATGATTCATTTCTGTTTTGAAGCCTGCAAACAGGATGTTGGGCTTGTAATGGCAAAATAATCAAATCACCCTGAGACAACTTTTTATTAAAATGAACGAATCGTTCAGGAATGACACATCACTAAAATCACTAAAAAGTGCTTGTTTTAAAAACGCTGTCTTCTGTATTCCCAACACAGATCGCGATTTCATGTTTTCTGAGAACAAAATCAACATCTACAGCGTCATTTACTTGCCTGATTCTATAGTATGTTAGTAGTGTGTTGGTTTGGCTTCTGCTCATAACTAAATAAAACAGACGCAGTGAAAAAATTATATAAGAATTGCGAAGGGCTGTTTAGCACACAAATTCTAACTTCTAACTACATTACTGTATAAAACAAATCTCACGTATATTCACTTATCACTCGTGTGCCAATTCTGACAAGTGTTAAAGAATAAATGTATAAAAGTCATTACTAACTTATACTCACCTTGTAGTAACATAGAGGGTTTTCAAGAAGCGTCATCAATCGGCCATACTGGTGGCACTGAATGTAAACAAGGCCACTGAACCAAATGAAACTTGCATATTTTGCTAATTAATGCTGCTGAAAATGGTCAATTATTGTTGGTCAATGTTTTGGGCTGTACTAATTGTTCAGACCAGGAAAAACATTTAAAGTACTACAGACTGCCAAAAGTTATAACAAATCAAGGAAAAGAGTGCAAAAAACTGTGGAACAAAAGGCATTTGTGGTTGGCCAAACTGAACCAGGATTTCCAGAGCAAGAATCTTGACAACATTCGTGTTTGTTCTTATCATTTCCAGTCAGGTAGGTGAAATATTAGGCTAAAATCTATTAACCTATTAACTTTGTCATAGTTTGTTGCGTCCTTTCCTGCTTACTAAGTCCTTCTCTATATGATTTACAAGTAAAAGTTATTTATTGGCATTAATGGTTCTGTGAAGAACCTTGAACATCCATGGAACCTTTCAAATGCAAAAAAAAGTTTTTTTATACTTGAAAAAGGTTAGAGTAAAAATGGTTCTTTTAGGAACTGTTCACTGAAAGATGGCATCACTGCAAAAACGCCCTTTTGGAACCTTTATTTTGAAAGAAAAGAAAGGATGTGACATGTGGCCAAGTATGGTGACCCATACTCAGAATTTGTGCTCTGCATTTAACCCATCCAAGTGCACACACAGTAGTGAACACACACCCGGAGCAGTGAGCAGCCATATTACGCAGGGAGCAGTTGGGGGTTCGGTGCCTTGCTCAAGGGACTCACCTCAGTCGTGGTATTGAGGGTGGAGAAAGCATTCACTCCCTCCACCTACAATCCCTGCAGGACCTGAGACTCGAACCCAGCAATCTTCGGGTTACATGTCCGACTCTCTAACCATTGGGCCACGGCTGCCCCCAAAATGTGGGTAATGTCTGTCATGACAGCTCTCTTTGTTTAGCATGTCACTGGATATGACAATGTTAATGTATTTGGTCTTGGCAGAATAGATCTGCTACGCTGCTGCTGTTGGTTATTGCTGCTGTGTTGTACAGAACATGCTACGGCCAAAGCATATGCCATACGGTGCTGTGAGTATTTAAGACATACTGCTACTGCACTAATAACATAAAATAACCCATAGCAGATCTATACAGGTGGAGCTGGGGAAGGTGGAGGGTTTCAGAGGAACTCTACCAGCCATTTAAATAGCTGCAAGCTCATTGGTTGCATATGCAACATGAACCAATCAGCTTGTGCCAAGTGGTATAACTCTGTGATATCATCAGTTACGTTAACAACCCGTCAGCCTTCGTCATCTAGAGTTTCATGGCAGAACTAGGTATTTTTAACAGTGTAGCTGTGTTCATACTATTCATACTGTGAAACAGCAGGCAAAAAGTACCTGGATGACCAACTACTTCCTCTGTCAGTTTGAAGTGCACATCTGATGAAATTTATCATATGAGGCCATACAACAGGAACTGATGCAGTAAGTCACGTGAGTATGTACATAGTATGTCCAGATTTCATACTGCAGCACACATATTCCTTCTATATACTGTACTTTTTAAACAGTTCTTTCCAATCAAATGTAGAGCAGGCTGTGCAATTTCAGATGCAAATATTGCTCCTTCATCATGTAGCTTTTTATTAGCAGCTTGCAGTGTACTAATGATTTCTCGTTCACTTGCCTCGCTTATGTATTTGTAGGCTGCACTGTGACTTTTATCATTCTAGGGCATGAACACTTTAAACAGTTCTCCTTTTTTCAACAGGCACAGTGTTGTTTGCCAAGCAGGAAAGTTTAAGTCATGTCAAAAAAAGTTAATGCTCTACCTTGACAGTACGAGAGTGTGTGTGAGAGTGAGTGAGTGTGTGTGTGTGTGTGTGTGTGTGTGTGTGTGTGTGTGTGTGTGTGTGTGTGTGTGTAGGCGTGTGCTCACATTGCAGCGAGAAAGAGGAAGTGTGTGTCACTCAAGCTGTGCAGTAATGAGAAGACTAACACGCACGTCTCATCCCATGACTGAGAAATGACCCTTCCCTCCCTCTCTCTTCCTCTTTCCCTCTCATCAGATCCTCCCTCGCTCAGTGAGGTGTTTATTTAATGCCACTGTGACTGAAGCTTTTCTTAATTATGTTAAATACTGTCAGCCTTGATCAGACTCCACACTTAGCAATCACAGGTCCTCCCCTTACCCCCATCAGAGAGGGGCCGCGCACACACACGCTAATGAATACAGACACAGAAGTGCTAATGAAGGCACTCGTATGTTAATTGTGGAGACACACAAGCGCTGACAGATTCACTTAGTCTAACTAACCCAAAAACATTATGAACGTATAACAAAATAAACATTTTGGAATTCATCATATTATTACTTGTTCAAGAAATTAGATGAGGAAGTGAATGCAAGGTCAGTGGATGACTTAACCCACCGGACAGCATTGCCATTAAAAAGAGTTCAATATATTATCAGTAAGTATCAGACTGTATGGTCACAGGTGTGCGTTTTATCATCAATTTACAACAGCTTTGAACTTAAAGGGATAGTACATCCAAAAATAAATTCTGTCATTAATACTCACCCTCATGTCATTCCAACCCGTAAGACTTTCGTTCATCTTCAGAACACAAATTAAGATATTTTTGACTCAAGAGATGTCTGACGCTGCATAGACAGCAACGTAATAACATATTTGAGGACCAGATATATAGTAAGAACATCGATAAAATAGTCCATGTGACATCAGTGGTTTATTAAGCTACAGGAATACTTTTTGTGCACAAATAAACAAAAATAACAACTTTATTCCACAATTTCTGCTCTTCGTGTCAGTCAACGAAGATTCACGAGAGTACCAAGCTCTTGGATTTCATCAAAAATATATTCGTTTGTGCTCCGAAGATGAAGAAAGGGTGAATAATTAATGACAGAAGTCATTGTTTCCCCTGCCATTATATTAGGGGGCGGCCCGCCCCCCTTGAAGGTCAAGTTAATTTTATTTAATTTTATTTTGTATATAGCGCCAGGTCACAATAGAAGTCATTTAAGGTTACCTTTCCTATAGAACATGTCTATACCTTGTTCTTTTACTGAACAAACTAAATAGCCGTATGTTATTTATCTTATTTACACGAAAGGATGACATTTCTGTCTCTACATGGTCGCACGTCTACAATTTCTCCTCTGCGAAAACACTGACTGAATCTTGGACTTTAAAACGGAATTTACTACAGCGTGGAATGCCACATAATTTATCGATTTTTGGATGAATAATCAAAAGTTAGTCTGTCACTCAATTCGAATCGCTATGTGGACTAGTGTCTGTGCATACTGAAACTCAAAAAGACGATTTAAATATGAATCCTGCATGCTCCACTTGCCTCTATATGTATGAATGGCGGAGATGCGGTTTTGTTTACTACACAAATACTGAAGCATGCTGACGCTCCCTGTAATTTTCGGCCTTTGCGTGTCACATAAATAGATAAACTAGATAAACTGGATAGATAAACTCTATCTCCAGAGATGCTGTGAGTGTCACTTCATGTGAATTTTTCAGTTTCATTTGAGAAAACTAGCATCATCTTATACTGTATATACACAGAAACTTCACGGCAACCTGTAAAAGTATGGTTTAACATACAGAACTATATTAGTCTTGTATTATTTTTGTACAGTATAATGTAGGTGTTTATATATTCCTATTTCTGGCAAATTTAAATAAAACATTTAAATTATAACAAGATTGACCACTTAATTGTAGAAAAAATACTAAATTATTATTAAAACTTTTTTAACTGAATATTCACACAATTTTTCTTTTTTAATGTAGCTATTAATTTTAACAGTAAACCTCTGTTTGTTTGCCAAGAAATAAAATGGTTTAAAAATAAATAAATGTTTAATGCCTTCATTTGATTATCAGAAAAGAAGAAAGAATCTCTGAAAAAAAGAAAAAGATTTTATAGGACCCTATTGTTCCAAATGTTGAAATTGAGAGTTTTGGACTTATTTGTTCACTGAATTAAATGGGGGCTAGAGGCTAAATTACAGAAAGTACCGTTGGATATCGGCGACCGGCACACCTCCCCCACCCCCTTCCAAATCCTGTAAACCTAGAGGAAACACTGCATATGATTAGAAACTGTCTAAAATATATATTTAATTATTGTGTTTCTGCATATTACCAAAAAAAATGAATGAATGAATGAATGAATCAAGTAGGCTAAATTAATAGCTCTTTAGAAGCACAAAATCTGTGGGGATCAAAGGTCTTACGGGTTTGGAACGACATGAGGGTGAGTAATTAATGACAGAAGTCATCCAGTTAGAAATTGTCTAAAAAGATAATAAATTATTATGTTTGTGCATATTACATAAAAAATAAATGAATTAATGAATTAATGAAGTAGGCTAAATTAATAGCTCTTCAGAATCCCACAAATCTGGGAGGATCAAAGTTCCCCAACTGTTGCTACTATTACGTAGCCAGTCAGTTGTGTTAAAAATAAAATAAAATGGATTCATCCCACCTACTTCTGTCAGCCTTGGCTTGACATAAAAGAAAATGTAAATGCAAAGAAATCTCAATTCAAGACTTATCTTTCCTCAGTAAATCCGCCAAGAAACACAGTTGCTTCCAGAATATTATAATATCTACAACTCTGACAGACTGGTGGAATGATAAAATCACAGAATTCACCCTGGCACCCTGCGTACACACCCATCTGTTACAATCCTGACTTTTTAATCAACAAATTACAGATAAAAGGAAATAAATTGAAAGTAAAACGTATCGCTCACTTGCAGCGCCTCTTTGAAATGGATACATTAGTTTTCCTACTTGAGCCAAAAGTTCAGTGTCGGAGCAGTATCTACAATACATTCAAATTAGAAGTTCAATAAAAACCGAAAGCAAAACCAATATATCAAATAACCTCAGATTTGGTAGTTAACCTCAACAAATTGGCAAATTCCCCCAAACCCTTTACAAAAATATACACAGTCTTGGCATCTTACAACCCTTCCATATCACTCCTAATCAATAAATGGGACAGTGTCTCAACCAATGCCAACTTTTGGAAACAAATAGTCAAGCCTTCACATATGCCACAAATACATAGAGTTATAAATAATGCATACGGTTATTACATACAATGTAATATAAGATTTTTCAAGTTACACATTAATATTTCAAATGTACACTAGTGACAACTAGATTCATGTACTCGACTCAACACACATATATATATATATATACATATACATACATATAACTAATAAATAAATATTTGTACATATATCAGTTTATACAGTCACAAATATGTGTGTGTGTGTGTGTGTGTGTGTGTGTGTACTGTATATATTTACATATACTTTCACAGAGAGACGCATCATCTAATAGGCCCTAAGCAATTCATGTCCTTCCCTAAAACATCAATTAAAGATGGAGTCTTGAGTGATGACATTCCCTGTATTAATCTTATCATGTGTCATAACCTGCTCTCTTGGCTGCAGAGCAGCATCATTTGGACACATATTAAAATTGGCTGCTGTAAAAAAATGTTAAATTACCTTGTGGGCAAAATGAGTATGCCGTTTAAATCAAAGGATATGTGCAAAAAGAGGAAACTTATAAATTGTTATAGCATTCAAAAATCATTTTTCCTGCTAATATTAAAGTGGTGTTTGAGAGAAGCAGCAGGGTTCAATTCTCCGCGGGCAGTTTTAGTCTGGGGATTCCTTGATTGTGAAATATCCCTTCAACCCCTCCTAACCAGACTGCCTTAAACTGATCTCATCAGGGTCTCTGAAGGAAGTTCCTACACCAACTCTGACACAGACTGGGCAGGACTGCAACTTTTTAGCACTCAGTTTTTTTCCAGTCATCTCTTCTCATTTCCTGTTCTCAAATGAGTGTGGGGAAAAACATGTTTTCTTTATTGGCTCTCAGTACCAATTCAGTTCAAGTAAAATGTGTCTACACAGCAACAAGGCTAGGGAAGAGCTATAGCTTTCAGGGGAATTTCATCAGCTTTTCAAGCAAACAAACATACAAACACAGAGAGAAAAAGAGGGGCCCTTGCAAAGCCCTGTCCATGTCTCACAAATTCCATGTGTGTTGTGGCACAGATTAAGTAACACGGAGATTGAGTGTGTGTGAGAGAGAGAATGAGAGAGAAAATGACATAGTGAGTCCAGAGATGTAATAAAGGCAAAGATTGTCCCTCAGGGAATCATGGTTGTGTGCGACCAATATGCTCTATATTTCTTCTTCGCTGTCTTCTATCATCACTTTAATCCCCAAAATTACCAACAAAGCCTTTCTTGAAATTTGACCGAATTTTCCATGGTTTAATCATATAATATACGGCGAGGAAAGAAATGAACATGGCTGAGCTCAGAGTAAATATTTGAGGTTTGTTTTTCAGCTGTTTTATAACACAGAGTGTGACTGGAGATGGAACAGAATTCGAGTCGAAATGCAGGCCTGGTGGGTCCCTAGCAAATCTAAGAAGCAAATCTAAATTTGTAAAATTAAATTTCCTCACACAGTGATGGGTGGTCTGAATATGTGCTTTACGGGACAACTTAAATGAAATAGGTAGTATGTAAAGAGTGTTTATAGCTTCTTTTTTTATAAGTTTTGAAATGTAGTATTTTGAATCACTTAATACTTACATAATATATATTAAGTAGATTTTTGTATGTGTATATACAGTCAAACAAAATTATAATTTTTGATGGTTTTTTTTTTGTTTAGTTTTTTTTACTGGTGGGTGCAGGACACTATAGTTCATTATGTAAGTGAGGATAGCAAAACCAGTCTTAAGTAGCACGGGTATATTTGTAGCAATAGCCAAAAATACATTGTATGGGTCAAAATTATAGATTTGTCTTTTATGCCAAAAATCATTAGGATATTAAGTAAAGATCATGTTCCATTAAGATATTTTGTAAATGTCCTATCGTGAATATATCAAAATTTAATTTTTGATTAGTAATATTGGTAAGAACTTCATTTGGACAACATTAAAGGTGATTTTCTCAATATGTTGAATTTTTTTTTTTATATACTGTAAAAAGTTTTCACCAGTTTCAACTTAAAAACTTAGGTTTAGCAGCCGCCTTAAAATTTTAAGTTAAATCAACATAAGTCATTTCAACTCACAAGTGAAATCAACTCATTTTTATTGTAATAAGTTAAAATGACTTGTAGTTTTAATCTGATTTAACTTAAAATTTTAAGGCAGCTGCTGAACTGAGGTTTTTAAGTTGAATCTGGTGAAAACTTTTTACAGTGTAGATTTCAGATTTTCAAATAGTTGTATCTTGACTAAATATTGTCCTATGCTAACAAATCATACATCAATGGAAAGCTTATGTATTTAGCTTTCAGATGTATAAATCTCAATTTAAAAAAAGACCCTTATAACTGGTTTTGTGGTCCAGGGTCACACATAAAGTAAATTGTGACACATTATATCCAAAAAAATCATCATACAGTACCAAAATTTATTTAGACACTTTAACCTGACTTTGTTTTGCTTAAGGACTTTTTTTTTCTTCTTTAATTGCTAATACAAACTTTTTACACCACAGACTGAACAAAATTAGCCATTCCTTGTTAATTGGTCAAGGAAGTATTGATAGTTGTGTAAATATTGTCATACTAACAGTTGTCTGAATTTTTGGTTGATTGTGATCTATTAATTAATAAAAATTAGTGATTAACTTTTCATTAATCTCACAACCCCCCTGCAATACCTTTGCAAACCCCAGTTTGGGTAAACTTGACATAATGTAAAGTTTAATGCATTTCATGTTGTTAATTACAGCTAATGTAACATATTTTCATATTCTCTGTATTTTTAAATCAATATGGTACAAGATTATCCTATTTAAATCAATGTGATAAAAATTAGGTCAAAAGTGATCTGAAAGTAATCAAAAGTAGTCTGATTATATTACCTAAAATATAATGAATTATGTTAATAACTAACATTTTTGTCATGTCATTTGGAATCAGTAAGAGATAACAATTCATAAGAACACACACACACACACACACACACACACACACACACACATGTTTGTTTTTGTGAAATGTGGGGACATTCCATAGACGTAATGGTTTTTATACTGTACAAACCGTACTTTCTATCACCCTACACCTTCCCTACACCTAAACCTAGCCCTCACAGGAGACTGTGCATATCTTTACATTCTCAAAAAAACGTGTTCTGTATGATTTATAAGCCTTTTGAAAAGTGGGGACATGGGCAATGTCCTCATAAGTCACCCTCTCCTTGTAATACCTATGTCATACCCATGTTATTACACACATTTGTGTCCTGATATGTCACAAAAACATGCCCACACAATCACAAACACACACAAACACACACACACACACACACACACACACACACACACACACACACACACAACACACACACACACACACACACACACACACACACACACATGTTGGGTTTACATGTTTTATGGGGACATTCCATAGGTGTAATGGTTTTTATACTGTACAAACCGTATTTTCTATGGCCCTACACCTACCCTACACCTAAACCTAGCCCTCACAGGAGATTGTGCACACTTTTACTTCATCAAAAAAACTCATTGTGCATGATTTATAAGCCTGTTTCCTCATGGGGACCTGAGAAATGTCCCCACAAGGTCAAAATCTACTGGTATTCCTATCCTTGTGGGGACATTTGGTCCCCACAACGTGATGAATACCAGGTACACACATACACACACACACACACACACACACACACACAACAACAACAACAACAACAACAATGACAAAAATGTCGTATTATCAATGCTGAAAACTTTTATGCTGTGTGGAAAGATTATTTTTGTGGAGAACAGCATTAATTTGACATTGTAAAATTCTTTTACAATTTTATTTTGAATTTAATGTGTCCTTTCTAAATAAAAGTATAAAGTTGTTAAAAAATCGATTGGTAGTGTACATAGTTTTCATGTTTAATTGTATTTTTTCATACACTGTAAAAAGTTTTCACCAGATTCAACTTAAAAACCTAAGTTCAGCAGTGGCCTTAAGTTTTTAAGTTAAATCAGCTTAAAACTACAAGTCATTTTAACTTATTACAATAAAAATGAGTTGATATAACTTTTAAATTTAAATGGCTTAAGTTGATTTAACTTAAAATCTTAAGGCAGCTGCTAAACTTAAGTTAAGTTGAAACTGGTGAAAACGTTTTACAGTGTACATATATGTAAATGTATTACTTGTCTATAATGCATTATGAATTCTAAATTGCTTTGTTTATATATAATGTATTCCTTTAAAAATACTACCTTTTTTCTTTCTTGCACACACTTATCCCTTCATAAGCACATCCAGCATTTGAAACACACACACACAGAAGCACACACAATATCCGCCCCAGGATTGTTCGCCAAATGACTGCCCACAGCCCTGACTCTGATGTAACCGAACATCTAATGGGCATAAAAGGTGTCAGAAAGCAAGCTACCATCATCTTCACCTCTAGCCTGAAGGGCCTTGGCTATAATAGTAATCAAGTCTTTGATTCAGCCGTACATTTTCCAGCTCACATGCCTTTCGATTATCAGCTTAAACCAGCAGCTTTGAAGCCCAAACCTGAACCCATGGCTCTGTTTCCTCCGTGGGAGACAACCTGTCATCAGAGCACTCGTCTCAAGCTCTCATAAAGCGCTGTCTCAGGGCCTGCTGTCTCTCTCGGCTCAGCTCTCGATGAACACTGTAGCCTCAGGTCCTGCAGATAGACCCTCACTGGGCACCAAATCCTTTTAATTACATCTAGAGGCTTTGATTGGGATCTTCTCGTTCCTTTGTAAGCAGTTATTGTTACTGACCAGGCAAATGTGGCTATCTGGGCTTCTTTAGATGTCTACAGTCATAAGACATATTACTGGTTCCTCACAATGCTTCCTTTCATCCTAATTCTGTCAAACTGGGGTTGAACCAGACTTATAATAAGGCAAGAGTGCTTTGTCGCTACAGGCCAGAGACTGTGAAATTTAAGCTCTTCAAGAAGATTTTAGACAGTTATTTCCCTTACAGGCATTTGTGGTTGATTGTGTGTATATGCATATGTGTGTGTGTGTGTGTGTGTGTGTGTGTGTGTGTACCTGGTATTCATCACGTTGTGGGGACCAAATGTCCCCACAAGGATAGGAATACCAGTAGATTTTGACCTTGTGGGGACATTTCTTAGGTCCCCATGAGGAAACAGGCTTATAAATCATGCACAATGAGTTTTTTTGAGTATGTAAAAGTGTGCACAATCTCCTGTGAGGGCTAGGTTTAGGTGTAGGGTAGGTGTAGGGCGATAGAAAGTACGGTTTGTACAGTATAAAAACCATTACGCCTATGGAATGTCCCCATAAAACATGTAAACCCAACATGTATGTGTGTGTGTGTGTGTGTGTGTGTGTGTGTGTGTGTGTGTGTGTGTGTGTGTGTGTGTGTGTGTGTGTGTGAGTGTGTGTGTGTGTGTGTGTGTGTGTGTGTGTGTGTGTGTGTGTGTGTGTGTGTGTGTGTGTGTGTTAAACATGAGATGCCACAGCAGCCTTTATAAAAGGATGATAGGAGATTTTAAGCGTGCAACAGTGTGAGGAGGAAATTGACAAATGAATTGCACTGTTGGCATTGTTTATTTCCTCTGTGTTGTTTTAGCACCCCATTGACTAAAGGAATTATGTAAATCAGCTAACAGCACAACCATGCCCATAAAAGCTCAAATGTTCATTTAAATTTGAAAAATTGAAGCAATGTAAGTCGTTTAGAGGAATCTGGCAACTACCACAATCTGCCATATAATACTGGAACTGTATAGAAAGTGACTACATTGTTGTCTGAATACATTTACCATAATATCACAACGTTAATTTTGCCTGGCAAATAGTAAAGAGTTTTGTGAATAAGGTACAGTCTATATTTAACACATAAATGAGGGATGTCTGTGCTGAAAAGACATAATTTAAATATGCACAGAAGATTGCTATACCATATTAAATTTTTCAATAAGCAATAATTAAAACACACTACATTTATTTAGAATGTATTTAGACGTTTTTTCACATCAGTCTACACTCAATCACTCTATAATGTATAATATATAACATAATGATATTATTAATGTATACGAGTTGACGTATTTGAATAATAGCATTTTTTAATAAGTAATAATTCAAACAACAAAAAAATATATTGTGTTTGGCCACAATGATGTAGCCTTCATTTGACGTAAAAAAGGAGAAGCCTTCAACCCTAGGAACACCATCCCCACTGTCAAACATGGTGGTGGGAACCTAATGTTTTGTAGGTGTTTTTTAAGCCGGTGGACCAGGGAACCTAATCACAGTAAACGGCACCATGAAAAAGGAGCAATACATCAATATTCTCAACAACAACATCAGGCAGTCTCCAGATAAACTTGGCCTTGGGCACCAGTGGACATTTCAGCAAGACAACGACCCAAAACACACAGCAAATATGGTGAAGAAATGGTTAGCAGACACAAACGTTTTGCAGTGGCCCAGCCAGAGTCCTGACTTAAATTCAATAGAGAATCTGTGGAGGGAGCTAAAGATCAGGGTGATCTTTGGACATGGAATTTTGGACATGCCACTTTTTGTTCAAATGTAAATAAAAGCTGAGAAATATTTTTTTTCCACAATGATGCCTATATGTATACACATGTGCAGTGGATTCAAAAAGTATTTAGACTCTATGGCCCGGTTTCACAGACAGGGCTTAGACTAAGCCAGGATTAGGCCATAGTTCAATTAGGACATTTAAGTAATTTTTATAAACCTGCTTAGAAAAAAACATTACTGGTGTGCATCTTGAGACAAAACAAAGGCACTGATATATTTTAAGATCAATCAGTGCAATTTTGTTTCAGTTGAAACAGCTCAGACTTACATTTTAGTCTAGGACTAGGCTTACGCCTTGTCTGTGAAACTGGGGGTAAATGTTAAGTTGTAAAATGTTTATTTTCTTTTTTTTTTTCACACATCAATCTACATTTCATCACTCCATAATGTATAATATATAACATAATGACTTAGCAAAATCCAGGAGTGCATTTCCCAAAAGCAACTATGGTCGCAAGTTCCAACAAAGTTCAACAGAACTTTTGCTTTTGGGAAATGCAAACAAGATCTGTAATAACACTGAAATATCATATTGCATTTGTATTCAGACTCAGTATTTTGTTGAAGCACATTTAATTACAGCCTCTAATATCACTGTATATCAGTGTACATCGATCAGTATGTTTATTGTACACTATACTGTACAATTTTAATAATCAAAAACCTAAAAGCACTTTTTAATAAAAAATATTACATAGAATTAATTAAAAAAGTGAATTTAAATAAATAAATGCGAATTAAATTTAAAATGAGTCTGTATTAAAATAAAAACTATTTTTATTTTAATTAATATATATAGGTGATACATTCATTTACATATATGTTCATTATCAATTACTTACCCTCCTGTCATTCCAATCCCGTAAGACCTTCGTTCATCTTTGGAACACAAATAAAGATATTTTTTGATGAAATTCAAGAGCTTTCTGACCCTGCATTGACAGCAACACAACTAAAATACTTCCAGACCCAGAAAAGTCATAAGGACATTGGTATAACAGTCCATGTGACATCAGTAGTTCAACCACAATTTTACGAAGCTACGAGAATATTTTTTGTGTGCAAAGATAACAAAAATAGCAAAGAAAACACAAATTCTATTCCACCAAATCATGTATTCCGCCTTTATGCTCAACAAGACCCAACAAGTGTTGTTTACTTGCAGAGGTACTCTCGATAATGGGGGAAGATGTAATTTTAAGAAGAAGAATTGCTGAATAAAGTCATTATTTTTGTTTTCTTTGGGCACGTAAAATTACAGTTGAACGACTTCTTACTAGCTTTCTGGGCCTGGGAACATTTCAGTTGCGTTGCTGTCTATGCAGGGTCATAAAACTCTCGGATTTCATATTTTTCAAATATCTTAATTTGTGCTGTAAATATGAACAAAGGTCTTACGGGTTTGGAACGACAAGATGGTGAGTAATTAATGGCATAATTTTCATTTTTGTGTGCACTATCCCTATAACGTTTTTCTGGTTTTGGTCTGAAATGCACCCAACTTAGTTAACTCCCATCCAAGAGTTCTGAGAGTAAAGACATAAATTGCTTTCAACAGCTGCAAACCAGTAGAAGTTTGAGTACGTACAAAGTATTTAAGGAAGTCTCCCAGGTCTCCATCACAGCAGAGTTGACTGACACTCCTCCATCTTTCGCTGTCTGTCTCAGCATTTCCAGCCATCACACTCTGTCTCTTCCATTACCTCTATCTGCCTCTCAGTTTGTCTCCATCACTCTGTTTGAATTAAACACATTATTCCCTCACTCTCTGTCTCTTACAAATTGCGGTGATGCTTGTATACGGATTAGTTAGAATAATTAAAATTGATTTTAAGGGCCTCTGTATTGAATTCCGAATGAAAAACACATTTTCACATGTGATGAGAGCTTCAATCTGTGCACTTTCCACTGCCCTATTCAGCTACACTAAATGTGAAAAGAACATTTATGCTTGAAAATAAACACCCAGCACATTTTTTTCTATAGGCTATAGTGAATTCTCGAACCAATGCTGCATGTCACAGTAAAACTGCAGATACAGAACAGAACGAAGTGAAAAGGTGGTACAACAGTGCAGGTTAAATGAGAGGAGGACTGTGGGTAATTTACTCATGAACATATCAGGTCACCTTCACCAATTATTTCCTCTCCCCAAACAATGCAGTTATCCTCTCTCTCTTTCTCTCTGCTCTGTCTCTCTCTGTCTCTCTTCCTCCCCACAGTTCAGGATGCATTCTCTTATTACCATCATTATGGCAAGCCCTGGGGCCCTTCTCACACGTTGCAAAATAGACTCATCTAAGCAGCTCCAGAAAACAATGGAGCAGCATTGAAAAATAAACAAGTTGCGAGTCAATCGGCATACAGCTAACAAACATGTCTACAGCGATCCATGGCTCCTATAATTAACTGTCAACTGTCTCAGTCTCTGTATGTGTAGCCTCATAATACAAGGTTAGCAATGAACTAACTGGATGAAGTCAGTCTCCAAACACCTTGTGACAGGGAACAAAACTTCCCGATGGATGTCAGTGCTGTTACTCTGTTTGTATTACACGAGGAGAGAGGGAGAAAGAGATATTCTACCATGTTGAACACTCCGTTTTGATGTTCCTTTCCATACTTTATGCGCCCAGCTGAAAGAGCTCAGATACGTTGTGTCAGAAGTGTAGAATATTCATGACTGCAAAGAGAATTAAAATAGCAACTCTTTCAAGCATTTTGGTGTTTCTTTTAGGCCAGTGACAAGTTCTCACAAGTGGAAAGGGAAAAACAAACAGTGTAAGTTTCTGGTTAGTGCTTTCTGTGGTTGGAAGGTTTTGGACTACCCAAGTAAACTGTCAAAAGATGTCACCCCCTACTCAGAGTTACGCATAAACATATTTTCCACTTGCAGAGTGGGTATCGTTTTGGCAGTAGAGTGTTTTTACATTTTTTAGCTACTGAACAATTAAATAAATTAAATAAAATAATTTAAGAGTTGTCTGTGATTTTATGTACATATTTTTCTAAACTACTTTTAAAACAAATTATAAAAAATGTTAAACAAATTAATCATCAACTGAACTATATTTAGCTATCTTTAACATCTCTGAATAATCTTCATTTTTCTTCAATAATCTTTAATTTTCTTTTGAAAACCAATAAATGTTAAACTAATTTCCCGGCATTAAATTAACACACAAAAGCTCAATTTTATTAAAGGGATAAAAGGGATAGTTCACCCAAAAATGAAAATTCTGTCACTAATTACTCACCCTCACGCCTTTCCACACTTGTAAGACCTGTTCGTCTTCGGAACACAAATTAAGATTTTTTTATTTTTTTATTTTTTTAAATTAGAGAGCTTTCTGACCTTCCATAGAAAGCAATGCAACTACCACGTTCAAAGACCACACTGTAAAAATGCAACTGCATATTTTCCAGTTTACTAAACCTTTTAAGTTTCAAATACTAAAAAATATATAGGCTATATATTATTGAAACTTTATAAAAACCCTTGTCAGAACAATACAATTACCCCAGATGTTGTCCCAACTAGTCAGACCATTTACTGAATAAAAAATTTCATATTGTTGAAATGTTAAGGCTATGTGAGTTCCCAGCATGCATTGCAGCATTAATACATTATTATTGTTTGGCTGACTTCATTTAAATTTTTTGTTGTTGTTTTGTCATTATATGTTAGTTAATTGTTGTACTGTCATGTAAAGAGGTCATCTTTTCAACAGTTGTTGATTGCCACCATTTTTTGTGTACACACAGTTTGTGTGTATAGTTTTGAGGCCTAGAGTATGTTTTATGTCTTGTAAGACATTTTACAAATAAAGACAAGGTGCGTTTCCATTACAGATTTGTGCAAAACTTTGGCGATGGTTTCTATAAAAATTAACTGTTTGTCATTCATAAACACATAAAATTGATAATATGGTGCCTTTTTACACATTTTTTCCATCCTGGAAACAGAAAAAGAAAATTACCTCAGCAACAATAATTGTTGTTTCAGGTGATGTCACAAGAAATTTTCGACTAGCAGAATAAGACCATCAGCATTGCATGAACAAACATATTTGCATTGGCTAAACAAAGTATCTTTACTGAGAAAAACTAAAAAAAAAAACTATTATTGAGAGAATTCAAAAGTCTAACTGCATCAAGTTGACAATTTTTTTTACAACTATTTATTTTTTACAGTGCAGAAAGGTAGTAAGGACATCATTAAAATAGTCCATGTGACATCAGTGGTTCAACCTTAAAGGGATATTTCACCCAAAAATGAAAATTTGATTTTTATCTGCTTACCCCCAGGGCATCCAAGATAGAGGTGACTTTATTCTTCAGTAGAACACAAGCGAAGATTTTTTAACTCAAACCATTGAAGTCTATCAGTCATATACAGTAATAGCAGTCAATGGGACCCAGAGTCAAAAAACATACACAGACAAAACCAAATTAAAACCTGCGGCTCGTGACGATACACTGAGTTCCTAACACATGAAACAACCAGTCTGTGCAAGAAACTGAACAGTATTTATATCATTTTTTACCTCTGATTTACCACAATGTCCAACTGTCCAGAGCACGTTCACAACAACCGGTGTGTGACACGTAAACATGCTCTGGCATAGTAGATGCATGCACAAAGTCACTAATTGTTTACACAGAGAGATTGTGGGTATGACAGCTACTCAAAATAGTAATTACTTGTGGTTATCCTGATTATTTCAACCGCAAACTCATCCGGGAGTGTTGACTTTTGACCGTCTCCCAACTTTTGAGCCTGATCAACTGAAGTTATGGTTGCTTGTTCTTCATCACACACCGGCTGTTGTGAACACGCTCAGGACAGTTGGACATTGCAGTGGGTCAGAGGTAAAAAAATAATGGTATAAATACTGATTAGTGTACAGATCAATTGTTTTGTGTGTTAAGACCTCAATGTATCGTCACAAGCCGCAGAGTTTAATTTGGTTTTGTCTGTGTATGTTTTTTTGACTCTCAAAGCCATGGGTTCCATTGACTGCCATTATATGACTGGCAGACTGCAACGGTTTGAGTAAAAATCTTCATCTGTGTTCTACTGAAGAGACAAAGTCTTGGATGTCCTGGGGGTAAGCAGATAAACATCAAATTTTCATTTTTGGGTGAACTATTCCTTTAATTATATGAAGCTATGAGAATATGTTTTGTGCGCAAAGAAAACAAAAATAACTTTATTCAACAATTTCTTCTCTTTCTTGTGTTTTTAATGCGTGTTTACAAGCAGATGACGATGCGCACTGTACATAAAAGAATCTTCATGTCTGAAGATTTTAACAGAGAGGATGACTTGCATTTTTTTCCCCAGCCTTACTTATTTGAGATAAGAATATACAGAACTACTGATGACGGTACTCTTGTGATCGTCAGGGCAGTCTTTGACTTGCTTTCACAAGGGTACCACGACGCATACGTGTGCATTTCTCTGCTTGTAAACAAGGTGCAATGTACACACATTCTATGTCAGAATGCGGCTCATGCATCAGCAGCACCACACACATGACATAGAAGTCAAAAAGTCGTTCTCTTTGGACACAAAAAGTATTCTCGTAGCTTTATAACATTGCGGCTGAACCACTGATGTCACAAGGGCTATTTTAACTATGTTCTTACTAGGTTTCTGAGCCTTGAACACGGCAGTTGCGTTGATGTCTATACAGGGTCAGAAAACTCTCGGATTTCATCAAAAATATCTTAATTTGTGTTCTGAAGATAAACGAAGGTCTTATAGATTTGGAACAACATGATGGTGAGTAAATAAAGACAGAATCTTCATTACTGGATGAACTATCCCTTTAACATTCTGTCATTCTGTTGCAAACTGTATGTAATTTCATTGTGTGATAGTAGGTATGAACTGACTCAAGACCAGTAGCCCAACAATTTACAATCGTTTGCAGTATCGATTCGGACAAATCGAAAGGAAGCACCTTGAGATTGGAACTTGGTCTCGGATGTGCCCTATTCGCCATTAAAACCCCAAAACGGCCCAATCGAGGGAAACTTTCGATTCAATTATCAGCGATGTTGTTAATGGCCCCATTAGAGAAAGAATAATGGCAAATTAGGCGACCGTGGGTGAGGAATGGCTTGTGTGACAGCCATCTGGCGAGAACAGGAGGCAAAAAAGCACAAAAAGAAAAAAACACCACGGCCAGCAAAACCTCCCAAACATGGGTCCGGACCTCCACCATATGGCTACATTCATCTTGTGTCTAAAAATGTAGCATCTCTGTCAAAATTCCCTCTCTGTGCTGACACAAAATCCGCCTCTGAAAAATGCCCTCTTATACACCTTAAAAATGAAATAAACCCTTTTCAAAGGCCTACTATTTGCGACTCTGACATCAGACAATGACATTTTGGGTCAAACAGCATATTCGTTTTATAATAACTGACTTTAGAGGTTAGAACGTAGTTGAGCTTTCAATTTACAAGGCTACTTTTCTTCCCCTTCCGCATGACTGCAGGCAACACATATTTAGCAATCTTGTTAATTTGTTTCAAATTTGGGAAATTAAAACCACAGAGTGATGGATCAAGATCAATGCGAGTTGCGAAATGTTGACAACACATTGGCAAAGAGTGCAATTTCCAGTTACGCTTTCAATAGGAAACAACCTACACAGGAAGCACATGGTAACCAAAAATGATGGACCATTGAGCCATAGTTCCAGAACATTAGACATTAGCCAGGGCACAAGAGATTCGCAAACATGAAAATCTTTGACTCCAGGCCAAAGAAAAGGTAAAATCTCTAAAGGAATGTTGTTGCTTAAGCGGAATGAGTTCTGTGTGACTAATCTATGATAAAAACATAATTTCACATTACAGTCCGGTCAAATGTGAGGTGAGGAAAACACCATTTCGCAAGATTCGAAAAGTCCCAGCTAGTTTACTTCACCTCAAAGAAAACATGAAGAGAATCAAAAACAGGTTCTCAAATACAAAAAAAAGAAAAAAAAAAAATTAAATGGACAAAATGATAAGGAATCCATTAATGGATGCATCTGTAATTTCCCTTTACAAGAAGGGAAGAGTCTCAGTCGTCTTTGGATGTTTCTCTTAATTAAGGCTTTCATTACTATGTTTAGCAGTCAAGCTAATAATTAAAGAATTGATTTGATTTGCGATTGATATGGTTTTCACTGGCTATGGATTAGCAGGCTTAGATAAGCTAGCACAATCAGTCTAAGCATTAACATTAATGATATTCATGATGTTCGAAATTTCATCATATTTCACACCCCAAAGCTGTGATTTTTGAGCATGTGAAGATCTATTACACATAATAATTTGGTTTTGTAGTTAAAGAAGCTTTCTGCTGCTGCCAAGACCACCTTTTCTGCTTCACCAAGTGATTTTTAAATAAAATATTTGTGCTGTTTGTAAATTTTTTTTTACACTTTTAAAAGTATTATTAAACACAAATATAATTAGACGGTTTGCTACTATGAGCGTAGCTGTCACTGGCAGATGGAAATACAAAATAATTAATTTTGTCACTTAATAAAGAGGTGACGATATTCTAATGAAGGGATGAAATTGTCATAATGTAGACTGTGCACAATGCAGTGTTATCGTAGAGTTATTTATATACTATTAGTCTTTTTTTAATATATATTTATTCAGTTTTCATTTTTAGTTTAGGTGTTTTATGTTCTTCTGACATTTTTAATATATATTTGTTCACACAGGGTGTAACTACTTTACAAATACTTTTTATTTCATTTTACTTTTACATTTTACTAGAATTTTCTTAATTTGTTGTGGGTTTTAGTTCACCTAGTCACACTTGTGGTGTTCCCAGTCAAAAATGACCAGACTCCAAACAATTGCTTATAAATCTCTCATAATGCTATTTTATCACCAAATATTGGATTCAGTCTTTTTTATTCTTGTTTTCTTTCATTTAGGACTGGTTTGTGTTTATATTTTCATCTGATTAATTGTAGGCCTCATTTATCTGAAAGTAGGAACCTCATTTTTTGAGTGAAAACAAGCCATTTTTTAATGCATAATTTTCTCAATATGAGACAAAAAATTGCACTGTTTGTTACACTAGTGTGCTTTAATGTTTAATCAGAAAGTTTGCTTTTAAATGCTTTTATTTTGTACTAAATAGCAAAAAGTCACACTTGTGGTGTTCCCAGTCAAAAATTAACTGAAATATAACAGTTTTGGTTTGTTGTTTTATGAAATGTTATAATGTAAATAATTTTAATGTGTTCTTTCTTGTATTTCACGATGGTCAGATTTAACAGGGAACAGTATAAGTGTAACTTTGTGCCGCTTTTTAGATAATAAAACTAAATAAAGGTCCTGTTTTTTGTGATCTTCCCCATTCACTTTTAAAGTGTGACTTTTGCAATTTTTTACAAAATAAAAGCATTTAAAATCAAACTTTCTGCCTAAACATTAAAGCACACTAGTGTGATAAAAAGTGCAAATTAAAAAAATAAAAATAAAAAATAAAAATAAATATTGTGAAAATTATTCATAAAAAAATGCTTTTTTCCACTCAAAAAATATGGTACCTACTTTCGGATAAATGAGGCTTACGATTAATCAGATGCAAATAGAAACACAAAACCAGTCCCAAATGAAAGAAAACAAGTTGACAAAAAGACTGAATCCAATATTTGGTGATAATGTAGCATAATGAGAGATTTATAAGCAATTGTTTGGAGTCCGGTCATTTTTGACCAGGAAAACCACAAGTGTGACTTATTGTAATTTTGCACAAAATAAAAGCATTTAAAATCATACTTCCTGCCTAAAACCTTAAAGCACACTAGTGTGATAAAAAGTGCAAATTAAAAGAAAAAAAAATGTATCTCATATTGTGAAAATTATTCATAAAAAAGGCTTTATTCCAATCAAAAAATGAGGTGCCTATTTTCGGATAAATGAGGCCTACGATTAATCAGATGCAAATAGAAACACAAAACCAGTCCTAAATGAAAGAAAATAAGTTGACAAAAAGATTGAATCCAATATTTGGTGATAATATAGCATAATGAGAGATTTATAAGCAATTGTTTGGACACCACAAGTGTGACTTTTTGTAATTTTGTACAAAATAAAAGCATTTAAAAGCAAACTTCCTGCCTAAAACCTTAAAGCACACTAGTGTGATAAAAAAGTGCAAATTTTCATAATGTTTTATGTCATATTGTGAAAATTATTCATAAAAAATACTTTTTTCCACGCAAAAAATTAGGTGCCTACTTTCGGATAAATGAGGCCTACGATTAATCAGATGCAAATACAAACACAAAACCAGTCCTAAATGAAAGAAAACAAGTTGACAAAAAGATTGAATCCAATATTTGGTGATAATATAGCATAATGAGAGATTTATAAGCAATTGTTTGGACTCCGGTCATTTTTGACCGGGAACACCACAAGTGTGACTTTTTGCAATTTTGTACAAAATAAAAGCATTTAAAATCAAACTTCCTGCCTAAAACCTTAAATCACACTAGTGTGATAAAAAGTGCAAATAAAAAAAAATGAATCTCATATTGTGAAAATTATTCATAAAAAAATGCTTTTTTCCACTCAAAAATGAGGTGCCTACTTTCGGATAAATGAGGCTTACGATTAATCAGATGCAAATAGAAACACAAAACCAGTCCTAAATGAAAGAAAACAAGTTCACAAAAAGATTAAATCCAATATTTGGTGATAATATAGCATAATGAGAGATTTATAAACAATCGTTTAGAGTCCGGTCATTTTTGGGAACACCACAAGTGAGACTTTTTGCATTTTCTTTTAATTTGCATTTTTTTTTTTTTTTATTAAAAGCATTTAAAACCAAACTTCCTGACTAAACAATAAAGCACACTAGTGTGAGAAACAATGCAAATTTTCATAATTTCTATCTCATATTGTGAAAAATATTCATAAAAATATTTTATATCATTTTTGACCGGGAACACCACAAGTGTGACTTTTTGCTATTATGTACAAAATAAAACCATTTAAAAGCAATCTTCCTTCTTGAGCATTAAAGCACACTAGTGTAATAAACCATGTAAATTTTAATTTTTTGTTTAATATTGTGAAAATTATTCATAAAAAAAAATTATTCACTCAAAAAACAAGGTACCTACTCTCAGATAAAAGCGGCCTACGATTAATCAGATGCAAATAGAAACACAAAACCAGTCCTAAATGAAAGAAAAAGGTTGACAAAAAGAATAAATCCAATATTTGGTGATAATATAGCATAATGTGAGATTTATAAGCAATTGTTCAGAGTCGTTATTTTTGACCAGGAACATAAAAGGAATCCGAACACAACCAGGGGGTTAAATTAGTTGCCAACCAACTTTTTGTTTGTTTGTTTGTTTTTTCTTCAACTAATATTTATATTTAAGTTTATTTCAATCACTGAAAACATTTGTAATAGTTTTTAATAGTTTTAGTTTCAGCTATTGACAAAAACACTGAAATGATGGTCTCACTGCACCCTAAAAACTGAAAGGTAGTCTAGGCACCACAAAGCACAAGCATATGCTGAGTTTGCTGAATGACACAGGATGCTTGTTCACAATGTGTACATCTGCACTTTTGTTTACCAGTGAGGTCACCTCATTTCTTGCACATACCTCTGTGTTTTGAATTTGCACATATAAAGAATTCAATGATGCAGTTTTAACTGCAAGTTGAATTAACAGGATGTTCTGCCTAGCCAGTTTCAAAACATGCTCACTTAAACTCATATCAAAACCTTTGTTTTTCCCAGAATAGACAGTAAATCTTTAAAACAGAGGAAAAAGTGAAAACAAAAAAATCATGAAGACTCAACATACCTGTGATATTAACACTGACAGTATTTGTATATGTGTCATTTGAGAGAATATCATATCCTTTTTCCATCATCCTTTTCAGTGAAGTTGTTGTTTCTTGTGACTCCTCCCACGAACCTTTAAATTTCCTAACAGTTTCACTTTCTCTCTTCCTATCTGAAACACCCCCTCCCCCTCGCACGGCAGATTACATCCAGACGCTCTGTCCCGGACACACACAGACAGTGCAGGAAGGTGAGGTATCTTTTAACAGCTTCTTCTGCAGTTTAGCTCTGGGCCAAAACCTGCCCAGCTGTGCTTCTCTGTTTTTGTTTATTCAGGAAGTAGCCCAAACAGGAGCCAATCACAGCACCGCGCTCTCTTTAAATGATCCCGCCTACTTTTGCAGGAAGGAGCTGTAGTAGTTTTCTCTCTTCTATTTTTCAGAACCAGTGTGGTTTCCTGATAAAAGAGTGATTGGTTTCTGATGAACTTCTTGAAGGACTCATGACCTTTTTAGCAGATCTAGCTGTTTGCTTATTAAATGTTAAATGTGATGCAAAGATACGCAGATACAGAAGTACTTTAAAATTCCTTTCTTTGTCATTTGCCTCTCCTCTTTAAAGTGAATAATACTTATGTGTGGTGCTTGGAAAGATAATTAACTGATATCTCAACTTCAGGCAATTAAAACAAAATGTTAATGGCTATTTCTGCTTGTTAGCCAAAGAGTACAATCAGAGTGAATCAAATGAATGCATAATGCATTATTTACAATGCAATAAAATAATAAATAAAACCTTCTGACAATTACAGCACATGAGGACCAAAATAGTCTAATGTTGAGCCATACTGAAGAGCCTCTTGATAAACATTAGGTTTTGACTGATGGTGTCTCTCCTCCAATTTCAAGGTTATGTGACAGATTACATCTCCCAAAACATGAGCTGAAATTTGATTTAGGTGGACAGGTGCAGGATGTGTGCTCTAGTGTGGACATCCGAAACAGCCGCTCGCATGGACGCTGAGTTTAATATACAGTATAAATAGCAAACAGGTATATGTTAGAAACATTAAAAACAGGCTATTTGTTTTCATTTAACACTGGAAATGCATTGCAAATGATCTGACAAAAAACAATGATGGAAACCAGAGAAAGTGATTTAATCATTTATCTACATTGTTTCAAGTGATGCATATTTTTTTTATTATTTTTACAAAGCTTATTTACGTATAGTCATTCATTTGCATTCCAAACAAAACAAAAATTACATTAATCATTTGTGATGGCTTCAGTAAATGAATAGTAAATTATGTGATATTTATGGATTTGTTTGTTGCATACTGCTTTACTCTAATAAAAAAAATAATGATGTCTGATGCCGGCAGGATATCATCTCAGTGTATACACAGGAAGTCTGGTAAGCATGCGATCTGTGCTCATGTATGTAAATAAGTTCAAAGATGCCCCAAAGTGCTCAATGACCATTTGGCAGAGTTGTACACTGATGCCACAGGAGAATGTTTTTAGCTTCACAATATTCTGTTCTAATCCAACTACAGTATAATGAAAATATAATGCAAAGTAGCTATAATTTTTACTCCACAAATCCCTCTTTAACAAATAAACACACACAAAAAACTTTGATATTCAACATAAATCACTATTTTCCAGACAGAAAATTTGATCAGTTAAAGGGATAGTTCACCCAAAAAATTCTGATATTAATTACTCTCATGTTGTTTCAAACTCATAAGACCTTCGTTCATCTTCGGGAACACAAATTAAGATATTATTGATTACATTAAGGAGTATTCTGACCCTGCATAGACAAAAACGTGACTCCCACGTTAATACGGTAATAAGAGCAATGTTAAAATAGTCCATGTGACATCTGTGGTTCAGATGCTTTTGATATTATCATGCTTACAGATGTTTTTTGTTTTGTTTTTGTAGTTTGTTTTTAGTGGTCAGATACCTGCACCACAGATGAATCCTGCTGACTTTCACTTGAGTCTCTTCAAACTGTTTTTCTCTGAGTGAGCTGTACCAACATCAGATGAAGATCATATCAACTACACTAATATTATATGGTTAAACAAGCTCGTTGACTACTGATGATGGGTTTTGTCTTGAATCCATGAAATATCAGGTATGGTTTACTTGTTGAACAGAATCTGTTTTCAAGAATGACACAAAGTCTGTTCACATCTTTGTGGTTAGATCAGTGTGCTCAAAAAAATGTGTCATTGACCTTCATTATGTATGTTTTTATTATCTTGTGTTGTAAATAATCATAATAATCATAATAATAATAATAATAATCATAATAATAATAATAAACAATCTCCTTACACTCTTTCTTACCTGCTTCAAAGTAATATCCAAGATATCCATGTCTTTCTTTCATCAGTTGCAAAGAAATTACGTTTTTGGAGGAAAACATTCCATGATTTTTCTCTGTATAGTGGACTCCGATGGTGCTTAATCGATTTAAGGTTAAAAATTAAGTTTCAGTGCAGCTTCAAAGTGCTCTAAATGATCCCAGTCAAGGAATAAGGGTCTTATCTAGCAAAACGATCGGCCATTTTCCTTAAAAATATATATATATATTTATACACTTTTAACCACAAATGCTCATCTTGTCTAGCTCTGTGATACGTAGTCTGTGCATTCCGGTTCGAGACAGTTAGAGTATGTCGAAAAAAACTCCCGTCTCATTTTTTTTCTCCAACTTCAAAATCATCCTACATTGCTGTTTTACCTAAAGGGTGTTTTGACCTTCTTTGCATGTTCACTTTGTAAACATTGGGTCGGTACTTCTGCAGCGATGTAGGACGATTTTGAAGTTGGAGGAGAAAATGAGATTGATTTTTTTTTTTTTTAACATACCCTAACTGTATTGAACCGGAGTGCACAGAGTACATATGAGCATCACAGAGCTAGACAAGACGAGCATTTGAGGTTGAAAAGTATATAAATCTGACTGATTCTAACTGAATCAGTTAGACTGAATCTAACTGATTGTTATTTTCTAAAAAATATATATATATATATATATATATATATATATATGAGGAAATTTTTATTTTCGAGGTGGAATAATCCTTTAACCTCAGCTGTTTGGCTGGCTAAAGGTACATTTACACCGCAACAATGTACAATGTACAATGTACAATGTACAATGTACAATGTACAATGTACAATGAACGTGTTTTTCCTTCACGTTTTTTGAAAAGTTTTGTATAAAGACAACAACGTTGTCAAACTATCCCCATTCATACCAATCCACAAAAATGCCAAAAACACTGTTTTGTGCATACCAGGCCAGTAGTTGTCAATGTCACTTTGTACAGAAACACTACACATCTGTGGACATACTTATAGACAGAACACATAATATGCATTCATATGATGCTACCATTTTCACAAATTATCTTTTTTGTAGTTTTTGATAATGGTATACATTTAAAATTCTTGCACTTTGAGGCCCATCTTCAAAAGTTGAAAGTGCATTTTCAGGCCCCCAAATGTCAGTGTAAATGAATGACAAAAAATATATATATTTTTTAGTTGAAAATATTGACGTGTACATCCCTAAATCTCACAAATACTGATTTTCAGATTAAATAAAAAAAATAAAATGATGGTGGAGGGTCATATTACCTTATATTGAATGCAGGCAGGTATTATGTCTAAAATCAAACTGTGTACACATTGACATTTCAAGACATAAAAGAGCAAACTGTGGAACAAAGCCATCCAAGTCAATCACTTTTCCCTGTCCTAACCTGCCTCAAGTAACAGGGGTCATAGTAGTGCTTGAACCTTATTTAAAAATTCGCTCTAAAGAATTACATTTCCATGAACTACATTAACTAGTGCAATGGTTTGCCAATAAAACCCTCTTCTGTTTACTTTAAGTGAATTCGAGTACAAGGCAATGGCAGTTATGATGTCCAAAACTTTCTTCTCAAGCTTAAAGTTAAATCTGTGTAAGCATTTTTCCTCCAAGTGCAAGAGAAGATTATTCTGTCATAAGATAATTTGTCATTTTTATGTTTAAACACACTCATTCCTGTTCCCTTGGAGAAATAACTTCAGAATTGATCAAACAACAGACAGAGAGAAAATGGAGGCAGTGTTTCTGTGCCCATTAGTTTTCTTTGCCATCTGTGGAATGTCTGCAGGCTTGCAACACAAAGCCACTGCCAACGCCTAAACTGCTTCGCTTACATAATCATTCTCTGTGATGTAAGAATAACTAATCCAGTCTGTTGTGAAGCTTTCAGAATGCAAAAAAGTGAGGCACTGAAGCTGTAGGGGGTGGACGTCATCCAAGAAGAGACTAACTCTTCCAAAGAAGGTGAGGGAAGAGTGAGTTTGAGGAAAATTCTTCGTACCCACAGCAATTTGCTTGATCGAGGGTTGAGAACGGCCTTCCCTTTGGATAATTAAATGGCGAGTCTCCTTGGTTTTCATGAAGTGCACTCTTATTAAAACAAGCATCTCCAGTCATTCCGCTAGATAAATGACTTAACGCCAAGTGCCATGAAGCCCATTAAATCGCTTCTTTGGAAATGGATCACATCCAAACTCACAATCAAAGGATTTGACCGGGATTATCTCCGATTAGAAACACTCATAGACAAATGAGGAGATGACAGGATATCATACATTGAGAGGATAAATTAGCAGTTACATACCAGCACCAGTTTTGTAATGCCTGTAAGGGAGGAAAATTGAAAGAGGAAAAGATTTAGCAAAGCTATGTTTCACAAAATGAAATTCAGCCTGTTTATACCTCTCTGAAAGCTTTTAGCCTCTTTCTCTTTGTACATAAAGACCTCATTTCTTGCACAGCCAAAATGGACCGAGAAAGGCTACAAAACAAGACAACCCCCCTGAAGAGGTCAGATAGCATTAGCCCTAGCCATTTTAGAGTGATGTATGTATTAAACATTGTTTCCCAAGTCAACAAAGACGCCCATGGAAACCTAAAAGAAGGCAAATGGTGATAAGCAAATCAGCTGGCACCTTTTATCAAATATATAAAGATTCATTATGTATCTCTCCTTTGAAGTTCCTATTTCAGCCATAAGAGCTGATAAGCACAAAGGTAAGAGGATCTTTCAGTCAGTGCAGATCATGATAAAATGATGACCACCGTTATCACTTGATATTGTCTATTTGCTGCTATTTTACACTTTCAAATTACATTTTATTTTGTAATCTACTTTAAAGAATGTTTGATTTGGGAAAAACACAATATGTGCAGTGCTGGGGGGCTTCAGGAATGTACCATTGCTCTAGATGTTTCAGAACTCACCAAGTGACATAATCAACTGTGAACTGGTGCAGTTTCCCCAAATTTAACCAAATAGCACACAATGGCATCATAGTAGGGTATGACAGACCTAAAATCCAACCTTAAAGGGATAGTTTAAACAAAAAATGAAAATTACTTCATGATTTACTTACCCTCAAGCCTTTTAGGTGTATATGACCACCTTCTTTCAGACGAATACAATCTGAGTTATATTTAAAAATGTCCTGGCTCTTTCAAATGTCACACACTGTGTCGAAAGGAATGACGGAGATGTAGATCAAGGGAAAAGAGTTTATTATAATCCAAAACACAGGGTAATCCACACTGGGGACAGCGAAAACACACACATAAGACAATGTAGACCCGACAGAGATACAATGCACAGACTACGACTTAAATACATTGGGTAACAAGCTTAATTACAAGACACACCTGGAATACATGAAAACAATCAAACAAGGGAGAAACTGGGTCACGGAGCATGTGGGGAGGGAAAACACAACAATATTCTTGACATATCAACCCCTTCCGGAAGGTGCATCTGCTTACCGTAGAAACAACTGGGGAAGGGATGGGAGGGAACTTGGGAAGAGGTTCAGAAGTAGGACGGACACCTAGAAGGGGACCGGCAGACAGTCAATGGAGGAGACGATGGGGTGAGGAGCCAGGGTGATGACAGAAGGAGCCAGGGCAGACCAGACAGAGACAGGAGGGACATGAAGCAGGAGAGACCCAGGCGAGAGCCACAATGGCGACCCACAGTGGAGCCTATGAAGGGAGGAGCCATAGAAGAGGAAGGGCTGACGACTCCAGGGGGGCGACGGCGATGCAGGTGGTGGAGGAGCCCCAGGCGGAGAGCCGATGACCCAATGTGATGAGGAGGATTCCAGATGGCCAAAGCCGAACCGATGGCTCCAGCGATGGATGCAGAGGCGTGGATCCAGAAGGCCGCGGTGGAGCCGAAGTGACAGAGGACCAAGGTGGAGCCGAAGGGATAAAAGGAGCCTGACGGAGCCAGAGGGACGAATGGACAAGGCAAAGCCAGAGGAGTGTAGTCCCGAGGCAAAGGATGGTCGACGACAGACCAAGGCGAAGCCAGTGGACTTCCGGGCCATGGCAGAGAGGAGGGAAACCCCCCACAGATGTTAGGCTGAGGGTGAGCAGAGGGGCTGCCAGATAACAGCGTTTTAGGAGGCAGGAGAGAGAGGGTGGGATTGTATTTGTGAGCCTCCGTGCTCTTAGGGCTGACAGACAGTTCACAAACGGCCAAAACTAGGCTTGCAGGGGGCTCAGACGAAGGTGGGAGGAGAGGGGGCAAATCGGCATACAAGTCCATCTCGAAAACCTCCTCAACCTCCAACAGGCCTAGACCCACAGATAGTCCAACCTCAGCCATGGTGCAGTGGGCGAAGCTCCTCTCTGCGTTCTCATTGGCCATGTCTTCTTCCCTCATGACAAGTGTTGTAGCCGGCTTACGCAACTGATCTGACATCACTTGCAGCACCGTCTCAGCGGCGATTCGCTGCTCTGACGCACCATGCGATGATGGCACGTAGTTGGCTCACACACCTGATCTGACGTCACTTGCAGCTCCGGCTCCATGGCAATCCGCTGTTGCTCCATGCGGCAATGGCACGTCAATTGCGGCCATCTCGGGCTCTGCACAGTGCTGAGATGGTGGGCTGGGCACTGGGTCTGGAGTGGAACTGGCGCCAGTATCCACTCCACAGAGGGGAGACATAGATCAAAGGAACTGAGTTCATTATAATCTAAAACACAGGGTAATCCACACTGGGAATGGCGAAGACACACACATAAGACAATGTAGACCTGACAGAGACAGAATGCACAGACTTAAATACATGGGGTAAGACACACCTGGAATACATGAACACAATCATAACAGGGAGAAACTGGGTCACAGAGCACGTGGGGAGGGAAGACACAACAAAACAGGTCCATATTCCTGACACCAAGCTTTATGGCAGTGAACTGGGGTTGAGATTTTTAAGCAAAATAAAGTGCATCCATCCATCATAAAAAATGCTCAACATGGCTCTGGGGGGTTAATAAAGGCCTTAGGGTTAGGGTGAATCGATGCTTTTGTGTAAGAAAAAATATACACATTTAGAACATTATAAACCGTAATCTCTAGTTTCCGTTAACTGACGTACATGCGTTCACGAGAGAGTGACGTTCCAGCGGATGACATATAAGACATAGATGTAGCATAAGCTCTAATGAGAAGTAACGAACACAGAAGTGCAGTTAAGACAGCAAAACAAAACACCAGTCATGAATTAGAAGAACAAAACGAGGATTTGTAAAGAAAAATGACTGAGGATTTCAATATAAGCCAAATGAGAATGAAAATGATTTTCCTTTGGTGTAAACAAAACCTGGTTCTCGCAAGACTAGCATATTCTCACCGGAGCTTACACCACACATTTATATGTTATGGCATACAGTAATTGTTCTGCAGTATAGCCATTAAAAACTTGTTCAATTTTTGCTAATGTTATTCTTTTGTTTTATGCCTGCGGTAATTACGAAGGAAACATTGCGTCATTATTGTCTATTAAACAATGCCACCTCAAGGAATAAAGGTGAATTGCATGCACTGAGTCATCCAATATTTAGTACTAATACTAAGAAAGTTGATGTCTAAATTAAAAAAAAAAAAAATGAAAGAAGGAGAGGGTAGTCAATGACGTCCCGGGTTGCTAAAGTAAATGCATTTAAGGGTTAAACAAACGCATTGATTTGCTTTAGAAGTCCTTTATTAAGTTTACACAATTTTACACAATTTTGGGGATTCGTAAACAACAATGGGCGTCAGGACGCAAGATTCAATTGTTTCATCTCATGTAGTGTGTCATAGTGGACAACAACCGATGTCACATCTGCATTACTTCACAACGTCAACACAGTAAGACTAAGTTTTTTTGTTTGTTTGTTGTTGTTGTCCACGACAAGTTCCACATCTGTGACACTGCCAATTAGTCAATTATTTAATCAATTATTCCATGCCTTTTTACTATTTTATATGTGATGCCATTTTGCACAATGACTTAAAATGCTAGGCTTTTATTTGGAAGTCAGTCCGGACAAGAACGAGCACTGATGTGATTCTGACAGTATTTTAATATTAATACATATATGATTAATAATACATTTGACTCTTAATATATGTTTCTGTGCTATCCAAAAGTATGTTACAATAGAAAACTACTGTAGATTATTCACAATAAGAGGATGTTGAACTCCAAAAAGTAGCAGAGGCTTATGCTATTCTAACTGAAGTGTGTCAGGAATGGAGGAGGGACTAAATAAAAAAAGCTTCTGAGCAGCATAAATATGCCAGGCCTCTTCTGGCTTTCACGGATTGCTACTAGCTCACATTAAGTATGTACGTAATCATGTGCTTCTTTAAATATTTTAAAGAGTATTATAGCTCTCTTTCCAGCACGCTAAAGCCAGGCTTTGAATTTCTACCCTACAGGGACAAAGGGAAGGCCTGCTTGTCCTGGGGTTTTGTGTGCTTAACAATTGACCCATGTACTTGACAGAGTTTCCAGCTTAGCCGACACCTCTGATTCCCTCTCGAGAGACTTTACTTTCTCATTCAGTCTGAAGACGTTATGTTGCATTTGCGGGTTTAGGATATTCTTTACCTTCAAAAAATGGTAATGGAAGGTTTTATTGCTATCCTGCCATCTTTAAAAAAAAAAATGACAGCTTCCTTCATGTGGGATTAATATTTTAAAGGAATAAACCATGCAGACAGGGATAAGCATTATAGATCTATTCTGATTCATTTATCTTCTTAGGCAAAGACTTCAAAAGGAAATATGTGCTGCAGATAAAAGGTGAGAATAGACGTTCAAGTGTTAAATCGTAGTTTGCAGTTGTGCACATTAATTCAGAAGTCAAGTATAGAGGGGCCTATATTGGGGCAGGTCAAAAATGTGTTTTTGTATAAATTAATAGATCAAGTCTGTGTTTTGTTCACACACTGTCAGCACTCTTATGATTAAACAAAGGGTAAGTATATATCCAACAGAGAGACCAAATGTTCAAATGAAGTGACTAGCCTAGTTATATGAGTAATAACTTGTACATTGGCCTTTTACCATACTTTCTTACATTGTACAATTAATAAATACGTCTTCTAGTTCACTGTATGAAGAAAGCAACTGATTTCTGCATAGCCTTCACAAGATCCCAAATTTATGAAAGTGTATTTCCATCTTACAGGAAGAAGAAAAAAAGGAATTGGGGCTTTATTTCTCATAATTGCAACTTTTTTTATTTTATTATTATTTTTTTAAATTGTAATGTTATATCTCCCTGTTTATATCTTACAATGACACCTTAAATGTTGCAGACATACTTTATATCTCAAAAATGCATTTTTGTGTATTTCAACCCTTTTTTAACAATGACTGTATGATTTTGATATCCATCTTTTCACATTGAGGACAACTGAGGGACTCATACACAACTATTACAAAAGATTCATAAGCTCACTGATGCTCCAGAAGGAAAACAATGCATTAAGAGCTGGGGGTGTAAACTTTTGAACAGAATGAACATACTTTTTTCTTATTTTGCCTAAATATCTTTTCTTTTCTTTTTCCATTTAGTACTGACCTTCAGAAGATACAGGAGATACTTACATGTTATCCAAAAGACAAAATAAGTTAAATTTACCCTGATCTTCAAATTCAAAAGGTTTTCACCCCCCGGCTCTTAATGCATTGCTTCTGGAGCATCAGTGAGCATTTGAACCTTCTGTAATAGTTGCATATGAGTCCCTCAGTTGTCAAAAGATCTCAAAATCATACAGTCATTGTTGGAAAGGGTTCAAATACACAAAAATGCTGAAAAACAAAATAATTTGTGGGGCCTAAAGGATTTTTCTGAAGAATAGTGGGCAGTTTAACTGTTCAGGACGAACAAGGGACTCATGACTATCACTACTGTCACAAATATCACTAAACAAAACAAAAACAAACCAAAATAACCCCACTTGTGGATCATTCTGGTAACAACACAGTATTAAGAACCAAGCGTATGTAAACTTTTGAACGGGGTCATTTTTTATAAATTCAACTATTATTTTCTCTTGTAAACTATATGTAAACATCTTATATGTTAAGCATCTTATTCAGGTCAGTACTAAATATAAATATAAAAAATAACATGCGTTTTGTATGATCCCTCTTATTTTGGTTAAATCATTAACATTTTGTAGATTCTGCATTCTTTTGACCTCAACTTTCTTTTAATTGTGACGATATCTGACAATATCTGATGTCTTTATTTCTTTTATCTGTGACCTTACAAAGTCACATTGTGACAAAGCCACATTTTGCAATATATGCTGCGATTGTGCTATTTCCTGTAATTGCAACTTTATATCTCCCTGTTGTGACTTTATCTCACAGTTTCACTTTATATCTTACAATGCGTCTTTATTTCTTATTTTAAACTTTATCCACAATTACCGTTTTTTGCTCTGAGGCGAGAACAGGCTTTTACAGAAAACTGTTCGTACACTCTAAATAATAAATGTCTGTCTTATAAACAAATCCCATCGGGTATGCTGACACCTTTTTTCTAGATCTTATTAAACTACATCATTTCTCGGACTATTTCTCATCAAGTGGGTATGAGAAATTGATTGAGGTGAAGGTGTTGTGCCACATTAGGAATCAAATCCCACTCACACCATCTGAGGTGATGTTTTCCTGGTTATTTGCGCAAGTATCGCATATAGTTTGGCTTATGCCACCAACGTGAGCGTCAATCTAGCAAGCAGTGGATTTGAGTGTTCAGCGTCACCTATAATAATCAAACCAATTTTCTTTTTTTTTAAGCCACAATTTACTCCCTTCACAAGAGTGAAGTTGCTGATTTGTCCATTGCATATGCGACTCTGATACTACAGAGTGAAAGTAATTACAGTCAATGACATAAACAGTGTGAAACTCTACATTTAATTTAATAATTGAGGCTGTAGGGACAGATCAATGACGGTGATGCCTTTCACCGCCTGCTTTCTGAAAGGGGTGAAAGTGCAGGAAGATGAAGAAAAAAGAGCCTCACCTTTTTTATCAAATGAATGTCACAAGACTTGCCACTCTGCGTTAGCCTCATTAATGTCCTCACTGTTCCTTCAAAATTAATGTTGGCTGCAATGTCCTCTATTAAGAAATTAAATATTTAGACTTCAAGGGAAGACATTTAAATCCTTCTTCCTGGTTCAGAGCGGGTCGGAGTGGCGGCCGTGCACTCTCAGCTGTCTCTTCTGCTTACTGAACGTGAACGCTGACCGTTATAAATCAAAAGAACTTTAGCACAGATCGCTCTCTCCTTACCCCTCTCTAAATAGTTTACAGTTCTCCCGACATATATTAGAAAGCACCTAATTAATTGGCACATAAAATTCAAACATAAAGCTGCCTTAACGCTAAAACAAGTCTGTTGGCAGAGTGGCCGGATTCATGAAAGGGCCTGCGGAGGGAGGCCTGCTGGAGGCCTTTGATCAGGCGGTCTAATGCAGTCCTGACATCTTCACTGCTCCTAAATTTCACCGCCTCGGTTAGCAAGCAGGCTTTCAAGAAATTAGTCCTTACGGCGGCCTCGCATATCCCAATCACAGACCTGGAGAGCTCTGCTTGAGCATCTTGGATTATTGAGAATTCAGCTGCACGATGAGCATTTGGCGAGCTTTTGTCCTGTTTTTCATCTAACGCTTTCTCACATCTAATAGAGTGTGAAAGTCCTGTTAGGATCTCTACTCTACATGTTGGGATATTTCATCAGCGGTTGCCAACAGCCTGTCAGAGAATGACTAGTACACATAAGAAATGAACAGAGCGATAAAACAGCATAATGACTGGATAAATAGCTTTCTGTTGATTTCTGGCCTGCCGTAATACTTTTTCTTTTTAAAATTTGTAACGAGACACAGACTCCTTCATCAAAACGTAAACCGTTCTAGTAAACACGAGTCCCAAACAGGCATAAATCATGCGTCAACCGACGCGGCGGAATGAGAGACTCATTGGTCAAGTCGTATTTGCAAGAAAAGCACTTTATCTTCTTAAATCAGAGGGGACGCATCCTTTTATTCTTGCGGAATCCAATGCGATCGATGCAATGAAGTATGTGAAACCAATATTCAATATCCCAAATGCTGAACTTCAGCGGGGAGGGCAACGGGCTGTGCTCTTTTGCGAGTGTGAGGACAACAGCAATTATGAAAATTGAAAAGAGAATAAATGAAAAAGCTCTAGTGGGGAACGAGGGGAGAGGAGCTCTGCAGCAGAACAGACCCATCGCGTGATTGATTCTGAGCGTGGACGGCCACAGCCTCGGGTTCATGTGGTAATGATAGCTTTATAATTAAGATTAAAGACCACCGAACACGGGGAAGACACAGCAGAAGGGCAGGGGGCTTCTGCTGTGACATTCTGAATAATTAGAGAGAAAAGAGTCTGAAATATAAATTCATTTAGAAATATCAATCTTGATGTTGCAATGATATGCACTGTAGTAAATGAGATGAGAAACAGGCTTTAAATGCATATTGCTCATTACAATAATAATAATAATAATAATGTTAGTTATAAACTTTATTAATCACTGGGGAAACTCAATTGCCACCGTTATACAATACAAATAACACAAAAAATGACAAAAAAATAAACATAACAACAGTATTAATTTATATAACAGCAGTTGGGAAAAAAATAATAAAACAACAATAAAAATAACAATAATCAAATACATAAAAATAACATATTGTTAAAATGTTATTCAAAATATGTATTGTGTATTGTAACAACCCAAACAACAACAATACAATAATGAAAAATAGCAATAATAATAATAATAATAATAATAATAATAATAATAATAATAATAATAATAAATTAAAATAATATATTATGAAAATGTCATTGAAATTATATATTGTCATGAATAGCAACAACATTTCTGTAAAAATATTATTACACACACAATAACCAAAACAATAACTGAACAATAATGAAGAATAGCAATATCGAATAATAATAATAATAATAATAATAATAATAACATTTTCCTATTGAAATTATGTATTGTTATGAATATTAAATTTTAACTAAATTTCTGTAAATAATATTAAAGTAAACATGAATAATAATAATAATTATTATTATTATTATTATTATATTTATAATAATAATAATAAATTAATAATTAATTAAATATATAAAAATACGATTGTCAAAATGTTATTAAAATGTGCATTGTTTTGAATAGTAGCAAAATAGTGAATATTGTTGTTGTTGTTGTTGTACTGTTTGACTCCTGTGTGATAATTATCTTAATTTATTATCAAAATACAATTGTATTAAAATGTGTATTGTTATGAATATTAACAATATTCCATACATATATGTATAAACAACTGCAACAGCAGCAGCAACAACCAAATGAATAATTATATATCATTATAATAATAATTAAATATATAAAAATAACTGTTAAAATGTTATTAAAACGTATCGTTATGAACAGTAACAAAATTTCAGTAAATAATATTGTCACAACACACAACTATACACTAATAAAGCATAGCTATATCCAATAATAATAATAATAATAATAATAATAATAATGTTAGTAGTGGTAGTAGTAGTAGTATGAAATATCTAAAAATAACATTCTTCAAAGTTTGATAAAATATGGATTGTTATGAATAGTAACAAAATTGATGTTAACAATATTATTTTTACACACAACAACAAACAACTGTACAATAATAAACATAATTATTGATAATAATATAATATTTATAATAATATATAATAATTATTATTTGTTGTTGTTGTATTGTATTGTTTGAGTTATGTGTGGTTATTACCGGTATCTCAATTTATTATTATACAAAATAAGTTGTTAAAATGTTATAAAATGTGTATTGTTATGAAAAATAACAATATTGCTGTAAATAACAATCTATAATAAAAATCTATAATAATAATAATAATTGTATTAATAATTATATATATACATATATATATAGATAGATAGATAGATAGATAGATAGATAGATAGATAGATAGATAGATAGATAGATAGATAGATAGATAGATAGATAGATAGATAGATATGATTATTATTATTCAGTTAAATTGTTATTTGTTTTATTATTGTTGTTATTGTTATTGCTACTGCTGCCGTTTACTGTTTGAGATTAATTAATACACTGTTCCTAATCACACCACCAAATAACTGAAACCTAATTATATATTTACGTGTGTAAAAATAAACATAACCCACTTAATTATAATGCCAATGTTGCTATGAAGAAAAAAATCCCACGAACAGAAAAAAAAAAAAAATGCAACGTGTCAGTTTCAAAAAGCGATGTTGAAAAGTGTGAATATCTCACTCGTTCCTGTGGCATGTGTGTGTCCTGCTGATGGTGAACTCCAGTCAGTCAGATGACTAATAATCATATCAAAGGTGCCATGTCACTCAGCAGATTTAAATAAGAGGGTTTTAGAGGGGCATTTGCATGCGTCTAGCTGCCTAGGCTAAGAGGCTAATGCCATAAAGTACTGCAACGATGTGATTTAATGTAATCTGTCATGTCATATGCTAATCTCCAGCCTCTTCAGGCCGACCATAAGAAAGGGAGAGGGAAGGGTTTGTAAAGGAGAGAGAGAGACGTCCTTTTACTTCCGCCGTGATCGCGTCACCGCGTTCGGTTCGCTCAAACCGGTCCCGGCCAATAAGTATGAGATTCAAGTCGCTTTGATAAGGTCACAACTGTGCATGTCTCTCTTTCTCCATCTTTCATTTTCCTACCCCCACCTCCCTCATTCATTTCCCATCTGTATGTTGGAACAGCTGTTTCTTTCAGGATATTGCATTTCAGGCTGAAGCGGCCTCTCTGGAACTCAAACATACTTCTATAAAAGACAAGGGCGGTTTGATTGGCTGCAATTTATGGTTATAAATAGCTCTTACAAATTGCTAATCTACCTCTCAGCCTCCTAAGTGCCTTTTCCTTTCAGAATTGCGTTATTGCACAACACTTCCTCATCAAGAAGTCAAACAGAGAAGCAAGAGATTTATTTCTATGGCTTACTATGGGAAGAGGAAGCTGTCACCCTCCACCCCTCCACCTTCATAGTTTTTTTTTTTTTTTCTGCTGTCTCGTCGAGTGGCAACGGTAAGTAGGCCGCACTTGGGTTTTTGGCTTCATTTGAAAGGACTAGACACTAATTAAAAGCCATATCAAAGAAGCTTTAAAGGTGAGGAATTTGTGATACGATTTTAGGCGCTCTGGCATATCCGAAGGCTATTTCAAACAAATGAACCTTTCAGTGATGTTAAATGTCGCCTTAACAAAAGCTTTTGGTTGAAGGAATAGTTCACACAGAAATTCCAATGTCATTTACTCACCACTTTCTATTTTTCTATTGTAAGGTCTATTAGTGACAGCCCTGGTCACCATTCACTTACAAAGAGCAGCTTGGACATTCTGCTGAATATCTGCTTTTGTGTTCCACAGATGAAAGATCTTTATTCAGATTTGGAACAACATGAGGTGCGTAAAAGATGACAGAATTGAGAAGCTGGCTGTTGAAAGTGTCAAGATTTTCACACAAAAATCAGGATATATTAATTCATTTAAAGAACTGCAATTAAATGCATATATAATTTCGCTTTACGCTTCAGCCCCTGCATATTTTACTCCAGATAATATCACATTTTCATATGCTAAATATAAGCCTCCTTTAATAGCATTCTTTAAAAAAAAGAATAGATTTTAAAATATGTGACCCTGGACCAAAACCAATCAAAAAGGTAATTTTTTTCATCTGAAAACTGAATAAATAAGTGTGGTTTGTTAGGATAGGACAATATTTGGCTGAGATAAGATTACAGCTATTTAAAAATCTGGAATTCGAGGGGGCAAAAAAAAAATGAAGTTCTTAACAATGCATATTACTAATCAGAAATTAAGTTTTGATATATTTACGGCATAAATTTTACAAAATATCTTCATGGAACATGATCTTTACTTAAAGGAGTAGTTCACATTCAGAACAAAAATGTACAGATAATGTACTCACCCCCTTGTCATCCAAAATTATAATTATATTTTTTGAGTAAAACATTTCAGTATTTCTCTCCATATAATGGACTTCTATGGTGCCCCCGAGTTTGAACTGATATTTACTTTCAGAACAAAAATGTACAGATAATGTACTCACCCCCTTGTCATCCAAGATGTTTGTGTCTTTCTTTTCTCATTCGTAAAGAAATGGTGTTTTTTAAGGCAAACATTTCAGGATTTCTTTCCTTATAATGGACTTCTATGGTGCCCCGAGTTTGAACTTCCAAAATGCAGTTTCAAAGGGCTCTAAACGATCACAGCTGAGGAAAGAAGGGTCTTATCTAGCAAAGCGTTTTGTTTTTTTTGTTTTTTTCTAAAAAAAAAAAAAAAAAATTGTAATTTATATACTTTTTAACCTCATATGCTCGTCTTGTTTAGCTCGGCAAGATGAGCGTTTGAGATTTAAAAGTATATAAGTTGTAAATGTTTTTAGAAAATAACCCATCGTTTCAGTAGATAAGGCCCTTATTCCTCGTCTGGGGTCATTTAGAGCCCTTTGAAGCTGCATTTAAACTGCATTTTGGAAGTTAAAATTCGGGGCACCATAGAAGTCCATTATATGGAGAGAAACCCTGAAATATTTGCCTTAAAAAACACCATTTTTTTTTTTACAAATGAAGAAAGAAAGACATGAACATCTTGGATGACAAGGGGGTGAGTACATTATCTGTACATTTTTGTTCTGAAAGTGAACTACTCCTTTAATATCCTTATGATTTTTGGCATAAAAGAAAAATCAATAAGTTTGACCCATACAATGTTTTGTTGGTTATTGCTACAAATATACCCATGCTACTTAAGCCTGGTTTTGTGTTCCAGGGTCACATATATGTAAGGTGTTTAATTTAATTTTAACATTATTTTATATTTAAGGTTGATTTCTGAATACTAAATCCATGTCAGGCACACGTATTATACATATTATAACAAAATATTACATAATTATGGGGATATCAGATCAACTGTGTTATATACTGAAATCTAGTATTACTTTTTAAGATATTTTGTCTATATGATGAAGCCAGAACTAGGAAAACTGAAGAACCGATGTACATGTGAGCAGTTAGACTTGGTTTTTGAAGCTTGGCCACTGAACCACTGCGGTATTAGTTAATAAAAGCTGACATATATGAATAGCATTCATCTGAGAAGCAATGGCTTCTCTTCGATGCCTCCACACTCTTCCTAATTAATATGACTCCCCTAATTGTGAAATATGTTTCTGTGTCTAAGACTTCCACGTTTCCCTTTAAATAAATGAATAAAAGAACAAAAATGTAAGTGAATGAAATGGACTGCACTCAAGAGCCAACTGACAGAGCATGCATTTTATGCCCGAATAACAAAAACAGGTTTTATAGAGGAAAAAAAAAATGTGTTAAAAAAAGAAAAAAAGTGACAACACCAGCTGTGGTTGCCAGACATTGCTTAAAAAAATAAATAAATAAAAAATAATAAAACTGTCAATGTTTCAGGCATTATGGGATGTTGTTTTGTCCTGTATATTTATACAGAAATGTATATGTCATTAACTTATACAGTGGTGGCCAAAATTATTAGAACGCTAGTAAATTCACCAGCAGTTATTTCTATCATTTGCTGTAGTGTGTCAGGAAATATCAGTTTACATTCTCAAAAATTAATTTTGCCATTAATTGTAATAATCCAGTGAGATTTTTGTTTGCACAAGGAGTCTGACAACAGCCAGTGCTCCACACAGAGATGTGATCTCACCATCATCCAGTCTGTCTGGAATGACATGAAGAAACAGGACAAACTGAGACAGACTAAATCCCGAAGAACTGTGGAAACGTCTCCAAGATGCTTCAAGAGACCTACCTGCAAAGATATCTGAAAAACTATGTGCAAGTGTACCTAGGGCAAAAGGATGGCCACACCAAATAATGTAATTTAGTTAGTAGAAGTTAATTGATAAATAAAAGTGCCTAAAACTTTTAACAGTACAGATACACTCTTAGAAATAAAGCTGCCTTAAAAGGTTCTTCAAGCAATGCCATTGGAGAACCATTTTTGGTTCCACAAAGAACCATTCAGTTAAAGGTTCTTTAAAGAACCATCTCTTTCTTACCTTTTTATAATCTGAAGAATGTTAAAGGTTCTTTATGGAACCATTTAGACAAAAAAGGTGGTATGGTATCGTGAAGCACCTTTATTTTTAAGAGTTTAGGTACTTTGCATGTAGGTTTCTTGAAGCATCTTGGAGACGTTGCCACAGTTCTTCTGGATTCTGGATTAGTCTGTCTCAGTTTGTTGTGTTTCTTAATGTCATTCCAAGATACTGAATCAGATCTCTGTGGAGCACTGGCTGCTGTCAGACTCCTTGTGCAAACTAAAATCTTACTGGATTATTACAATTAACAGCAAAATATGATGTTTGGAAATGTAAACTGATTTTTTCATACTGACACACCAGGGCTCTACAGTGTGACCATTTCACTTGCATTTGCGACTGAAAACTACTGAGTGCGACTATGAAAAAATATTTAGGAGCACCATGTGAACACCATGTCAACAAATCGAGTCAATGATTCAATTTTCCATTAATGAAGACAGTCACTTGCTTTATTCCTGAATGAATCAGCCGTTTGAACGAATCAAATGAATTACATGATTCAGCATTTAAATCAGTGACTTGCCGCCACCTCCTGGCAGGTTTAGTTTCATTTTTAAAGCATCTTTTCAGTTATTTAAATAATTTAATATTACAGTATTAAAATTTTTATATTTAAAACATTAATCTCAACATGATTTTATGCATTTGATTGCACTCATGCCACCTCTGAGCCTCATTAAACATCTAAATACATCTACACTTGTGTTCTTCTATGCCAACCCTGCATAGTACAAATTTATTTTGTTAATACTTATTTAATTCAATTGGTTAACTTATTTTAATTCTACTTGTTTTTAAATTCAAATATTAAAAAGCTTAAAAAATATATAATTAGTTAAAAATCTGACATAAAAATGTATATACTTTTAATAAAGTTAGAACAAAGTTAAAAACAAAATTCCCCTGTAAATCACTTTAAGGAGTCAAATATCACCTCGAAATGGGAAGCCACATTTTTATCAGATTTTTTGATTAGAAGATGCTGTCACATTGGGAGGAGGGGTCTGGGTGCAAATACAGGGTAAGTATAAATTTAAAAACAATAAACAAATAAACAAACAAACGAGCAAACAAAAGGCCAACACGGCACAACACGACTAGAATACAAGATCAAATAAACAAAACAGGAAACACGGTCTAGGAGGATCAGGAACACAGAGAAACACACACAAAGACAATGCAGCCAGAAAGATGATCCGGAACAGAGGGCGCGGCCACCGCCGCGTCCGGAACAGAGAGCGCGGTCACCGCCGCGTCCGGAATAGAGAGCGTGGCCACCGCCGCGTCCGGAACAGAGAGCTCGGCCACCGCCGCGTCCGGAACAGAGAGCGCGGTCACAGAGAGCGCCGTCACCGCCGCGTCCGGAACAGAGAGCGCGGCCATCGCCGTGTCCGGAACTGAGAGCGCGGTCACCGCCGCGTCCGGCACAGAGAGCGCTGTCACCGCCGCGTCCGGAACAGAGAGCGTGGCCACCGCCGCGTCCGGAACAGAGAGCTCGGCCACCGCCGCGTCCGGAACAGAGAGCGCGGTCACAGAGAGCGCCGTCACCGCCGCGTCCGGAACAGAGAGCGCGGCCACCGCCGCGTCTGGAACTGAGAGCGCGGTCACCGCCGCGTCCGGCACAGAGAGCGCTGTCACCGGCGTGTCCGGAACAGAGAGCGCGGTCATCGCCGCGTCAAGAACAGAGGGCGCGGTCACCGGCGCGTCCGGCACAGAGAGCACGGTTACCGCCGCGCCAGGAACAGAGGGCGCGGTCACCGCCGCGTCGGGGACCGAGAAAGTGGACGCCGCCGTCTTCCCGCGAAACAGCGTCTCCACCCCCGCCGCAAAGCAGGGGCGCTTCCGCATAGCCTCGGCGCTACGGGCATCCATCACCAAGCAGGCGTAGATGTATTCAAAACGTGCGGCGGACGCCGCCTCGAAAGACATCCCCTCCGTCTTGGGAACAGAGCGAGTGGTCGCCGCCCCCAAGCGGGGGAACGCCGCCTCCTCAAAAAAAATCCTCCCCGCTGGACCCATTTGAGCTGGCTGCATTCTGTCACGCGAAAAGCAAGGGGATCTGGGTCCAGGTGCAGGAAAGAGAATTTATTAACAAAAAGTAAACAAAACACAACAAAAGGCCAAACACGGCACAATAAACAGAACAGGAACACGATCTAAAGCCAGAGTCTTCAGGAACACAGAGTAACAAGACAGAACATAAAGACAATGCAGCCAGAAAGATGAGTGGGAAATGAGAGTTCTTATAGTCCGGATAATAGTGAGCAGGTGTGAGTGTAATCAGTGCTAATGACAAGACAGGAGTGAACAATCAGGGAAGTGCAGTGCAAGGGGAACAGCGACCTCAGGTGGCTGAGGGAAAACCCCACAGCTCAGATCATGACAGTTGCTCCTGAAATTTTGACTGTGCTCCTAATTTTTTAAAGAAAAGTAAGCAAAAGTGAGCCCTGCACACTACAGCAGAAGATAGAAATAACTGACCTAAAACCATTTTAGCTGGAGAAAATACTAGTGTTCAAATAATTTTGACCACCACTGTATAATGCCAATGTAACAAGGTACTTACAAACTACCAAAATCTGCACTGCTCCTGCACCACCATAATAAAAGATAACATTAAAATAACTAAATGGGTATACAGTATGTACAGTGTCATATCCTTTTTTTTTTTGACATTTTAATTTTACTGAATTTTAATGAAGATGGGAGAGTTAAACATTTAGCTGAGTTTTGCATTTTGCATATTTTTATTTTACACAAACACTAGTTTGAATATAGGAATATATGATGGACCTCTCAGTACTGCTGCAGCCCCCTGTCGAAGACTCCTGATATATGTTACAGTATTCATTTTTATGGGAGCTACTGTTGGACAAAAAGTGAATAAAGACAAAAAAACACAACATACACACAAGAACGAAAGTTTACTTTGCTCTCACAATCTGGCCCTTTAGCTAAACACAGTGGCAGTTTCACTGCTAGAGGTTTTTCTTGCACTTTCATCAAAGTCATGCTGTACAAATGGTTAGAGAGATGAGGTAAAATCTATCTTGAGTGGCCTTGTCGCCCAAATACCAGCAAATGAAAAATCCATTGAGAGTAGCAGGGCCAAAGCTGTGCCATGCACTTTCAGGGTATGAAAAGGCACAATTACATTCCACCTCCTGTCGGGCTATGGAAGTGGTATTTCATATTGGTGGCCTCCACTGCAAACCTATAGTTATACTACCTGGCCCCCCATGAGCTTCCTGCAGTAGATGTTTTGAGACTGTCATTGGTAGAGACAGCCAGGTATGTAATGTTATAGGTAACTTTGTTTGCATGTGTTTGTTGGAAAAATGATACTGAAGACAATGCAAAGAGGAAAAAAATATTTCCAAGCTTAGTCATAAATGATGTAGTATCAGATTCAGACGGTACACCCATGGACCACCCATAGCGAGTTCACTGATGGATGGTTCTCTGAAACTAGAAAGTACTTTTTGGATTTGGCGAGCTCTAATCTGATTGGATAAACTCAGAATTTAGTTCACCTAAGAATTAAAACTCTGTCATTAGTTACTCACCCTCACATCGTTCCAAATCCGTAAGACCTTCATTTATCTTCTGAACACAAATTAAGATATTTTTTATGAAACTCAAGAGCTTTCTGACCCTGCATAGACACTATTTAAACCACGTTAAAGGCCTAGAAAAGTAGTAAGAATATTGTTAAAATAGTCCATGTGACAACAGATGTTCAACCTTAATTTTATGAAGCTATGAGAATACTTTTTGTGTGCAAAGAAAACAAACAATTTCTTTATTTCCCTGTTAGTCGTCACTGCTACCTCTAGCTATTCAGTGTCTTTGTGTGGTCTTATTTCCTATTTCATAGATAAAACATGAAAGCAGGTCACTAGACCCTCTTTGTTCCTACATTCATTAGTCTTTAATGTACTACAGGTTTTAACATTTATCATCTCACACACTTGAGGTTGAAGTGGACGCACTACACCAGACAGGGCCTACACACCACTTAATGTTCTTCAATCCAAGCCTGATATAAACCAAGTGAGCGCGTAGACTAAAGAGTGATGACACCTCAACTCTTCCCCTTTCAAATCATTCTCAGCGTGGCTGTCAAGACCAGCCCTGGCCTCAGCTGCTTTGCCTTTCCATTGGATTTATTCGTTATTTCATTCTAACGCACAAATTTAAAGTCATTATAGTATAAATACGAGGGGATAGGGATTGGATCCATTAGCATATGTTTCCCCCACATGAGCATTAGAGATATGATGCTTTGGCATGGAAAGGAGATCTGTCTCCTATTAGTAGCACAAGAGAATTGTATTACGCTTCTCTCAGCCTGAATCATCCTGGATTGCCCTGCTCTTCAATCCCTGTGCATTAAATGCCAAGTCTGGCACCTGTCAGATAAAACTGCCCTCAGCAACAGCCATTCTTTATTTGGGACCTTGTTTTTTTATATATTCGTAGACGTCTATGAGCTAAATTATTCATATAAATGTGATTATAACACTATTCTCTTACCTCATGTTCTCAAATGAGCAATTACATTTTGACAGCCACCACATTAAAGCAAGAATTTCCTCTCGTGTTATATTTTAATGTAGCTGTAAGCACAATAATAAGACATTTGAACCTGCTAAAAAGGTTTTGGCACCTGAGCCCAACATGTCCAAGCATAGACCATTCTCTGCCACAAAAACCACAAGTCGTTTGTGCTTAAAAGAATAGTTCACCCAAAAATGAAAATTAGCTGGAAATGTACTCACCCTCAGGCATTCCAAGATGTAGCTTGTTTCCTCATGCGATCAGTTTAGAGAAATTTAGTGTTGCGTCAATTGCTCACCAATGGATCCTCTACAGTGAAAGGGTGCCATCAGATTAAGAGCTTAAACATCTGATAAAAAACATCACAATTAATCGTCACGACTCAAATAGTTTTAAGTGAAAAGCTGTGTGTTTGTAGTTTCGGTACTCACAATTCGATTCAAATCGATTCTTGGGGTCACGATTCAAATAAAAATCGATTCACGATTTTTCGATTTTCAGTCACGATTCACAATTTTTCATCAAATTTTTTTGTGCACAGCGGACATCAGACGCACCAGTATTTTAATACAAAATCACACCCGTCTATGGATATTCCTGGTTCAAGAAATCAGTGTTTCCTATTAACTATTAACTTTCTAGTACCATGTTCATGAAATTATGCGCACTGTGAAACCCCTAAATACTAGATGGGAGAAAAAATATATATATATATTTAAATGCTTTCTTTTGCAATTATAATTATACTGTATATAAATTGCGGGCATTAGGGAGCCATTATTTATATGAATATGATATGGACATTGAAACTGCTTTTGAATGCGCGCAATTGCTTACTTTGACTTTTGAGATTCGCGATCATATGGAGCGGCAGTAGGCCTACTTACAACATATTTTACAAGTTACGCCTGTTTCACACATACTCCGTCTGCAGTACGTATGCGTTGCGTATTTTTTTCCGCACCCATGTTAACGGATTAGAGCGTTCACACTGCACAAGGTTGCTGTCCTGCAGTATGTCCCAGAAGCGGTGCGTTTGCAGCAGTGCAGCGATCGTTTCGGCACAGAGTCTATTTTTTGCTGTGCTGCATTGCGCTGCATGCGCTGAATTAAAGTGACAGCGCATTATGCGCTGTAAAAATGAACATGGATTGACACGGAAATGTACCATAAATGCATATAAATGCAGTCTACTGTGTTTCACAGTCAACACGTGGCTTTTTGGCTAGGTTTAAAATAGTGCAGTTTTAAATAAACAAGGCAACATAATAGATGCACTTGTCCAGGTAGAAAAGTTCTTTAAAAGATTGTTTTTAATAAAGATTTAATGCGAAAGAAAGGCACAGAGAGCCGACTGTTTCTGTCTGTGGTAAGTTTTAATTTAAAATATTTGTGATAGCCCAATTTCAATAAGAAAAGGAAGCTATAGCCTACCTATGCTGTGTTTAAATGTGTTGCAACTTGCTTGAGCAACTTAATATACAAATCTAGAAGTCAAGTGCATTGAATAATACATTGTTTATAATACGTTGAGTTTAAACGTGAATATGTCTTGTATTATTGTATTAGTGTACTGTGATAAAAGAGTATCAATGCTGAAAAAGCACGTTTGAATTTAAAATCAAAATAACGGATAAATGTTGTGTGTGTGGTAAACAGCCGCGGATCAGGAATGGACTGCAAACGCGTCCTGTGTGAAAGCAAAATGAGTCTGTGCTGCTTCAGCGCTGCATACGTAACGCACACGGCAGGGGCGGACTGGGACAAAATTTCAGGCCGGGAAATCTCACAGTCATCCAGGCCATCCCAAAAACCCACAACAAATTCTGAAACCATGGACAATAAAAAAATATAATCCATTGGCTGGTGCCACGCAAAATAATTCAAGATTATCTCTTAAAAACGTACCTTTTTATAAAAATGTAAGTATTACATTAGGACCATGTGCTATTGTTTTATCTTGCCTAAATGTCAAAACTGTTGGCATACAATAATAGCTACATCTTGAATATATCTTTAGTAAAATCCTAATACTGATTTTCTTTTTTTTTTTCTTTTTTTTGCATTATCAAGGGTCATGTTTTGTCCTTAGGAAAATTAACCATGGTTTAATTAGGCCTATGGTAAAAGTATAGTAGTAACCGTGTTTTTTTTTTTTTTTTGGCATTTTGATTACAATTTGTATAACCAGAGTTTTACTACAAATACCATTTACTACAAATACCAAGTGTAGCAAAACCTTTGTTAATTTGTGGTTACCATAGTTTAACTATAGTAACAATGTTTTTTGGTTTTTAGTGAAAACATGGTTCATTTTTGTAAGGGTTGTATTGTTGTTAGCCTTAGCTCCCTCTAAACATGTTATAAAACAATGTGAATATTTGTAGGCTAAGTTCCTACTCTTTACAAGTTACGCTATTTTGTTAATTTTGCAGCAAACTGACTGCTATTGATAATATTTGCAAGCAGTTTAACTAAGTAAACAAAACTACAATAGTCTATTACAGATGTATCTGACCTGTAAATGAAGTACTGAACAGGACAGTTTCGACTCTCTGCTCCACCTGGGCTCTCCATTCTCGAGTCTTGCATTCTTTTGGCGGACGCGCGGATGGGCGGAGCGTGCGCGTGGCGAATTGCGTTGTCAGTCAAGACGAACCGGATTACGATTTATTAGAGTATTATTATTGAATGGCGAATTTGGAAATAATCACTTTAGTACATTCGGCAGGCAACAGAAACAACAACAACAATATGAAAATAAAATATAAACAAAAAAAAAAAAATGGCAGCGGGCCAAATTGGCTGCCAGGCCACCGGGAATTGTCCCGGTTCTCCCGATGGCCAGTCCGCCCCTGGCACACGGACTGCATATGGAGTATGTGTGAAACAGGCGTTAGATGTTTGTCAGTGGTGTTCAGGATCTGCAAATCATTCGCCATTGTCTTATTAGTCATCCCTCCTTACTCTGTTTATTTGGTAAGTTAAATATATACTATGGCTGTATCCGAAATCGCCCCCTATACCCTCAAATAGTGCACTATTTGAGGGGACAGCCATTTTAAGTGATGTTCGAAACCATAGTGGACGTTCCCGAGTGCACTCATTCAATCCCACAATGCACCGCAAAAACGAGTGTACAACCAGTGTACTCTCAACAGCTAGAGATAACCCATAATGCACTGTGAGAGTTGCGCGCCGACTGAATTCCCGCGTCTCGCCAGACGATGGCGCCCGCAGCTGAATCATCCATCAGTTAATTTTACAACGCGCTCGTCCACTGCGTAATACAGCGTACAACACGGGTTCAAATTCGTTGTAAATTGATTAATAAATTGTTTAACCAGGGTTTATATGTAAATTCCTTGACATAGTTCGAGATAAATCCTTTAATCTTACTACTGGAACTGTCCGTTTTAAATGTTAAACAGTTAGCAAAACTATGCAAAAACGGCAGTCCTTCTGGTGCACTTAGTGTCCGAATTCACTCACTCGTTTTCATTCACTCCTTCAAGTGAACTATACGAGTGGACTAATGTAGGGAATAGGGTATAGGGGGCGATTTCGGATACAGCCTATGTACTCTAATGTAACAGGCTAGTGCTAGCAAATGGCTAACCTTAATTAGTGGCTCCATAGAACATGTGTTTTTTTTGTTGTTTGTTTTTTTGTTTTTTCTTTTTTCCGTGCCTTTCTGAGTGGGCACATCCCTACTTCCCATAATAACAGTTTAATAATTATTATATTATATTTTTCTAAACACTTGCCCTGGCTGAAAATGGTGCAGGATGTATTTGTTTTTCCTCCTCCATTGCATTATATCTCACATTTCTGAGGATACAAACTCGCAATTGTGAAAAAAAAAAAAATAGATTTTTGAAATTTGTGAATCGATGCAAATCTCTGGAAGACTAAATCGCAATTCATATGTGAATCGATTTTTTTTCCCCATCCTAGTTTGTAAACGAATTCATCATTAAGATGTTTTTAAAGTGTCCTTTATTTTCATAATATTGCTTTTTTTCCCAGTGAAAAAGTGGTCTTGTCTGACTGAATCAGGAGAGAAATATGCACAGTTTACAGATGGGATGGACATTTTCACAGTCAGAACCGTTATTATAGATTATGGAGTCATAGTTTGTATCTCGCAATTCTGACTTTTTTTCTCAGAAATGTGAGATATAAACTCGCAATTGTGAGTTATAAAGTCCAGTTCTGATGAAAAAAAGGTCTCACACAACTCGCAATTGTGAGTTTATATCTCATAAATTTGAGAAAAAAGTCAAAATTTTGAGTTTGTATAACGCAATTCTGAGAAAAAGTCAGAATTGTGAAATAAGTCGCAATAACCTTTTTTTTCAGTGGCGAAAACGGACTTCTCTAAAACAGCAACAGCAATGGAGGAGGAAAAACAAATACATCCTGCAGCTACCTTTCTGGGCCTTGAACGTAGGAGTTGCGTTGCTGTCAGAAAGGTCAGAAAGCTCTCAGATTTAATCAAAAATATCTTAATTTGTGTTCTAAAGACGAACAAAGGTCTTACAGGTTTGGAACGACATGAGGGTAAGCAGGTCTAATTAATGACATAATTTTTATTTTTGGGTAAACTTTCCCTTTAAACAATCGCTTCTGGCGATCAATCCATAATAATCCATAATAACGCTTCTGGCAGTGAAAATGTCCATCCCACTTGTAATCTGTGCATATTTCTCTCCTGATTCAGTCAGACAAGACTTCTTAACTGGTAAAAGCAATATTATGGATAGAGGACTTTTTAAAAACATTGATGTTTTCCGATGGTTTAAAGGGAAAGTTCACAAAAATTCTGTCATTAATTACTCACCCTAATGTCGTTCCAAACCTCTAAGACCTTTCTGACAGCAATGCAACTCCCACGTTTAAGGCCCAGAAAGGACTTTGATTAAAATAGTTCATTTGACATCAGTGGTTCAACCGTAATTTTATGAAGCTACGAAAATACTTTTTGAGCACAAAGAAAACAAAAATATCGACTTGAGTAAACAATTTCTTCTCTTCTGTGTCAATTTGTGTTCTGTAGATGAATGAAGATCTTACAGGTTTGGAATAACATGAGGGTAAGTAATTAAGACAAAATTTGTGGGTGAACTATACATTTAAAGTTTAAACAAATGGATTTGTTTTTAACAAATATACAGCATTACACAGATATGTGGTTTGCTTGTGGATTATTGTGATGTTTTTATTGGCTGTTTTCACTCTCATTCATACAGACTCTCATTCTGCCATTTACTCCAGAAGATCCACTGGTGAGCAAATTATGTAATGCTACAGTTCTCCAGATCTGATAGAAACATATTTACATCGACATCTTTGATGGCCTTAAGGTGAGTACATTTTAAATTTTGAGTGAAATAATATTTATATTATTCAATATTTCTAATTGAATGTGGTGCAGCTCCATTGTTTGCTAAATCTTTAAATATGTATCTTATTCAGTCCTCTATCCTGCCTGCCAAGTCCATTTGTTATCAATCAGAGCAGTGTGGTAATGAAAAACGCTCTGTCTAGCTCTCCCCTCGTCCTCTCCTCCTGCCCCGTCCCTTGTTTGACATGCCATCCGTACCTCAAACAGCCAAGATGTCACTGGCAATCGGCAGACCTTGCGGAAAGTCAAACCTAATGTTTCCTAACATGCCCGATGTGTGCGCAAGCCACTCAAATGTTCAATCGCATTCAACGAGACGCTACACTTGGGAGCGTATCTCATCCAAATGTGATTTGAGATGATTGAAAGCTTTTTGATTTGGAAGTGTATTCTCTTAAGCTAAGTGCTCCCTGAGACCATCAAGGAAATTCAATTGCTTCATTTAGAGAAGAGTAAAAAAAAAGTGGTTTTCAGCCCAAAATCATATCAGATCTTAATGTCTCAAAAGAAACACATGGGATTGGATGGGCCGGCTGGACGCCTAATTTCATTGGGAAATGCAATTTCTTGATGGCATTTCCTTACTGTGCCGCACAGAGAAACATAAGATTGATCAAAATCTTAATGAGTCATTTTCAGAAGTGGACTCTGGCTTTCACAGAGGATAATGGAGCCATTGGGGTCCTTCCTCAGGACCCTAAGATAGCCAGATGCCTCAATGTGATTCGCAGGAGACAGAGAGGGTTTTCTACTCTGCAGGTTGGTTTTCACTTTCCTGAACCTTCAAATTTATTCAATGATGGAATCTTTTTAGTTTCATTAGAGTTCCTCTCTAACTTTTAACTCTTCCTTAAGATGCGGTCACATTAGCAGAACTCACTTACAAACCAAACAGCCTGAACTGGTTATGAAATCTGCAGAATCATTTTATCATGGATTCATATAGACTGAATTCTGCCTGCAAAACTGGACTGAAAAACAACAGTAAATGTGACCGCACTACCTAATTGTTTGTTGTTTTACAGCATCTTACCTAAATTTTTTGTGCTTTTCTGAGCAATTCTGAAACTTTGCATTGAGGCATTTCTTATGTTTCTGTCACCCTAGGATGAAACACTTTGTTGTAGTATTCCTCAGTTGTAACTTGCTTTGAATAATGGCATCTCCTAAATGAATAAATGTAAATCTTCAGGACAGGACTCAGCACTCCTTTACTACATCCTTTACTACTCTGTGGATTTGTCAGGAATCATAAATCAATGGGCAAGATGATTTTCTATTTGTGACTATATTTGGGACCACAAAACCAATCATAAGGGTAATTTTTTTTTTAAATTGAGATTTATACATAATTATAAATTGTTAGGATAGGACAATATTTGGTCGAGATACAGCTATTTGATAATCTGGAATCTGAGGATGCAAAAAAAATCCAAATATTGAGAAAATCGCAATTAAAGTTTAATATATATCCTAAAGATTTTTGGCGTGAAAGAAAAATGTATTTTTGGCTATTGCTACAAATATATCCATGCTACTTAAGACTGGTTTTATGGTCCAGGGTCACATTTGTTTGTGACATCCCCCTAAACCAGTGATTTCAGCATGTTAAGAGGTCAGAGGTTAAAGCTGGTGGGGGCTTGATAAAGACCCTTGCTGATGATTAAGACACATTTGGTCTGATGTCAATCTTAGTGTGCACTGTAAAAAAAAAAATAGGTGCTAATAAAATATTAAAAATAAAGGTTTCAAAAGGGTGTTTTTGCAGTGATGCCATAGAAGAACAATTTTTGTTTCCCCAAATAATCTTTCAATGAACCATTCTGAAGAACATTTAAAAAATCTAAAGAACCTTTTTAGACTATAAAGAACCTTTTCTGCATTTGAAAGGTTCCATGGATGTTCAAGGTTCTTCATAGAACTACTGATGTCAATAAAGAAACTTTATTTTTAAGAGTGTATGGTAACAGTTTGAGTTAAAATAATTAATAAATTAACTTCAGTAAATGTCTTAACTGAACAAAAACTTTCAGCGGCAATTAAAATTGAAGTGTTAGTTCCTCATAAATGAAAATTCTGCCTGGGAAGAGAAGAAATTGTTGAATAGGTGTTATTTTATTTCCCCTTCAGTCGTTTCACTACGACGTTACATGGGAATCGCTTGAGAGTCCAATCATCTCTGAGCCTTAATCAAAAGGCCAATTAAAATTGGCGAGTGGCATTTGCATGCCAAGCCACGCCCCGTACATACGGGTATATAAGATGGCGGCATGCAGCCAGTCATTCAGATTTTTGCTTCAGAGCCTCTCTGATCGTTCGAGCCTTCAACTAAACAAACAAAAAAAAAAAAAACTACGTTCCTGCTAAAAGAGCTCTTCTCCGCTGACGTGCTGCCATCTGAAAGAGTTCTAAAAGAGTGTTTGGCAGCCGTCAGCGGGATCCTGCGGGCGGCCGTTTTCATGGCCATCAAGAAGCCTCCTGCTCTCCAGCGAGCAAGCCCCGCTGAGTGCACAGTGTGCCGCGGTTTCCTCCCTGGGCAGACCGGGACTGAAAGAGCAATTTCTCACGGCTGTGTAAAACGTTCTTTTCAGAATGGTTTTCCGGCCGTGCGCTGCTGGATGTGGCAGTTTCCTCACCTCTGAGGTCGGACATGAACACTGCCTCACATGCCTGGGCTTAGAGCATGCTGAGGCAGCGTTTACGGATGGTTCGTGCGTTCACTGTGAACGCATGACCATGGTCACGCTGAAGAACCGCCGTTCTTTTGCAAGACGGCTCCCCTCGGTGCCCTGTGGCTCGTCGTTAAGCCGCCAATGCTTTTCGGCCGCCGTGGCAAGGCACCAGGGGGACTTACGAGTTACCGTGCAGAACGTGCCGCCGGCCCCCAAAGCCCTGCGGCTGTCTGCACCTCAGCGTGGCCCCGTCGAGTGGCCAGAGCAGTATGCTTCCCCGGAATCCAGGCCGAGCATCTCCTTTGGCGCTCCACCGGAGGAAGAGATGTCTGTCGCAGCATCAGAGGGAGAGTCTGGCGGTGAAGCGGACATCTCGGCGGGCCAGCGCCCCTCTGTGGTTGCTGTCCCATCTGACATGGACGCTGAACTGTCGGCTATGCTCCTCCGAGCCGCCAGGGGGATCGGGCTGGAGGTGTCTCATACGCCCCCGGCCGATCCCTCTAGGCTTGGTGATTGGTTCCTGAGGGGGGCGCTTGCGGTTCCGCCGCGCCCTCCCCCCGTTCCATTCTTTCCGGAGGTGCATGAGGAGCTGATCAAAACATGACGGGCGCCTTTTTCATCTCGCCTTCGCCCCAGCTCCTCCTCCCTCGCCACCCTCGATGACGGGACAGCCCGGGGATACGAGTCGGTTCCCCAGGTTGAGCGCGCTATCGCGGTGCATTTATGCCCGCGTGGCGCTGCCACCTGGCGGGACCGGCCACATCTACCCTCCAGAGCGTGTGAGCACTCGTCCGCTCTCGCGGGCCGCGTGTATCGCGCTGCTGGACAGGCTGCTTCCGCCCTGCATGCCATGGCCACCTTACAGGTTTACCAGGCGCAGGCACTAAAACAGCTGCACGAGGGTGGTCCCGATCAAGAGATGATGGGCGACGAAGGTCACGGCACGGTCTCTTGGTCAGGTGATGTCCACGGCTGTGGTTCAGGAGCGGCACTTATGGCTTAATCTGGCTCAGATGGCAGACGCCGACAAAGCTGTCCCCTTCGACTCTCAAAGTGTACGTTGCTGCCATTGCAGCGTATCACGATGCAGTAGATGGAACATCCCTGGGTAAGCACCAACTCATTGTGAGGTTCCTGCGAGGTGCAAGGAGGATTAACCCTCCCAGACCGCACCTCGTACCCTCTTGGGATCTCTCCGTCGCCCTCCGCGGCCTACGGGAGGCCCCACTTGAGCCACTTGCGTCAGTTGAGCTGAAATTCCTGTCACTTAAGACCACGCTCCTAACTGCACTGGCCTCCATCAAGAGGGTAGGGGACCTACAAGCCTTCTCTGTCAGCGAAACGTGCCTTGAGTTCGGGCCCGGAGATTCTCACGTCATCCTGAGACCCCGGCCCGGTTATGTGCCCAAGGTTCCCACCACGCCCTTCCGCGATCAGGTGGTGAACCTGTAAGCTCTGCCCCCGGAGGAGGCAGACCCAGCTTCTGCGCTGCTGTGCCCTGTTCGTGCTCTGCGTATATACGTAGACCGTACTCGGCACTTCAAACGCACCGAGCAGCTCTTTGTTTGCTTCGGAGGACAGCAGAAAGAGAATGCTGTCTCCAAACAGAGGTTGGCCCATTGGGTGGTAGAAGCCATCTCCCTGTCTTATCTATATCAGGGAGAGCCATGCCCCTTAGGTGTTCATGCCCACTCCACCAGGAGTGTTGCCTCATCCTATGCGTTGGCTCATGGCGCCTCACTAGCAGATATCTGTAGAGCTGCGGGCTGGGCGACACCTAATACCTTCGCTAGGTTCTACAACCTCCGCGTAGAGGCCATATCCTCCCGTGTCTTAACATAAGACTTCAGGTGAGCGGGAGGATGGCTGGTGTCGGCTTGCTGCTCCATTCCCACGTGGATCCGTGCGCCATTTCCCAGAATGTTCCCTCCTGCGAACCCTGGGTCCTCCATGCCCCGCAGTCAGGCCTAGATGCGGAGTAGTCCCTGACTGTGATCCTGCCTGGGTCTCCTTCGCCCCGCAGGTTGTGGCTATATTTTTCAATATATCAATATTTTCCAGCGGAGAAGACCGCTGTTTCCCTCGTGTATCCCTAAGAAGCTTTATGGATATATTGAATTATTCTTATTTCCACATGTGAAGATCTCATGTGCTCCCCCCCAACCCATGCTTCAGTACATCTGGCATCCCGGCGGGGCCCCCTCTACTGGTCCCCAGGGTGTTGGGAAGGTTACGTTACAGTTTCCATCTGCTGACACGTCCGCCTGTCAGCACGTGGGGTTGTGCGTAACGCGGCGTCAGGGTCGTGGCCTGTTCCATAGGGTCTGTTCCCATGTAACGTCGTAGTGAAACGACTGAAGGGGAACGTCTAGGTTACGAAGGTAACCCTCATTCCCTGAAGGAGGGAACGGAGACGTTACATCCCCTGCCACGACCCTGGCGTCGCGCTGACGCTGGCTCGATCCGGCTCCTCAGCAAAAACCTGAATGACTGGCTGCATGCCGCCATCTTATATACCCGTATGTACGGGGCGTGGCTTGGCATGCAAATGCCACTCGCCAATTTTCATTGGCCTTTTGAATAAGGCTCAGAGATGATTGGACTCTCAAGCGATTCCCATGTAACGTCTCTGTTCCCTCCTTCAGGGAACGAGGGTTACCTTCGTAACCTAGACGTTTTCTTTGTGCAAAAAAAGTATAGCTTTATAACATTACGGTTGAACCACTGATGTCACACGGACTATTTTAACGATAGTTATTTAACTACCTTTCTGGGCCTTGAACGTGGTAGTTGCATTGCTGTCTATGCAGGGTAAGAAAGGTCTTGAATTTCATCTAAAACATCTTAGTTTGTGTTTTGAAGATGAACAAAGGGTTAGAGGTTTGGAACGTCATAAGGATGAGTAATTAATGATAGAATTTGTATTTTTAGAACTATCCCTTTAATTGATGAAACACTTTTTCACAGACCAACATTTTTTTTTTCTACTTTTTCTTAATAAGGATGCTTTTGCCCTGTCCCCTAAATGCTATTATATTGTTTATTCAGTACATAGATTTTAGTTAATGTATTTAGTTATTTTAATGTATTAAAAAGTCATGAATTTGTGCCCACCTTGTCAAAATCATATTTCCCCCTTTTAAAGTAATGAACTACTCCACAAATCAAATTTTTATAGAGTATTATTTCATAATGTCACAACGACATCATCCTTTTAAAAAATGAATTTGTCAAAGTTAAAGTGTCATATTTATTATTTCATTTGTTTAGTTTTGTTTATTAGGAAAGCATCTTAAAATATCAGAAATGTTACTAAGTTTTTGTATTATACACTGCTGATATTTGGATATTTGTAGAATCCTGAAATATTTATATAGGCTAATTATTTCATTATCTATTTTATCCATACATAATTACAGTCAAGCCCAAAATTATTCATACCCCTGGCAAAATCCGACTTAAAGTTACTTTTATTCAACCAGCAAGTGTTTTTTTTATTATTATTATTATTAGAAATGACACAAACATCTCCCAGATGATAATAAGACAATGTACAAGTGGCATCATTGTGGAAAAAATCACTACTCGTCTTTTATTTACATTTGAACAAAAATTGTCCAAAATTATTCATACCCTTCTCAATAATCAATAGAAAAGCCTTTATTGGCTATTACAGCAAACAAACGCTTCCTATAATTGCTGACCAGCTTTTTGCATGTCTCCACTGGTATTTTTGCCCATTCATTTTTAGCGATGAGCTTCAACTCTTTCAGGTTGGAGGGTCTCCTTGCCATCACCCTGATCTTTAGCTCCATCCTCAGATTCTCAGTTGGATTTAAGTCAGAACTCTGGCTGGGGCACTGCAAAACATTAATGAACCAGTTGTTCACCACTTTTGATGTGTTATTTGGGTCGTTATTGTGCTGAAATGTCCACTGGTGCCGAAGGCCAAGTTTCTCTGCAGACTGCCTGATGTTGTTGTTGAGAATTTTTATGTATTGCTCCTTTTTCATGGTGCCGTTTACTGTGATCAGGTTCCCTGGTCCACCGGCTGAAAAACACCCCCAAAACATTAAGTTCCCACCACCATGTTTGACAGTGTGGATGGTGTTCTTAGGGTTGAAGGATTCTCTTTTTTTACGCCAAATGAAAGCTACATCATTGTGGCCAATGATATTTGGCCACAATGATCTTTTTTACCTCTCTCACTATCCTCCTGGCCAGCACAGGTGTCACTTTTGGCTTCCGACCACGACCTCTGAGATTTTTCACAGTGCAGAACATCTTGTATTTTTTAATAATACTTTGCAATGTAGCCACTGGAACTTCAAAACATTTAGATATGGTCTTATAGCCCTTTTCTGACTTGTGAGCAGCCACAATGCGCAGCTGCAGGTCCTCAGTGAGCTCCTTTGTCTTAGCCATGACTGTCCACAAACCAACAGCAGTGAGCTTTTTCACCTGTTGAGTTGATTAAAACAGCTGTTCCCAATGAATCAGGGTAATTAGGATGCTTTAGAACAGCTTGGACTATTTGGAATGGTATAGAACTTTGGATTTCCCCATAGACTGTGACAGTTTGCAAAGGGTATGAATAATTTTGGACATGCCACTTTTTGTTCAAATGTCAATAAAAGCTGAGAAAAAAAATTCCACAATGATGCCTCTTGAACATCATCTTATTATCTTTTGGGAGAAGCCTGTGTCAGTTCGGGCTTGACTGTATATCCTAAAAATACTTTAAAAAGGTATTACAATTATTTATTTAGCAAGAGATGACACAAAGCTGTTTATTACTACATTATTGTAGTCTGGTTGAATGTTTAACATTTTGGTAACACTTTATAATAAGGTTCATTAGTTAACATTAGTTTATTGTTCATTCATGTTAGTTAATCAATTAACTATCATTAACAAATGACACCTTATTGTATCTTATAAGTGTTACCAAAATTTCTTTTTCAAACTAGAAAAAAAAGAATTATGTTTCATAAAAATGAGGCATTTGCTTGATCTAAATCATTTTTTACAGTGCACAAACATAGCTTGAGGAAAAAAGTAATGCAGTATTGAGTAGTGCATGATCTGACAAAAAAATAAATAACTTTTTTTGTGGAATCCCCACTCAATTTTCTTTGCAGCTAAATCTCAAATTTGCTATAGCCGATGGTACTTAACAATAAAACAAAAAGACACTGCATATATGGCCTTAACAAATTTAAGAATATTAGACACACTCTCTCTCTCACACACACACACACACACACACACACACACACACACACACACACACCCAGTCTTGTTCGTGTGGCCTGATGCTTCAGAGGAACATGTTGAATTCTCTCTGTCATTCAGAGCTGGCCCTGTGGTACACGTTTAATCTCTCAATCCATGTTGCCTGTTCCCTCTTACTTCATTACACTTCAGAGTACTCCTCACCCATTAATTTCCCCATGGACTCCTGCGCCTCACTACCAAACCTGGCAACCCGTGGCAGGAAGTGGATAAATGGAGAGACTCCCCTGCCCTTACAGCCAGAGGCGTTTAATAAAAATAGGGAAGTCTAACAAAAACTCAGTTGTGTGAGCGCATAGGTGCTGTTCTGTATGCAAAGGCATTATGTATCACACATGAGATTGCTGCGAGGAAAAACCTCTTACCTTTGAAATGCTTTCCGAAGGTATTCCTCCTGACTTATCAACCAAATGCTTTTACGTGAATATATGTGATAAGTCTTGTGTTCTTCTCACCCGTGAGTACTATAAAGCTTGGTAAATATAAACATGGCCTTTCTCAAGGAAAGCGCTTTCTCAAGGTACATCGCTGCACCAAATATAACGGCCCCTGTAGTGTGTGTTACATGCCTGCTTGCGTAATGCTACGTCTCTGAGCTGAATAACAAACTGTGACCCACTCCAAGGAGGTGACCCTCACAAATGGAAAAAATCACAATGCTCAGGTGTATTTATATGATTGCATTTTTCCATACCCAAGGTTATGAACAAGGGATAAAGTACGCTCATGTTACTGAGAGGCAGATAAAAGTTTGAATAACTGTGTCTACATAAATTCTCATGTTGGGCTTTGACAAGAAAATCAGCAGCATAAATTGGATTGTGAGATTTATGTCATATTATATGCTTTATATGATGTTCTTGTATTGCACATAAAGCCTAAAACAGTGTTGTTTAACATTGGTCAACAGTTATGTCCAACATTTACACTTTTTGAACCAATTAAATCCAGTTTTATAACAATAATACTAATCTTGAATTGCGCATAAAAGCCTAAAACATTGTTGTTTAGTACAGCAGACTAAACAATGCAGTTTTATGTATTGTTTTTTTTTTATTAATTAAATAAAATTCAATAATAATAATAATTATTATAATTTAATTTAAAATAATTTACATTTTTTAAATTATAAAATGAAGTCTGACTTTACATTTATGCGATAAATAATTAGTATTTTTATTTAATCATTATATGATGTAATCATTATGTTTTTAAATTAATTACATCAAAATCAATAATAATAATAATAATAATAATAAAATAATAATAAATATGAATAAATATAATTATATCATTGTTGTTGTTGTTGTTGTTAAATTTGATTTAATTAATTAAAAATGTATAATGATTAATATAACACACTTAAAATTATTATAAGGCATATAAATGTAGAGTCAGGCTTATGTTTTTATTACAAATGTTATTCATTTTTAAATAACAATAATAAAAAGGAGTGTTATTTAGTACCAGCAGACAGTTTTGTGCATCGTTTACATTTTTAATTAATTAAATAATAACAATAATAATAATAATAATAATAATAATAATAATAATAATATTAAGTATTATTATTATTATTATTATTATTATTATTATTATTATTATTATTATTACTACTACTACTACAGTTGTTGTTGTTGTTGTTGTTGTTGTTAAAATATATGTAATAAAAATATATAATATGTAAAATAAATCTAAAAAATAAATAACATATGTAATAAAAATATAAGCCTGACTCTACATTTACATGTTGTATAATAATTTTAAGTGTGTTATATTAATCATTATACATTTTAAAATCAATTAAATCAAATTCATTGATATTATTATTTATATTGTTGTTGTTGAATTTGATTTAATTAATTAAAAATGTATAATGATTGATATAACACACTTAAAATTATTAAAAGGCACGTAAATAAGAGTCAGGCTTATATTTTATTAAATTATTATTATTTTTTAATACTACTACTTATAAAAAGAGTGTTGTTTAGTACTACATGTTTTTGCATCATTTACATTTTTAAATTAATTAAATAATAAATCCAATAATAATAATAATAATTAATATTATTATTATTATTATTATTATTATTGTTGTTGTTGTTACAATATATGTAATATTTAATAAAATATGCATATAATATGTAAAATAAATTTAAAAAATAAACAATATACGTAATATAAATATAAGCCTGACTCTACATTTACATGCTGTATAATAATTTTAAGTGTGTTATATTAATTATTATACATTTTAAAACTGTATTCAATAATAAAAATAATAATGTTTATGATGATGATGATTATTAGATATATATGTATTTTTACTATTAGAAAATGTAGTCTGACTATATGCTTAAATGTTTTATAATAATTTTAAGTGCATTATAAAATTGTGTATTTCTTCTTGCTCTCTGAACTTCTCAGTTCAGTGTAAAAAAAAATTTTTTTTTTTTTTCTTGCTTTGGTAGTAGTGATTCATTTAGATAGAGCGGAGTGAAAGAATCCAGCCAATAATATGAAAAAAAAGGCTTTTAGATAATGATCCACTTAAAGCAGCCCTATTAACATAATTTGATGCATATTGCTGATTATAATTTAATTTAGTAGATAGGAAACCCAATTATGCATCGGCAAACTTTGGAGCAGAGTGAGTAAAATGTCATGGCGGTAAATTGACAAATTTATGATGATATTCGCCAGTAGCATTTCTAAAGCATAACACCCTCTCAACAGTGCAATGACACAATCAAGTGCTCTTATTATGAAATCAAAGCTTAACACTTACATAGATAGATAGATAGATAGATAGATAGATAGATAGATAGATAGATAGATAGATAGATAGATAGATAGTCGTGTTTGAATGGTCACACCGCTTCTGCTCAGAGCCCTTCATGAAGCAGATGGACATAAGAGGACGCAACGCGATCTGTTCGCAACATCCCTCTACAGCTCTCTTATTTCAAGCACTACTATGAGAAACAACACTGCAGGCTAAGTCATAAAATCCATGCCATACCATGTGACAAATAATATCTAACTTTTATTAAGAAAAGGAAGCCAAGGCCTCTCGCCCTTTATTGATTTTCTACAGACTTCGGTGTGCACCCACAGCTAAGCAATCAAGCCACAGAGGAGAGCATCTCACAGAGTGGGACAGACACTATTAGACTGCCCTCCAACCATCAATATAAGGAGCAAGACTTCCACTCTGAGGTGAGCAGGTGTCAAGACCTCGACAAGACAAATTTGAGGATACATCTGTAACAAGTTTCCAGGGGGGTGGGAGGCGTGATCGCAGGAGCGAGTGGGAATATCACACTTTGCAAACGCTATAACACACATCTTATGTTAACACACTCACCTCTCATACACAGCAAAGAATAGTTTAAAGTGTATTCCTCACGTCGCAGGAAGTGTTTCTTCAACGATGGACACTTTTAGCCCTGTGAACTGTTAGAGAAATTCACTTAAAAGACATTGTTTACACAACAGTGTGACGACAGTCTTTAGTTTCTGAACCGCAGTGTTTCTGATCCAATAAATGTCATTTCCTCAACATCTCCAATTTTCACTTTCTTAATTATTTTTATTAATATTATATATATATATATTTTTTTTTCAATTAGTTTAAATGTTGAAATAGTGTAAACAATTATAACTTACCTGGTAATAAAAACTACTCTATAGTTTCATGGTATTTACTACATTTTGGAAGAAAATGTAGTAATAAATTGTTGGCCTTGGATGAAAATTAAAATGGAATGTGTCATAATCTCTGTATTAGTATATGGTATATTAATCCTTGTTTGGATTATTGTAATGTATCAATCAATTTGATCAGGTGATACAACAGAAATGAGGTAATACAATAGAAATCTATGCATTATATCATTTCAAAGTAGCGAGCAAATAAATAATGAAGCCATTTATAATATACATAAAACATTTATCAAGCTCAGAAAACTGCCTTATAATAAATGCATGTTTTGTGGGGAATAATATACATTTATCCTAAGTGGGATCAGTATAGTACGAAAGCCTTTTTCCACCACTGAATAAACAAAAAAATCAAATAAAATAAATAAAAATAAACAATTTCAAAAAGTTATTGCGACTTTTAATTCTTAAGACTTTTTTTTTTCAGAAAAAAAAGCATGATACAAACTCACAATTCTGAGTTATAAAGTCATAATTGTAAGATATAAAGTCACAATTGCGAGTTATAAAGTCAGAATTGCATGATATAAACTCACAAATCAAACTTTTTTCTGAGAATTACGTGATATAAACTTGCAATTGTGAGTTATAAAGTCATAATTGTGAGATATAAACTCACAATTGCGAGTTATAAAGTCATAATTTCAAGATATAAACTCACAATTCTGACATTTTTTCTCACAATATTTATAAATTCGCAATTGCGAGTTATAAAGTCATAATTGCAAGATATAAACTCACAATTCTAATTTTTTGAGAATTGCGTGAAATAAACTTGCAATTGCGAGTTATAAAGTCATAATTGTGAGATATAAACTCACAATTGTGAGTTATAAAGTCATAATTGTAAGATATAAACTCACAATTGTGAGTTATAAAGTCATAATTGTAAGATATAAACTCGTAATTGCAAGTTATAAAGTCAGAACTGCAAGATATAAACACAATTGTGAGTTATAAAGTCATAATTGTAAGATATAAACACAATTGTGAGTTATAAAGTCATAATTGTAAGATATAAACTCGCAATTGCAAGTTATAAAGTCAGAATTGCAAGATATAAACACAACAATTCTGACTTTATTTCCTCAGAATTGTGATATAAACTCGCAATTTCAAGTTATACTCAGAATTGTGTGATATAAACTCACAATTTTGAGTTGTAAGGTTAGAACTGCAAGATATAAACACAATTTCTCAAGAATTATCTGATATAAACTCACGATTGCGAGTTATAAAGTCAGAATTGTGAGATATAAACTCTAAATTCTGACTTTTTTTCTAATAATTGTGTGATATAAAATTGCAGTTGCAAGTAATAAAGTTAGAATTGCATGATATAAACTCACAATTCTAACTTTTTTCTCAGAGTAGCATCATATCTTCATAATTGTGAGATATAAACTCACAATTGCGAATTAGAAAGTCTAATTTTGATTGGGGAAAAAGACTGATATGTTGTCAGAACTGCAAGTTTATATCTCACAATTCTGAATTTGTAACTCAGTAAGTTTACCTTTTTAATTTTTTATTCAGTGGCGGAAACAGGATTCCATAGTAAAGACATGTATTTGTTTGGAAAAGATTTATGTTATTTGGAACTACTTTCATAAAAAAATTATTGTGAAAAATGTCTGAACAGCCATATCACACTGCTTCTGGTGTGATATTGCGTTTATACAACAGTTCGACGGCACAAGTGTGTAAATACAAAAGAAACAACAATGGGGTGTCTTTAAAAACCCTCTTTTGTGCAAACTGCTTCCTTCCTCCATGAATTCAAATCTAAAGTTGACAGCTGAGCCCAAGCCCCCATTACAAATTCAAAAACGTCACTTTAGAACTAGTAGCGAAGGAACATTAAGTTGCTTCACTAAAAGCGTATTGTATTACTGTATTAAAAGCTCACCGTATTATGTACAGTATCATGAGAGAAAGATGGACTGAATAAGTGTGATTACCTGTATCTGATACAGCATTCATTCTTCTGCTCAATCTGATATTCACAATAAAACATTAGTTTAAATGTCCATCTTTGTCGTACTATCCTTTCATCTGTTAAGGGTTATTTCCGATGACAGCACTGCTCAGTGCATTTGTAGGCTGTGTCTACTTCCTTGTTTACAAACCTGTTTCTGTATATTTCAATATAAAAGTCTTTACTGCTGACTCACTTATTAAAACAATTTCTTGTAATGTAACTAAAATCACCATCACAAACCAAACCCTGTTTCCCAATACTAAATACTATTATTAAATACTACTGTCACGTATCTGGTCGATCCTGTCATCATGAACTCTTGCACCACACTTCTGGACTGCAATCCCCACAAGCCACTGCACCAATCACTGCACACACCTGCTCCTCGTTTTCCACTGCACTGATTGCTGCACACACCTGTTTCACATTTACCCACATGCATTTAAGCCACAGACACACACACTTCCGGCGCGTAGTCTTATTGTTCCGTATGGTCTTTATTTCCAAGCGTTTCTTTCCGTGTTTGTTTTCCCTGTGTTTGATTCCTGGACTCCTCCCCGTGTTTTGATTCTCGCTGCCAGCCCCGACCTTCTGCCTGTGTTTGACTACTCTTTGGATTATCCTCGTTGTTGTTGTTTGCCGGTGATTGACCCTGTCTGTTTACCACGCCTTCTAATAAAGCCTGCATTTGGATCCGAACGCCTGTCTCCAGACCTCCCTAGTGTTACAGAAGACTACGCCGATACAAGGATCCAGCGGCTTTATTCGTCAGCAGAACGACCACCCAAGAATGGATCTATCAGGAAGACTGTCCAATCCAGTAAGTTTGCTCTGCTCCATTTTTCAAGATGGCCGTCCCATCGAGGATTATGTGGAGAAATTCATTGCTTATAGTTACCTGGCACCTTGCGATGAAACTATGCTCAAGGAATGTTTTTGGAGCGGATTGGACACTGAGATCAGTTTGAACTTACCTGAGGAAGACCCCAGTTGGACCCTCACACAGTATATAGACTTTGTTTTGCTGTTTTGTGAATCACCGTTTACTGTGGGTGAGGTAGAGCCTGTTCACATGATGGCTGTCACGCCAGGGCTACTGCACAAGATGGCTGCCACGCCAAAACCTGTCACCAAGATGGCCTCCGTTCCTGAGTTCCCGGTCAAGATGGCCGCCGCCAAGTCAGAGTCTGCACCCAAGATGGCTGCCGCCACGCCAGAATCTGCACCCAAGGTGGCTGCCGCCACGCCCAAATTTGCACCCAAGACTTATCAAAGATTAATGTCTAGCGTGGAGGACCCACCGCTGCTGTCGGCTCGAGCAGCTGGTCTCCCAACCAGCCTTCCAGAGCCTCCGCTGGTTCAGCCCAGCCTTCCAGAGCCTCCGCTGGTTCAGCCCAGCCTTCCAGAGCCTCCGCTGGTTCAGCCCAGCCTTCCAGGGCCTCCGCTGGTTCAGCCCAGCCTTCCAGAATCTCCGCTGGTTCAGCCCGGCCTTCCAGAGCCTCCGCTGGTTCAGCCCGGCCTTCCAGAGCCTCCGCTGGTTCAGCCCGGCCTTCCAGAGCCTCCGCTGGTTCCGCCCGGCCTTCCAGAGCCTCCGCTGGTTCCGCCCGGCCTTCCAGAGTCTCCGCTGGTCCCGCCCGGCCTTCCAGAGTCTCCGCTGGTCCCGCCCGGCCTTCCAGAGTCTCCGCTGGTCCCGCCCGGCCTTCCAGAGCCTCCGCTGGTTCCGCCCAGTCTTCCAGAGCCTCCGCTGGTTCCGCCCAGCCTTCCAGAGCCTCCGCTGGTTCAGCCCAGTCTTCCAGAGCCTCCGCTGGTTCCATCCAGTCGTCCTGAGATTCCTGTCTGCCCGGTTCTGGTCACGGAGGCCATGCATGGACTGTGTGGGTTCCCACCCACCCTCCCTGCTGCTCCAGTCCCGCCACCTCTGTCTCCTGACAGTCCCTCTGCTCACCCACATCCCACCTTCGGTGCAGAGGACTTGCCGTGGGACTGCCAGTCTCCATCGGTGTCCAGACTGAAGGATCCCTCACCATCACCTCCAGTCTCAGAGTCCTGGACTCCACCTCGGCCCTCCGACCCTGCGGCTCCACCCCGGCTCTGTGCTCCCTCGTCTCCGTTGTCGGCCGTCGGCCCACCAGCTCCTCCGGGCTCCATCGTCTCTCCGGCTCTGCCCCGGTCAGTCGTCGCCCCACCTTCGCCTCTGGACTCTACTCCTCCGGCTGCGCCTCGTCACTCCATCCTGCCGGCTCTGTGGACCTCCTCCCTCCCGTGGGCACAGCCTCGATCCTCTGTCACTCCGGCTCCGCTGCGTACCTCCGGACCTCCATCTCCGCCGGGGTCGCCAGAGCCTTGGGTTCCGCCTTGGCCCTCCGGATCCTCGGTGTCACCTAGGACCGTCGACTCTCCGGTTCTCCCTCGGGCTCCACCGGCTCCACCTCCGTCGGTCGGCCCCATGCAGGAGCCAACCCTTCCTCCGCCATGGCTTCTCCCTCCGTCGGCTCCGCCTCAGTTCATAGTTCCAGTACCCCTACATGGACCTGGCCCTCCATCCCTCCCCCTGTTCCGCCTCCGCTCCACCACCCTCCAGGTTGTATTAGGTGGTTAGAGCGTCTGGAAGCCGCTCCTTGGGGGGGGGGGCTCTGTCACGTATCTGGTCGATCCTGTCATCATGAACTCTTGCACCACACTTCTGGACTGCAATCCCCACAAGCCACTGCACCAATCACTGCACACACCTGCTCCTCGTTTTCCACTGCACTGATTGCTGCACACACCTGTTTCACATTTACCCACATGCATTTAAGCCACAGACACACACATTTCCGGCGCGTAGTCTTATTGTTCTGTATGGTCTTTATTTCCGAGCGTTTCTTTCCGTGTTTGTTTTCCCTGTGTTTGATTCCTGGACTCCTCCCCGTGTTTTGATTCTTGCTGCCAGCCCCCCGACCTTCTGCCTGTGTTTGACTACTCTTTGGATTATCCTCGTTGTTGTTGTTTTCCGGTGATTGACCCTGTCTGTTTACCACGCCTTCTAATAAAGCCTGCATTTGGATCCGAACGCCTGTCTCCAGACCTCCCTAGTGTTACAACTACTTTTATACAAAATATTTATTAAATAATATTTAATAATCACCATGTCCATCATACAAGTTGCTAGGCAATTCAGTCAAAAGTACAAAGGCAGCGCTCTGATAAACAGCATAACATTTACATAAAATATAAGCTAAAACAATTTGCTCTGGAACAAATAATAGATTAGATTCACCCAAAACGATGTATAACGATTCATGTTTAACCACTATAGAGACAAGGCAGAGGTAAGGCAGCTCTCAATGGGTTCATGAGCACTAAACGGCTGCTGATGCCCTGGAGCTCACATTTCTGAAAACATTGAACTAAATTTTCAAATAGTTGTTATCTTTGTAAACAAACAGCATATCTGATGTATAAACAAGCACTTTCTCACCTTAAAAAAACTCTTAAAACTACATTCCGTGACACAAAAAACGTTTTGTAAAAGTATAGTACATTTGGGCTTTCGCCATGACACGTGCTGTGAGAAATACCGCAAATGGAGTGAATCAAACAGTGAAACAGTTGGAGTTCTGATATCACTAGTATATCACACTCTTCTCAGCCAATCAGGTTTGAGGATGCGTGTCCGTGAAAAAAAAAGATTCTGATTCAGGATGACTGAGATGAAACAGACACCTCACAATGTTATATAGACAACATATTGCTGGCCAAGCCAGCGGTGTAATAAGAACTCTATTACTATGAGCTCCATGGCAGAGAGGAGAGAGAGAGAGCAGCTCTTCCAATGGCCAGGAGATGACAGCCTGAAAGATATATACCTCCACTCATCAATAAAGAGCCAGCACAGACAAGTACTTACTCTCAGCCTAAGTAACTCGCAGAAAAGTTTAGATTCATAGGCCTGTACGTCATCAATCAGCTCAGAAACACTCAAACATACACACAGACTATTTTTCATTACTTCATTCATACACTTTGCGACTCACTCTTGTCATTTTCATGCTAAATCATAGGCCTACATTTAGTTTTAATGTTGACATCAGTTTTAGTTATATTCTCAAGGCCAGGCTTAGAAACTAACATCGTTCAGTCGTGCTTTCTATACATATACCCTGGTCTCTAATGTGCTCTGATTTACAGCACATATCACACATTGTTTCATTTGCTCTGTGTCAGTCCTTAAATGAACAAAAGGCATCTTTACTGTCAGCTGCTGATCCGAGGATTAAAATGGACAGCGCTGAACAGAAATCTGTTCATTAAACACGGACAGCCTGCCACCACTCTACCTGAGCCCTTCAATTAAAATAATGCTTGGGTGTCTTAAATAAGTTCCTCATTGGACAGTGGAGTCAAGAACATATATATCGCAATCTCATTAGAAATCTTTTTGTGATGGACGATGTACTTTTTTAGGTAATTTCATTGTGGTGAGTGATAGTAATATGAGGGTCACAGTGTAAGAGAATGAAATCAGTGACTGTAATGTGACTCTGACTGGCTCTTCAGTAAAGCAACTGATGATTTTGTTCTAGATTCTAGGGTTAAATGGAGACAGGTACAGTATAAATGCTCATTACGAGATTTGTACAGACAACAAACTGTGTGTTCAGTGGTTCTGAGATAATTACAAGGAAGAGAGTTAAATTAGGCACTTTGTTTAATAGCATTCTGTGGTGGAAATGAAGTTTAAAACATTTTTGGAACAGAATAGTCGAGCCCTAAGTCTGGCTAAGGACTGTTTCATTACTATATTATGAATCCTGAATACATACAACTAATTAATACTGTCACATATTTATTAATGTACACTGGTGTTCAAAAGTTTGGGATCAGTAAGATTTTTTATGTTTTTTAAATTAGTTTTTTCTGCTCATCAAAGCTGTGTTCATTTGATTAAAAATACAGTAATATTGCAAAATATAATTGCGATTTAAAATAGTGTTTTTCTATTATTTAAAATACTTTAAAATGTATTTTTTTCCTCTGATGCAAAGCTGAATTTTCAGCATTACTCCAGTCTCCAGAGTAACATGATCCTTCAAAAATCATTCTAATATGCTGATTTATTATTTATGTTGGAAACAGTTGTGCTACTTAATTTTATTTTATTTATTTATTTTGGAATTGTGATTTTTTTTTTTTTTTTTCCAGCATTCTTTGAATGAAATGTTAAAAAAAACAGCATTTATTTAGAACGTAAATCTTTTGTAAAATATACACTACTGTTCAAAGTTTGGGGTCAGTAAATGTTTTCTTTCTTTGTTTCTTTGAAAGAAATGAATACTTTTATTCAGCAAAAATGTGTTAAATTGATTTAAAAAAGTGAAAGTAAAGACTTATATTGTTTGGAAAAGATTCTGTTTTGAATAAATGCTGTCATTTGTAATTTTTCTTTTCATCAAAGAATCCTGAAAAAAAATATTAGGTTCCAAAAGAAAAATACAGAAAAAACTGTAATATTGCAAAATATAATTACAATTTAAAATAGTGGTTTTCTATTTTGAAATACTTTAAAATATATTTTTTTTCTTTAATGCAAAGCTGAATTTTTCTGAAGGATCATGTGACACTGAAGACTGAAATGATGGCTGATGAAAATTCAGCTTTGCATCACAGAAATAAATTATATTTTAAAGTATATTAAAATAGAAAACTTCTTTTTTTATTTCAATAATATTTCATAATATCTTTTTTTTATCAAATAAAAGGAATTTTGATAAGCATAAGAAACTTCTTTAAAAATCTTACTGATCCCAAACTTTTGAACTGCATTGTAAAATATTAATTACAAAAATATAGTAGGCCAAAATAATAATAATAATAATAATAATAATAATAATAATAATAATAATAATAATAATAATAATAATAATAATAATAATAATAAAAACAAATTAATCCCAATTATCTTTTTTTTAACTAATCTAAACTGGTTAGTAACAAACTAAAATATAGCTTGTTAAACTAAGCTATGACTTTCTAATCATCAAAGAATCCTAAAAAAAAAAAAAATAAAATAAAATAAATAAATAACACGGTTTCCAAACAATATATCCAGAACAAACATTTTCAACTGTGATAATAAAAAGATATGTTTCTCAATTTCTAATAAGCATATTAAAATGATTTCTGAAAGATCATGTGAAACTGAAGACAGCATACTTAAAGGGATAGTTCACCCAAAAAATTATATTCTGTCATTATTACTCACCCACAAGTCGTTATAAAACCGTAAGACCTTTGTTCATCTTTAGAACACAAATCAAGATTCTTTTGTATTGAAAACTGACACAGAAGAGAAGAAATTGTTGAATAAAGTCTTTTTTTTTTTTCTTTGCACACAAAAAGTATTTTCGTAGCTTCATAAAATTAAGGTTGAACAATTGATATCATATGGACTATTTTAACAAAGTCCTTAGTAACTTTCTGGACCTTGAATGTGGTAGTTCCTCTGCTGTCTTTGCAGGGTCAGAGAGCTCTCGGATTTCATCAAAAATGTCTTCATCTGTGTTCTAAAGATGAACGAAGGTCTTACAGGTTTGGAATGGCATGAGGGTAAACAATTAATTACAGAATAAAAATTTTTGGTTGAACTATCCCTTTAAAAATAACGATTCCAAAAGGATTTTTTGCTAAATCATTTCCCCAAAGAACCTTCCGGTCACTTTTTTTCCACAATATTACTGCTTTTACAGTATTTTTGATCAAATAAATGTGGCCTTGGTGAGCACTTTCATATCATTTAACCTAAAACTTTGGACGTTTTCATGAATCAAGTATCAAAATGCACAGTGTTTCACTCAAATCTGGAGGTGCCTTAGCAATTAACGCAGCAATGTAAAGTCGCCTTTGGAGTGTTATTTCCTTTAATTACAGCTGGGCTCAGATTTAATTAATCTCCCATCCGTGAAACCATGACGATGTTATTAAGTTAGTAGAGATCTGCATTCTGTGTTTGTCTAGCAGTAATGAGCTTGATGATGCCAACAAAATGGCCTCTCATCACATGCTGTGACGAAGACGCACCGCTACCACAGCAAGCATCTCAAGGAAGAGAACAAGGTGAAAGAGACACCATCCAGATCGAACATTTTACTAAAGCAGAATCAGAAACTTGCTTTCTTCGTCACATCCCAAAAGGAAGTGCAAGAGGATAAAGCCAACATGAGTCACCCTTACACTGATCACTCCATGCAATCAAAGCTCCCATTACAATGTGTGCCAAAGTAGCTAAATGAATCTTCTCCTTTCACTAATAACATCAATAAACACTAGTGTCCTTTCCATCTAGGCTGAATAAGACAGCAGAGAATTCGGATTTAGGATTCAGCCTCCCCCTCATTTTAATAATATTACCAGCAACCCAAAATTTTTTAATGCATTCATGAGCATGGAGGTGATATTTGGAGCTGGATTGACCACGCATGTCCTAATACAAGGAATTGAGACTCTCCGGATGAGGAAAACATTGCCTGGTAGGAGATAATTAGCTCTCATGGCTTGACAAATGGGCTGATACCTATGTGCATACATGGCTAAGATGGCCGTATATGGTGTCTTCATTAATAGGCTTGGTGTGGCGTCTCCCTTTGTAATATATATAAATATTTATCGTCCACCTCCTGAGCGGAGACAAGCTATCATACCCGACAGAACACACATATACTAATTACACCCCAAGCAGAAAGGAAAAGCGGAGCATAGGTTTCATGCGAGCAGGAGGGGAAACTGGGGCACCTGAAGCGAAATCTAAAGAGAAATGTTATTTATGTGTATTTTCCTTTCATTTCTAGAGCAGTGAGGTTTGCCTTTTGTACATACTATACACAACAGATGAAAGGACTACATTTATCTTTGCATGTGTGTCAATAAGTCATGCTTTGAGAGTGCCAGTAAGGCCTACACATAAACAGGCATATACTCTTATATGCTATAATATTATTCTTATTTGTAATATTGTCATGTTTATTTAAAAAAATTCTTGCTAATCTTTGTTACAGCAAAACTTTTGAATTTGAAGATAGAAGTAAATTTGTCTTATTTTGTCCTCTTCTGTAGCCACTCAAGGGCAATACTAAATGGAAAAAAGAAGGCATTTAGACGAAATAAGAAAAATGTAGACATGTTCAAAAGTTTTCACCCCCCGACTCTTAATGCATTGTTTTTCCTTCTGAAGCATCAGTGAGTGTTTGAACCGTCTTCTTCTGACTGTGATTTTAAGATCCATCTTTTCACACTGAGGACAACTGAGGGACTCATATGCAACTATTACAGAAGGTTCAAACACTCACTGATGCTCCAGAAGGAAACACAATGCATTAAGATCCCCCCCCCCCCCCCCAAAGTGAAGTAGACCAAAAGATCCTCAAAAACTACACATCATGTTGAGATCCAAAGAAATTCAGGAACAAATGAGAAAGAAAGTAATAGAGATCTATCAGTCTGTAAAAGGTTATAAAACCATTTTTAAAACTTTGGGATTCCAGCGAACAACAGTGAGAGCCATTATCCACAAATGGCGAAAACAGTGGAACAGTGGTGAACCTTCCCAGGAGTGGCCGGCCAACCAAAATTACCCCAAGAGCGCAGCGACGACTCATCCAAGAGGTCACAAAAGACCCCACAACAACATCTAAGGAACTGCAGGCCTCTCTTGCCTCAGTTAAGGTCAGTGTTCATGACTCCACCATAACAAAGAGACTGGGTAAAAATGGCCTGCATGGCAGAGTTCCCAGATGAAAACCGCTGCTGAGCAAAAAGAACATAAAGGCTCGTCTCAGTTTTGCCAGAACACATCTTGATGATCCCCAAGACTTTTGGGAAAATACTCTGTGGACTGACAAGACAAAAGTTGACCTTTTTGGAAGGCCTGTGTCCCATTACATCTGGCATAAATGTAACACAGCATTTCAGAAAAAGAACATCATACCAGCAGTAAAATATGGTGGTGGTAGTGTGATGGTCTGGGGCTGTTTTGCTGCTTCTGGATCTGGAAGACTTGCTGTGATAAATGGAACCATGAATTCTGCTGTCTACCAAAAAATCCTGAAGGACAATATCTGGCCATCTGTTTGTGACCTCAAGCTGAAGCGAACTTGGGTTCTGCAGCAGGACAATGATCCAAAACACACCAGCAAATCCACCTCTGAATGGCTGAAGAAAAACAAAATGAAGACTTTGGAGTGGCCTAGTCAAAGCTGTCAAATGCTGTGGCATGACCTTAAAAAGGCGGTTCATGCTCGAAAACCCTCGAATGTGGCTGAATAACAACAATTCTGCCAAGATGAGTGGGCCAAAATTCCTGCACAGCGCTGTAACAGACTCATTGCAAGTTATTGCAAACGATTGATTGCAGTTGTTGCTGCTAAGGGTGGCCCGACCAGTTATTAAGTTTAGGGGGCAAACACTTTTTCACACAGGGCCATGTGGGTTTGGATTTTGTTTTCCCTTCATAGTAAAAAAAACTTCATTCAAAAACTGCATTTGTTTGATGATCTGAAACATTAAAGTGTGACAAACATGCAAAAAAATAAAAAATCAGGAAGGGGGCCAACACTTTTTCACACCACTGTAATTCAAAATGATTATCTATAATGTTAAAACATCAACACCCATAGAAATTAACAACTTTTTTCAAAGATATAAAGAATGTTTTATGATAAGCATCCTCAGATGGTGCTTATAAACAAAGTAACGTCAGATCTGACTGCAAAGTCAAAGAAAGACGTCTCTGTGAGTGTCTCTAAGCGATATAGATTTATACAGGATGCAAGGGTAGCGTGGCTACTGGCAGTGGATCGGAGATGATTTAGATGGTTTAAAATAATGCGGTTTATGAAGGATTCTTTTGCTAAAGCTGTGTAATCACTCTCTGTTGGCACTGTATGTGTGTGCACCATCAGAACTGTAGAGCTCATTAGGATGACTACAGTATAAAGCGTAAATATTATAATATTTACTGTAATCCCGTTGTAACTGGTTAAGTCTCTTTAGTATGCTTGGTGGATGATTGTTGGCACTGCTTTATAATCATGCTGCTTTGGAGTAAAGTCCTCTTAGGTTAGATCTTTTAATGTGATGGTGCCATTTATAATGCTTTATTTTATAATAATGTTTTAGTAGAGTTCATACATAAGTTGGAGTGGTTTATAGAAGATGTTTAAATGTATATTTGAGTCACTTATTTGTGTATTTATTTATTTTTCAGATCTCCTACTTTACTCTGAAGCATAATAAACTATTATTGTTTAAACTTATATATTAAATATTGATTGTGTTAAAAAAAGAGAAAAAAAAAGAAGCTTCACTGCTTAATAATATCTGAACTTTTTCATGTGGTGCAACCAACAAGTAAAACATTGAAAGTTCAGAGTTCAGCCTGTAAACGGTCATGTTGTGTGATTCTCAATAATAATATTTCTGAATTAATAATTGAATAAATAGCATTTTACATTTTAATTAAATTATATATACACTACCATACACTACTAGACTTTTTAACGTTTTTTTTTTTTTTTTAAGAAGTCTATTCTGCTCACCAAGCCTGCATTTATTTGATCCAAAGTACAGCAAAAACAGAATTTTTTAAATACTTTTATGGTTTAGAATACCTGTTTTCCATTTGAAATTTAAAAAAAAAATGTATTTATTTCTGTTATTTCAAAGCTGAATTTTTAGCATCATTACTCTAGTATGATCAAGACATGATCACTTAGAAATCATTCTAATATTTTGATTTGCTGCTCAAAAAACATTATGATGTTGAAAACAGCTTTTCATTTTTTAGGTTCTTTGATGAATAGAAAGTCTAGAAGAACAGCATTTATCTGATATAGAAATCTTTTGTAAAATTAATGTAAAAATTAATTGTAAAAAATGTCAATTTAAAGCATTCTAAGAAAAGTAATTGATCAAAATATAAAATATAAAATTAAAATATATTCAAAGAGAAAGTGATTATAGTAAATAGTAAAAAAAAATATTTCAGTAATATTTTATAATTTTGCTATATTTTGGATCAAATAAATGCAGGCTTGGTGAGCATTTTTGTTTATTATTTATTTGTTTTTGTTTTTTTGTTTGTTTTTTTTTTTTTTTTTTACTTTTTTACTTTTTTTGCAAAGTGTTATATTTAGGGTGTTTTTCTATGTACATTATATTTGATGATCATACCACATGATATTTTTAAGAGTCATTAAATTTGAAGTTTTCATAAAAACAGTATAACATTTTCCTCAAAACCACATGAATATTGAAAGTAAATTTCTAAAACAAATGGCAAGCTTTTAAACTAGACCTCAAGCTTTTTTATTTATTTATCATTAAACAATTTGAACAATGAATGCATGAATGAATCCTACAATAAAAAAGTCAGATTTACTGTGATTTTTTGTTTAAAACAGTACACCCATTAAATTAGGGAGGTTGAGTTTGAGGGTTATGCCTTCACAATTAAAGCTTTCTTCTGTGGAGAAACATCCAGTCGAAGATCAAATTAAAGCTGTTGAAAGAAATAAAAGTAGATCATGCTTAAATTGCTTTCAATTATCTTTGATCACCCACAAATGAAAGGCAAGAAAAATTACCTTGAATTCATTACCTTAGCTTTTCCATTAATTACTCACACTCTTTAAACTCAGAACTCATTAAAAGGAGAATATGTGCTTTTGTGTGTGTGTGTGTGTGTGTGTGTGTGTGTGTGTGTGTGTGTGTGTGTGTGTGTGTGTGTGTGTGTGTGTGTGTGTGTGTAAGAGAGAGAGAGAGAGAATGAGAGACTCTGTTAGCCTAAATGAATTTAGATATTTGAAATTACATTTCTGGTCATAATCTCATATACTGAAAAGACACATTAACAGAACCCAGCAAAGTCAAATCCATCAGCTCTGATGTGTGTTATTAATTGCCGGAGACGATGAGATGCTGCTAAACCTGCTTCTTTCTCCACATCACTTCCCCTCATTTATTTTGCAGTGTGTAATTCTATTTATAAATGAACATCTTATTAAAAGAAGACAAGAAAAATTAGCCACTGTTCCCTGGATTGGTCACAAAGAAACAAAATGAGCCGTCTAACCCATAGTGACATTTACAAATTACCTGTTAATTTCAACTGAGGTGAGGGATGACAGCACTGAGCTGCTGTGACAGAACAGGAACTCAAGGAGTGACAATCAGCTCTGTCGTGTCCAAGAATCCCAGCCGTCTTCGTTAAACGCGCCCATGCTCGACTCCCATTTTACCTCGCAACCTGCAGACTACTGTCTTTCGGTCCTCTGGTCGAGACAGGACTCCATTGTTTTCTAGAAGAAGCCTGGCAATCAAAATTCAGCGGGCCTTGGCGTTGGCTGCTTGTGGCTACGCATGTGTGACGGCGTGCAAGTGTTTATACACTATGACAGAGCCAAGTTCTGGCTCTGGCGTACGTTCTCACATCCAGTCCTCCGGCCCGCTTAGAGTAGCGCTGAGGTGAAATGATGAATAGTTACAATCAGTCTTGTTTTAGCAGCCGGAGCTCCAGAGGATAGCAGCCTCTCCGCCAAAGATGGAGAAACGTGAAGAGAGAGGGAGAGCGAGCGCGAGTGTTCAATAGTGGTTTCGCCCAAATCCAAGGTGAGGTTGTCGACTTAATGCAGTGTCACCTTGCCTCTTCCCGTCTCCATTGATGAATAGCCCCCCTGCCCCATGGGCAGCCGGTGGGCAGCTTTACACAAACCTATTTGAAATTAAGCATTTAAAAAGAAACTGCGTACTTAGAGACAAAGCACACAATATCCAGGCATACCCCTCCCATTCTCTTCTCTCCTCATCCTGAAACACACACATTAGGGAATAGGAAAAGCATGCCAGCCAGGTGACATTTGAATTGAATGCTTCCGTAATGGATGCCATCTTCCACTGACCTCCATTTAGCTGGAGGAGCTCTACCAGCAATGCTTTTTTGTTCAGGTCTCATGCAAGCAGAGGACATTACGTCATGATACCTACATTTGCAGGTTTATGCTATGAGTAGAACATGAGGATTTGGGACTGAGGGAAGCAGACATGAAAAGTGTGTAATCCAGGCAGTTTCAAAATGAAATGTCGAGAGAGTGGCGCTAAAACACACGTTCAATATGTGACTGTGGCACGTTTTTATTACACAGGCACATATTGCTACGTTTTTATTTCGCTGTTTGAGTTACGTATTGCAGCTGTTCAGAATTCAAATATCCGGGAAGTATCGCTAAAGGTTAATGCTTTATTGTGTTGGAAATATCCCCTACACCAAACCCAACACTAAACATATCCGATAGTTTTAAGGGGTCATCGGATGCCCATTTTCCACAAGTTGATATGATTCTTTAGGGTCTTAATGAGAAGTCTATAACATACTTTGGTTAAACTTTCTCAATGGTAGTGTAAAAAACATTCTTTTTACCTTGTCAAAATCAGCCCTTTTTAGAGCGAGCCATTCTGTTGCATGTTCCTTTAAATGCAAATGAGCTCTGCTCGCCCCACCCCTCTCTGCTGTGGGATGAGGAGCTGTAATGTTTACTTTAGCCACATTTAGCCATGTTTAGCTGCGAAACTTGCTAACTAGCACATTATTAAGAAAGGCCATTTGCAAAGATACATACAAACTCTTATACTCACTTCTGCTGTGAATAAAGCTGCATCACAAATGATTCACATGAACAAACATGCAAATATAGATCGGGATCAGTGTTTTCCTTTCAAAAAAGGAGAGTAACGTTAATCCTCTGCGTTTTCAGCGGTTCAGATGTCAGGAGTAAATGACGACTGCTATGTTCATTATTACATCCAACAACAGAACACGCTCAATTAGAGACATTCTTGTCTTCCCCTGCATCTGAGTCGACACAATGCACTGTAAAAAGTTTTCACCAGATTCAACTTAAAAACCTAAGCTCAGCAGCTGCCTTAAGTTTTTAAGTTAAATCAGCTTAAAACTACAAGTCATTTTAACTTATTACAATAAAAATGAGTTGATATAACTTGTAAATTTAAATGGCTTAAGTTGATTTAACTTAAAATCTTAAGGCAGCTACTAAACTTTTAAGTTTTTAAGTTGAAACTGGTGAAAACTTTTTAACAGTGATCGGAGTCAGACTGTTTCAGCTCGGTGAGGGGGGGGTCTAAGGTAAGACACTCATGTCAATCAACTATTGTGGGAGCGGCCTCTGTCTGTGTGCCGTCATACTGACAAGAAGCTGAGAATGACCTGATTTTAAAAAGGGGATATTATTTTTAAAAAATACCACTGGGTGGATTTTTATCAATATAGGGTGGTTGTGTACACAAACTGCCAACACACATTAGTGTTCAAACAACATGTAAAAGTGAGTTTTGCATCCGATGACCCGTTTAACAAATGCAACAGTGGAAATGAAATTGAAATTTCATTACCATATATAAATTGTTTTTGATAAAAAATAAAGGGCACAAATTCAACACAGTACTTCAGAATTGTAAAATCTTTTCAATTCAGACTTAAAATTTGAATTGAAATCATTTAAATTTGGTAAATGAATTTTACTTATTTACAATCTGTGGAGTAGTTGTGGCATTTTTACCATTTTACCATTTTTAAGTATAAAAATATATAGTTTATACATTTCTATAGGTAGTATTTCTTTTATTTTATGTATTTTACATTTCTGGCAATGATTTTCCAAGCTAATGATCAAAATTGGTCTCAAACAATTTATTTTCAATTCAACTTTTTAAACATTGCCGTTACATGAATTTCTTTGAATTTCAGTTTATTTAATTATTATTGAAATGGAATTTAAAATCTAGTCCTAGTTCAATGAATAGCACAACCCTGCGAAATCTTAATTATGGTATAAACAGCATCCAATCAATTTTAGTCCAGTCAATTTTATTTTATTTTATTTTATTCTTTTTTTTTATGTTATATATCACTTTAAAAATGCTACCAGCAATTGAAATATGGACAAACACGGCAACTGGGTTGTTTGTTTAATATTTAACCCAACCTCAACTATCGTTTAAAAATTACTATATGGCTGGCTTAAAATTAACACAAAATACATCGTAAATTAAAAATCAGACACATAATTACTAAAGGCATCAGCAATAAAAGGTGAACAATAAGTGATTAAAAAAATGTTTATTATTTAGTTATTATTTAGTTATTTTAACTTATTAAAAAATGTTAATTTATTCAACATATTAAAGGCTTAGTTCACTACCAGAACAAAAATGTACAGATAATTTAACCTCCTTGTCATCCAAGATGTTCATGTCTTTCTTTCTTCAGTTGTAAAGAAATTATGTTTTTGAGAAAAACATTTCAGTAATTTTATCCATATAGTAAACTTTTATGGCTCCTGCGAGTTTGAACTTCAAAAATGCAGAATTAATGCAGTTTCAAAGTGCTCTAAATGATCCCAACTGAGGAATAAGGGTCTTATCTAGCGAAACAATAATTGCCATGTCATTTTATTAAATAAATTAAATTAATTAATATATAATAGCTCTGTAATGCGTATGAGTACTCCGGTTCAAGACAGTTAGGGTATGTCGAAAAATTCCCATCTTATTTTCTCGTCCAACTTCAAAAGCATCCTACATCATTGTTTCACCTTTTTTTTGTAAAGAGCGTTTGATCTTCTTTGCACATTCACTTACTTTCACTTTCTGTACTTCTGCAGCGATGTAAGACGATTTTGAAGTGCTTTTATAGTTTTTTAATTAAGTTGGTTTGTTTTAAATTATAGTCATACACTGTAAAAAGTGAACAGTTGGATCAACTTAAAAAAATTACTTCAATTGGTAACACCTAGAAAATTAAGTTGATTGAACTAAGATTATCTAAGTGTGGTCAATCACCATTTTTTAGGTGTTACCAATTGAAGTAAGTTGATCCAACTGTTCACTTTTTACAGTGTAGATGACTATTTCAAATTTTACTTTAACTATTGAAGTCATATAATTATTAAGTAATTTGTGGCCCACGTGGAAGTTTGCTCAGGCCCTCTGGTGGGCCCCACCACTGAAGACCACAGAATTAGAGCGATTCCCTTCAATGACCAAACATGAAAGAATATGATAAATTGGGCTGTGAGATGGTCTTGTCATCATGGCTGGTTTCACTGGTTTTGGGTCTCGGTGATGTTCATTGCCATGTGACTTGTTTAGAGGATCGTGCAGTCAGGCGGGCTCTGAGAGAGAAGAGGGAGGCCTGGCCCGGTCATTAAGAGCTTTGTGCTATGTTGGCCCTGAAGGTCACCCTGCTCTCTAATGATGTGTCCTTGGTGCCAGTGCATGGATGGGACGCCATGGGGTCAGCAACTCCTCTGCAATCTAACCACTCATGTCTGCGGTGTCCTGTTTTCACAGCTCCACGCTGACCTCCTTCCAGAGCACTGGTCTCAGGCTCTTCTCCCAAACGCCACTCGTCGGGGGGAAACTAATGAGAGAGAGGCTGGAGCATGGGCCCTAATGGGCCTCAGTGTTCTAGCTTCAGGCAGGGCAACTGAAAATGAGCATTTAACCACAGCCAGAGTAATTGAAAAAATGACAAGCCGTACAAACACACCACACAATCACGCGCTTGTACAGTGCTAGCTGCAAATTATTCTGATTATTGCCATCTCCTGATTGCCGTCGATCCCCTCTTTCTTTCATCTCCTTCTATTGCAGAGGATAAAAACGAAGAGGGCCTGTTAGATGGGGATACAGATTCGAATCAAGCAAATTGAATCAGACTGTGGTGCACAGGGAGCTTAGAGAGAGCATTTCGATTGTGGTAAATGCCTCAAAGTGACACGTGCAGCAGAAATCTTGGAAACCTGACCAGCGCCCGTCCCTTACACCAGGTACTCCTAGAGCAACTCGTTCCTCGATCCATCTGCCTTTCATCTTCACTCTGTACAGTATATCAAAGTGGACTGAGCTGTTGTGCTGTTTTCCACAGGTTTAACTTTGCTCACAGCTCCACCTGCTTGTCGTTTATTGATACTGACTCACTCCAAGCACAAGCCAACGCGTCCTCTGAAGCTATTAGGACAGACAGGACAGATCACCGACTCTGGCCTTAAATAAATCAACCAAACTTTAGGAAATTCCACAAAGTGCATGCAACAAAACACATAGTCAGCTGACCTCAAATCCTGATTATTATTTTGTACGGGAAACCACTTTTGCTGTTGTTTTACTTGATGCCAGAGCTAATATTATCCCAACATCAGTGCAAGAGATTCATACGGTTATTAAAATCATCATCATCTGATTGGATGAGCCACTTCTGAAATGCCTAATGAGGTTGTGGTCATTTCATGTTCAGGCTGAAGGATAATGGACGCATAACTCTAATAAAACGTAATCTCTTGAGTGCTAAGGGCACCGGCTCAAATCCCTGCGCGCAAGGGAAAACAATAATGCTCATGATACCGAAATGATATTGACATGACCCTGCTTGACCCCAAAATTAACAATCCTTGGACACCAGCCTGCCCTTCAAGCTCATGGCTTCATCTCTCAAATGAGTTCTTTCCTGACAAAAGTATCAAAACCCAGGGATGAAACTTCTCATGCCCATTTAGAATCTAATGCTGGTCATTTGCAAGAACACAATCCTGCTTCTCATTCCACCGTTGGGTTCTGTAATTGAGAAGACTTAGTTCCACTTGATGATGTGAGTCCTGGTTTTTCATGAAAATTACTTTCCTAAGCCATCAATGACTTTCCGAAGACGGCTGTTTATGCAAAAGAAGAAAAATAATTACCTCAGCAGTTAATGTGGGACCCTCGCATTTCACACCTAGCTGCAAATCCCACCTTTCAACAGTCAACTTTTTTCCCCTCCTCTCGCCGGTTCAAAACAAAGAGCCCTTGTTCTGCTGCCAGACAGAAAACCGAGTTCTGTAAGCAGCTCTAGTGAAACAGGTGTAGTTTGGATCTTTTTCTGTTCCCACTCATTGCGTATGTGCCTTCATTAGCAGGATGGGAAGAACTTCGGCATGCTGACTGGGCCGTCTAATTTGAGCGTCCGAAACAGAATACTTTAAATTATAATTCCGTCAGAGCGTGAGAGGGCGTCTGCGGCTCTCTTAATTTGAAGAAGTCTGCGGATGCGAATTTGAATTAATAATCCAGAAAATTGATACTACCTCTCACTGCACGGGTTCTAGTATTGACTTTCCCTTCCTCTGCCCTCTGCCTTCTGCTTCTCCCTCTCTCTCTCTCTCTCTCGCTCTTCTCTCGGCCTCTGCGGGGTCTTCATTACCACAAGATATAGACGTAGCTCTGTTAAGCCCGCCGAGGCTGGGTGCTCTAATGAGGGGTAGACTCATAACGCCGGGCACCAGTTCACTGCTCTCAGGCAAACTTACTGCCACCAAAATTCTTTTAATATTCTGAAGAATGTAGAGTACTACAGTTGCCAGGGAAACCAGAGGTCACATGGTCACAAAGGTCCGGGGCTTCCAGTTGAGTAGCCAGAATGCCTCTGATGATGATTTATTCAAACTTAGTTCAAAATTTGCAACCCCCCTTTTCTCCCCCCACCCCACTCTCCTCCCATTCCCACTTCATTGCCTTAATGTAGCCAGACCCTCATTCATAACTGTCAAGAACCTATCCATCTGGACCGTGGCTTATTTAGTCCAAGAATTATACATAAAATGCATTTTCCACAGTGGAAAGGAGTAAGTGAGAGAGAAAGAGAGAAAAGGTGGCAATTTAACTTCTTTTGACTCGCAGATAATGATTCTCGGGGAAAGAGGGGTGATAATCTGTAGGTGATCCAGCCATACTGGGGTTTTCTGCAGATCTCAGGCAACGCCGAGCCGACTGCGGAGGCCTGACCCCGTGTTTGAGCCCCGACCTCGGAGCTGAGAGCGACAATAGAGGCAGAGGAACAGAGCCAGAGCCATGCAGTATTAATAAAGTGTTGAAACACACAGTGTGTGGAGCAAATCATCCCCTGTAGATCTCAGTGCTGCTAATAACTTATATATGAAGAACAGGAGTTGACTGGGGAAAAAATTCTGTCATTATTTACACTACACTTTTAAACATAGTGGTAGATAGTAGATAGTTTTGATGAATCTTTCAACAACTTTTAGAGTACAACTGATTACATCTGTCAATCTCCTAACAGGACATAAAATACCATAAAATCACCATAAATATTCATGCCCATAAAATCATATCAAAAACGTTGTCCACAAGGCTTGGACAAGTCTTCTGAAGCCATTCAAAAATGGTGCATCTGCATCATTGATACCATATAATGTCCCCACAAGGATAGGAATACCAGTAGATTTTGACCTTGTGGGGACATTTCTTAGGTCCCCATGAGGAAAAAGGCTTATAAATCATGCACAATGAGTTTTTTTGAGGAAGTAAAAGTGTGCACAATCTCCTGTGAGGGCTAGGTTTAGGTGTAGGGTAGGTGTAGGGCGATAGAAAGTACGGTTTGTACAGTATAAAAACCATTACGCCTATGGAATGTCCCCATAAAACATGTAAACCCAACATGTGTGTGTGTGTGTGTGTGTGTGTGTGTGTGTGTGTGTGTATATATATATTAGGGGTGTGCAAAGCAGCCGGTATTTGTATGTTGAGGGGGGGAAAGTATTTGTATTTGTATTTGTATTCGAGAAAAATTCAAAATAGGTGTAAAATCCTGTTTTTTTGTGTGTTACACTTATAATTTACGTTATAGTCTAAGTATTCTTTAATTATATCCATTATAATAATTATGTATATGCAATATTGGTTGATGTTTTTGAACATGTAACAAGGAATGCCATTGAAAAGAAAATAACATAACAGCCATTACCTCATCCATGGTTAAACCAACAACTAATAAAATACCATTGTGAACATTATGAACCCCACCACCACCCATCCTTGTTGGAGGACGCTGAACAGACAGAATAAAAACAAATAATGCTTAAAAGAACTGTTCTTCTTCTGAATGAACTTCTTTCCCGTGGCGTCTGCCGTTGCTAAGCAACCATGACCTGATCTCTCAATGAAGACTCGGAAGCTTCAGCAAAGCATAAATGGATTTCCAGCATTAAAAATCGCTTGCAGTAGCTCTGCTATTAAATTTATTTTAAAATGGTTATTCCTGTACAGATATGATAAGCTGTTCCTCCAACTTGGCTGTTTTTCAATGTTATTAAGGGAAAGGGTGAAGCTGATTGGTTGGTTCTGGTCACATGACCTGCGCTGCGCTTGTGGCATTCTGAAAAGTTGAGATGTATTTATCTGGATGCGGCGCAGACGCACCTGGAAAAAAAGAGCGCGTAGCACCGTGTCCGCGTCTCTTCCATTATGAGTGCGCATACCGCGCGTCTACATGTGAAACAACAAACTTGAGCGCGCATGTGAACGGCCCCTAATGGAATAATCTCCCGATCAAACTCTGCTTCCCAAAAGCTATAAACTGCCTCCAGAACCCAGTTAAGGTACAAAAATCTATTCAACAAAAATAGTTTTGCAGTGAAGTCTTTTTTCACCCAGCCGAGTCTTCTCTGTTGCTGTGTGTAGCACCCTGTGTCAGTCACCTCTTTTAACCCCACCCCCCGACTCCTGAATGTCACTCACTCACGCGGGCATGCACTGACTGCGGTCTCATGAGGAAACGCAGCTTTTTGATGTAAAGTTTTTCTTGTTCCCGAATACAAATATTTTTTAAAGTATTTGTTCGAAATAAGTATTCGTAAAAAACACGCTATTTGTGCCTTTCCGAATACCGTATTCGGGTTCGGCTCCACCCCTAATATATATATATATATATATATATATATATATATATATATATATATATATATATATATGTAACCCACTAGAATGTAATTCTAGCATGTTGTGGTTTATATTGTTATTATTCTCTGTGTTTGTTTAATTTAGTCTCTCATTCAGAGCTAAAAAGTTAATGGAGTCTAACCTTCATATTTCAGAGTCACAAAATATGTGTGCTTGTCCCTTTAAGAATGCCGTGCTTGGTAGCAAGGTAGATGGGTGTGTACATGGGGAAAAACGTGAGCCGTTTCTCAATATGCGTTCTTGTCTGTACTTGTGTTCTTGTGGACTTGTGAAACGTCATCAGTTGTCGCCCAAGTACTGTTCCAATTCAAAATTCACATCCAGCAAGTACAGTTCAAATCCTCGGATGTGTTCTTGATCCGCCCCTTTTATCAAGGATGCATCAAGAGGAGACTTGTGCGAACTTGAAGCAGCCATGTATCCCAGAATGCATTTCGCACCAATCAGCGAGTGTTAATGGCGGAGGAGAAACCCCGCATAATTTTCAAAATATTGCTGTTATTGTGTCATGAAATGTAGGTTTAAGAGTATTTCAGGCGAGAATGTAGTTGTTTAAAACTCAAATCTGCGGTTAATTTACAAAGACAGCGCCTATTTAAAAATTTGTTTCGCCGATTTCGGAGATGCAAGTTCCAGGCGAACACCGGATGCTCAGTGGTCATGTATCCCACAGAGAGAGCCTCATCGCAGCTAGTCCTTCTGACGTTTGCCGCTGGTCCTGATGTCTCTGTAGTGGTTAAAAAAGAGGTATAATTCGTTTTGGGTAAATCTAACAGCTAATTTTTGGTCTCGTGAATCTATTATTTATTCCAGGTCATATCGTTTTGACTGAGGAGAAAGTTATGCTTCATAAATTATTTATCAATCGTAATTCAACACTGACTTTTTAGCATGCATTTGACCGAATTGTCTGCTTTTGTCTATATTTCCGATTACATAAGTCTCATACTTTTATAATGCTAATATTGTTCATTAAAACTGACATTTAATAAAAAAGGCAGAGTTGTGCTTGTCATATATATATATATATATATATTATTTTTAGGCAAAATAAGTTAAAAAAAAATTACACATTTTCATTCTGTTCAAAAGTTTACACCCCTGGCTCTTAATGCATTGTGTTTCCTTCTGAAGCATCAGTGAGTGTTTGAATCTACTATAATAGTTGCATATCAGTCCCTTGGTTGTCTTCAGTATGAAAAGATGGATCTCAAAATCATAGTCATTGTTAGAATGGGTTCAAATACACCAAAAAGAATTTGTGAGACCTGAAGGATTTTTCTGAAGAACAGCGGGCAGTTTATCTGCTCAAGACAAACAAGGGACTCATGAACAACTATCACCAAACAAACAAACAAACAAACAAACAAACAAACAAAACACAGCTGTGGATCATTCAGTTAACAACAAAGTAATAAGAATCAAGTGTATGTAAACTTTTGAACAGGATAATTTTTATAAATTCAACTATAATTTTGTGGACTTTAAGTAAACATTTTTATGCAAAATATCTTATTCAGGTCAGTACTAAATAAAAAATAACGTATTTTGTATGATGAAAATTTAACAGTTTCTGCAAGGTGTATGTAAACTTTTGACTTCAACTGTAGTTTTAGACTCTAAGTCGAGTCCATGCTCTTAGTCTTAGTCCTCGAGACTGGACTAAGACTCAAACCACTTCTAGTCTCGATATTGACTCAAACTCTGCCCTCTTTTGGTCTAGGTCTTGGACTTAAATGACCTAGTCTCTGTGGGACAGACAGAAGCTTGGAGAGAACTTTTAGTGTACAAAAATGTTAATCTTGTCTTTACACAAGCCTGTCATAAGCTTTATAAGACTTACAGTGTAAGACTGTAGAGCACTTTTTTGAGCTTGTATTACTGTAAACTGCTCAAAAAAAAGTTGCAAAATGGTTATTCAAAAACTGTCATTTTGTGTTTCACTGAAGAAGAAAAAAACAGGATATGTTATGAAGGCGAGTAAACAATGCTTTCATTTTAATTATTCTTTTAATTTAAATTTTGAATTTCAACTTTTATTTTAATTCAGGAAAATAATACACAATAATATGCCAAGACAACTACACATAACCTTGTAGTCCATATTAGATAAAACATGAAATTTCAGTTTTCATTTTCAGTATCTAATTCATATCTAATATGCAGTTATCTATCAACACATGCAATAACTGAGTTCATGATCATCAGAGTGTGTGTTTTATAGAGGAGCGTGTGTGTGTGTGTGTGTGTGTGTGTGTGTGTGTGTGGGTGGGTGGGTGGATGGGTGGATGGGTGTTTGGGGGTGGGGGTGGTTGGTACTCCTGGTGGGTAAAATGAGAGCATCTGCCCCTCTGTGGGAGGCTGTCCCAGGGAAGGAGGATGGCTTTGAGCTGAGACAGCGGAAGAGAGAGCCAGGGTAACTGTCCTGTGGAGCAGCCATAATGCCAGGCAAAGTGGTGTTAATGCACACATGTGCACACACACACATGTTGGGTTTACATGTTTTATGGGGACATTCCATAGGCGTAATGGTTTTTATACTGTACAAACCGTACTTTCTATCGCTCTACACCTAAACCTAGCCCTCACAGGAGATTGTGCATACTTTTACTTACTCAAAAAAACTCATTGTGCATGATTTATTAACCTGTTTCCTCATGGGGACCTGAGAAATGTCCCCAGAAGGTCAAAATCTACTGGTATTCCTATCCTTGTGGGGACATTTGGTCCCCACAACATGATGAATACCAGGTACACACATACACACACACACACACATACATGTACATACACAGAACACACCTCTTAATTATTCAGTTCAGGTATTTCAATCAAACCCATTGGCACAGGTGTATAAAATGAAGCACCTAGCCATGCAGTCTGCATTTACAAACATTTGTGAGAATAAAAATAGGTCAGTTGAAATTTCATCCCTTTTAGATATGGTCAACTTTAAGTACATACAGACAGACAGTCATCATTGACTCCTATCAACCTCATGAAATAACTTTAGGTGAGTTAATTAGAATAATATTTTTTGGTCAGAAAGCATCAGCAATAAGCATCAGTAATGTCACAGCCATGAAACATGTTTTGCTATAGCACAGGGGTTTTCAACTCTGGCCCTCGACGTCCACTTTCCCGCAGAGTTTAGCTCTAACCTTGATCAAATTCATCTGCCTGTAACTTTCAAGTAACCCTGAAAACCTAGCTTAGCTGGTTCAGATGTGTTTGATTAGGGTTGGAGCTCAACTCTGCAGGAAAGTGGACCTTGAGGGCCAGAGTTAAGAACCCCTCCTATAACACCATGGGCCCTGTCCCAAACCCTGCCTCACTTTGGTGACATAATATCACATTGACTGTCAGTAGTCTGAATCAGTGTGGGCTACCCAAAAGGATGCTTCAAGGGCACATGGCGACCATAAATGGGGTGTGAACACATGTCAAAATCATAAAATAACAAATGTGAAACCTTGCAGCCTGCATGACCACAGGTTCTCACAAAGTTTGCTGGCTGAAATAGGACCTAGCCTGTTACTGGTGGTTTTACAGGCATGTGATTTTACAGGCATAGGAATAACAGGCAATTCTCTGTAGAGAATTTGGTAACACTTTATTGTGATGGTCGCTTTTGAACATTTCCATGACAATAAGTAACGTTGCACCTATATGTCAACTAATGGAACGCTGATTCCTGACAATTTTCAGGTGACACCTGAAAACACATCTCTTTCGTCACTATTTAATTTCATCCTAAAAATCCTCTTTTCTTTATGCTTTCCCTGTCTAGCATGCACTTTTTTTAACAATGCTGAAAACTTGGTATTACGAGCACTTCCTGTGTCAATTTGCCTCTTTAAGATGAATCGCTTGACGTATTCCCCAACTGTAAGTAGCTTTGGATAAAAGCATCTGCTAAATAAATACTGGTAAATGTAAACTCTCATAAAAGTATAAGTAGACTGTCTGCTTAACATCTGCTAACTTTTTATTGTGATAGTCGCCCAACAGACATTCTAATGACTATAAGTAACTGTTAAGACATGTCAACTTATTCTAACCCTAACCCTACCAGTCTACTATCACTCAAATGAGAGTTAGTAGATATATAGGTACGATGTTAGTTATAGTGAACAGAATGTTAAAGGGACCATCAAAATAAAGTAAAACCGAGAATGTGTTTAAAGGGGGCAAGAGTTGAGGAAGTTTACTAAATTATTAAATTTGGAATTAATTCCAGTATTAACATTAACATTCTGACATTATAACTCAACATAAAGGACAACTTCTCATTTGTATATTATTTATTATTATAAATTTTTTCCTGGATTAAGAAAGGATTGTAACAAGAGACAATAACCCCAGTGATAAAAAATTCTAAGATTATGTAAATATCATCTCAGAATACCTCTGATAATACCATCAGACTAATAAATAACTTGGAACAACACTTCTCTTTTTTTTTTCAAACAAACTTTCACACAAACATTAAACACCAATTGTACATTTAAATGAGCCAGATAGGGGTAAAAAGTAAATTAATCATTTTTGAACACTGTGGGAAGAGCAACATCTGCACATTTAAACAGCTTCTTCTTACTCTGAACTTAGACATTGCAAGTACTTTTTCCACAACTTCTAACACTGATAACACACTGCTTAAATTAACTTGATTATACCTTAGGCTAGCAACTGAATGACAACATGGTGGATTTTTATTTTATTTTAAATGTTATTAATTACTTATTTTGATTTGCATTTTTGCACAACTGTTAGACTATTTACTTCTGATCATATTTTGTGTCACAATTGTCTCTGAAAGGCCAAATATATTATCATCTTTAAAATAGGAGCAAAATGTTACTGTCACAACGGAGGTCTGGAGACTTGCGGATCCATTTGCAGCATTTATTTAGAAGGCATGGTAAACAGACAGGGTCAATCACCGGCAAACAACAACAACGAGGATAATCCAAAGAGTAGTCAAACACAGGCAGAAGGTCGGGGCTGGCAGCGAGAATCAAAACACGGGGAGGAGTCCAGGAATCAAACACAAGGGTAAACAAACACGGAAAGAAACGCTCAGAATAATGACCATACGGAACAATAAGACTTCACAAGGAAGCTGTGTGTGTCTGTGGCTTAAATGCATGTGGGTAAATGTGAAACAGGTGTGTGCAGCAATCAGTGCAGTGGAAAACGAGGAGCAGGTGTGTGCAGTGATTGGTGCAGTGGCTTGTGGGGATTGCAGTCCAGAAGTGTGGTGCAAGAGCTCATGATGACAGAATCGACCAGATACGTGACAGTTACCAATAAATTCAGGACACGTGTTTTCACGACACGTCATTAATCGGCCATATTGGCGGCACTGAACGTAAACAATACTACTGAACCGAACAGAACTCGTAGGATTTGCTGATTATTGCTGCTGAAAATGGTCAATTATTGTCATGTTTTGGGCTGTACTAATCAGTCAGACTGGGAAAAACATGTGGAGTAGGCTACTATAGACTGCCAAAAGTAATAACAAATCAAGTAGAAGAGTGCAAAAAACTGTCTGAGGAAGGTGTTTGTGGTTTCCAGGGCAAGAATCTTAACAACATTCATCATTTCCGGTCAGGTAGGTGAAATATTAGGCTAATATCTTAATTGATAATGCTCGCCAAAACTTTACCTCTTAGCCTATTAACTTATTAATTTTGGCTTGACTGTATATATTTATATTCTGTCATATTTTGAATATGCATATCTGCAAAAAAGTGACCACGAGTTTATGCTAGCATATAGCTGACCCCAAAGCTAACATGCATGGACTAAAAGCTACTATTACATATGGTCTTTAACAGTTCCTCTCGCCTCTTCCTTAAATGATGGATAAACATTAGACCAGTCACTACTTGAACAAAGAGCACATTGACTGTTATCTGCGGGCTTTGAGTTTCTGCCTCCCTCTCTCTTTCTCTCTATCAGTTATATGTGCTCTATCTACTGGACAAATCTCTAACAGGCCTGAGAACAGAAATACCACACAGCCCAAACCCTGTAAATTACTCATGCTTGATATTGCTTCTGCCAGGACTCTAGCCCCTTATTTCCTCTCAGCACACACACACACAGACACACACAAGTCAATGGCAAGCGTTTTCATTAACTTTGTGTGGAGACTGTGTGTGTGTGTGTGTGTGTGTGTGTGTGTGTGTGTGTGTGTAAATGTTATCGTCTATGCTCAGGAGAGTGGTGAGCCTCTAGTAGCCTTAATGTACCTCAACTAATGAAGGGCCCTTTAATGTGCTGCGTCCATTTTCCCCAGCATTTCTTACCAAATGGTCTCAAAGCCATACCGCCGCTGAAGATCACACTTTCCTCCCTGAAAAGCTGCCGCTCCCACAATATAATTGAGTCATCTGGCTGTGAAACTGACATCTGAACTGGCAGCTGTGGGCAGCCAGAAGAGAAAGAGAAGAAGAAGAAGAAGAAGAAGAAGAAGAAGAAGAAGAAGAAGAAGAAGAAGAAGAAGAAGAAGAAGAAGAAGAAGAAGAAAGACAGTAATTAGTGTAAGGAAATAATAAAATAGAGGAGTTCACCACAAATTCAAATGCTCTGGAAAAAGGAAACTTCTGATCAGTCTAATCGTTATTTCTGTTTTCTGTGCACAAAAAGTATTCTTATAGCTTCATAACATTATGGTTAATCCACTAATGTCGCATTGATTAGTTGTAACAATGTTTTTACTACCTTTCTGGGCCTTGAATTTGTCAGTTGCATTGATGTCTATGGAAATCAAAAATATCTTAATTCTTTATTCATTATTGCAGTTATTTTACTATTTTCACTGATATCTGGTTAGTAGAATAAGTCAACATCCAGCTTGTTAAACAGAATCTGACCTTTCCTGGCTTGATATTTTCAGATAATCTGGAACAAAAGAAAATGAAGTGAAAATGCTAAAAGGATGTGGAGGAGAAAGGTTAAATGCAAGAAAAATGCTTCAAAAATGTATAAACTTATCATCAGGTTGTGCTATCAGTGCTAAAAGGCATATTAATTAGATTTAGATTTGATCTGTGTTAATTTAAGAACATCTGAGAACTTTTCCTCCAAACACATCCTTTTCACCCAGGCTCTGCTGATGCTTGCCGTTACCCGTGTTAAAAGAGCTTCATCTCAGAATGATAATTATGCAAATTGGTGGCTGGAGGTAATGGAGAATGAACACACCCCTGCGCAAATGAGACAATAACGATTCCTGAGGAAAAAAAAAAGGAGAGAAAATTAACATCTTATTTTAAAGCTGATCTAATGACGTTCAGGTACGCCTTGATCAAAGCCAAAACACGCTGCTGCGAGAGGCTGATTTTAGCTTCGGCACTTTATCTGACTTCCTCTATCTCATTCAAGCACAGGTTCAAAAATGAGTGAATCTTAAAATCATACTTTCACAAAAGTTTATTTCAGGTAATTTTGCCCCCCTCAAGACCAAATACAGATCCCATGTATAGATGCTGATGCTGGATATGATGTTTATTATCTATTAATTACTACTAAATCAATTCCTCATTGAAGTTAACGGAATAGTGATTTAGTCATTTTAAACACAACAAAGTCTCTTAGTCTAGTCTAGTCTAAAAGCCTCTCTATCCCCATCTGTGGTCATAACTTAATATTGCAAGTTACTTTCAGAGCTATTCATTTGTGGTTTGGCACTGCTTTTTCATGGATAAATCTGATGGTTATGGATGAATCTGATGGTCAGAGGTAATATATCTTTTTCTGTTTAACGACATGATGCAAAGTCAAAAGATAAATGAGGTAAACCTGAAATTCCCTACCAAATCTCAAAATAAAAATCACTATTGTAGGCTTACTGTAGTGAATCTGCAATACATTTAACTTACAGGGAGGGAAAAAAAATAATGGTCTAATGGTAGGTTTAATTAAACAGTGAGAGACAGAATAACAACAAAAACAAAAATAAGAAAAACACATTTCAAAAAAGTTATAAATTGATTTGCAATTTAATGAGTGAAATAAGTATTTGATGTCCTATCAATAAGCAAGATTTCTGTCTCCCACATGTCTTTTATACAGGTAAGGCACTCTTTTAAAGGGAGTGCTTGTAATCTCAGTTTGTTACGTGTATAAAATACACCTGTTCACAGAAGCAATCAATCAATCAGATTTCAAACTCTCCACCATGGCCAAGACCAAAGAGCTGTCCAAGGATGTCAGGGACAAGATTGTAGAACTACACAAGGCTGGAATGGGCTACAAGACCATCGCCAAGTAGCTTGGTGAGAAGGTGACAACAGTTGGTGTGATTATTCATGAATGGAAGAAACACAAAATAACTGTTAAATCTCGGTCTGGGGCTCCATGCAAGATTTCACCTCATGGAGTTTCAATGATCATGAGAACAGTGAGGAATCAGTCCAGAACTATACAGGAGGATCTTGTCAGTGATCTCAAGGCAGCTGGGACCATAGTCACCAAGAAAACAATTGGTAACACACTACCCCGTGAAAGACTGAAATCCTACAGAGCCCGCAAGGTCCACCTGCTCAAGAAAGCACATGTACAGGCTCATCTGAAGTTTGCCAATGAACATCTGAATGATTCAGAGAACTTGATGGTAGTGTTGTGGTCAGATGAAACCAAAATCAAGCTCTTTGGCATCTACTCAACTCACTGTGTTTGGAGGAGGAGGAATGCTGCCTATGACCCCAAGAACACCATCCCCACCGTCAAACAAGGAGGTGGAAACATTATTCTTTGGGGGTGTTTTTCTGCTAAGAAGACAGGACAACTGCATCGCATTAGAGGGACGATGGAAGGTCAAATCTTGGGTGAGAACCTCCTTCCCTCAGCCAGGGCATTGAAAATGGGTCATGGATGGGTATTCCAGCATGACAATGAGCCAAAACACACCACCAAGGCAACAAAGGAGTGGCTCAGGAAGAAGCACGTTTGAGAAATAGTTCAGCCAAAAATGAAAAGTTGATGTTTATCTGCTTACCCCCAGGGCATCCAAGATGTAGGCGACTTTCTTCAGTAGAACACAAAGATTTTTAACTCAAACTGTTGCAGTGTGTCAGTCAATGGGATCCACAGATTTAATAGTAAAAAAACATACACAGACAAAACCAAATTAGACCCTGTGGCTCGTAACAATACATTGAGGTGTTAAGACACAAAACAATTGGTGTGTGCAAGAAACTGAATAGTATTTATATAATTTTTTACCTCTGATCCACCGCAATGTTCATCTGTCCTGAGCGTGTTTACAACAGCCAACACGTGACGGGTCAACGTGCTCTGGCATAGTAGTCGGTGAAAAGTTAACACTCCTGGATGAGTTCGCACAAGGAAACAATGATTGACGTATATGCATGACAAATCGTTTCTGACGCATCTTGCACACACATCTTGCACATCGTTTTTGTCTTAACACCTCAATGTATTGTCATGAGCCGCAGGGTTTAATTTGGTTTTGTCTGTGTATGTTTTTTTTACTATTACAGCTGTGGATCCCATTAACTGCATTAATATGACTGACAGACTGCAACGGTTTGAGTTAAAGATCTTTGTTTGTTTTCTACTGAAGAAAAAAAGTCACCTCTTGGATGCCCTGGGGGTAAGCAGATAAAGATCACATTTTCATTTTTGGTTGAACTATCCCTTTAAGGTCCTGGAGTGGCCTAGCCAGTCTCCAGACCTTAATCCCATAGAAAATCTGTGGAGGAAGCTGAAGGTTCGAGCTGCCAAATGTCAGCCTCGAAACCTTAATGACTTAGAGAGGATCTGCAAAGAGGAGTGGGACAAAATCCCTCTTGAGATGTGTGCAAACCTGGTGGACACTACAAGAAATGTCTGACCTCTGTGATTGCCAGCAAGGTTTTTGGCACCAAGTACTAAGTCCTGTTTTGCGAAGGGGTCAAATAATTATTTGATTATTTATTTATTTTTATTTATTTATTTATTTGTTATTCTGTCTCTTACTGTTAAACCTCTCTTACAAATAAACCCACCATTAAAAGTGTAGACTGATCATTCCTTTGTCAGTGGGCAAACGTACAAAATCAGCAGGGGATCAAATTTTTTTTTTTTCACTGTACCTAATGGAATTCTTAAAAAAAAAAAAAAAAATCATTAAAATCATTGAAATTCATGTTTCGTTTATACCACTATGGAATATCAGCAAGATGGACTAGAGGAAAGAGGATCCACATAGGCAGAAAGAGAAAGAGGGAGTGAAGGTGTATATGTCCCATACAGCTCCCGGCACTTACTAATTGGTGCAGTACTCATGCCTCAGCAAGATGAGTACCCTGAAGCCAACAGCTCTCAACACACACAGCTGACCATATCCACTATGATTACCCCTTCACTGAATCACGTGACTGAAAGTGTCACCAATTACTTGGCAATGGGTCAGTCCTCTGACAGAAATCCCAGAGTTAGTACGTTGCTTAAAATGATATATTTCGAATGATTCTTAGTGGTACTTACAGGTAAAAATGTCTAATGTGTAAATTTCATGACGTGGCCATGATCTTGAGTGGCTGGAAAACGCTGAATCTTCAAAAATGCATGAGGGCTCCGTTGTTACAGTATATGTTTGGATTAAATGAAATCATTAGGCATGTGATCCTGATATAAGTCAAGTGAAAGAGGGTGGCTGGAGTTGGAATGCAGGATTTGAAATAGCATATAGCGGAAGAAAATCTTGGGCATGCTAGTGTCAGTTACCAATAATTCCAATAACCGTTGTAAATTAGAGTCAAATAAATAAATATATACATAAACTAACAAGCATTATCAACATAGTCCCATTGGAAATGCGTGCATATACATACATTTCTGCAAACCTGAAAAAACTTACCTATATAAGTTTCCAGTTTAAACACTAGAGGCAGAAAAACTTTTCATTCATTTTCACACACAAGTATGATTTACACAAGTTTTGATTTATAAAGCCAAATTTTCACACAATTACTACTGCAGAATATTATATTATGGCTTCAAAACAATTTTATCATCCTGCAAGATTTGACCGTTGTCATCACATAAACAGCTTCATATGCATGAGTTTTCTAATACAGACAGTTTGCTCGGGAGCTCACGCAATACAGCATTGCACTTGGGTGATAAAGAGCTCTGGTACAAACCCTGTGAAACTACGATTCAACAAAACAGCTCAAATCTGCATGAGGTAGTAAAAATAGCATGGCTGCATCACCAAATACGGTTTTTTAATCACTTTTGCATTTGTTAACACTGTCGGTTAGGTTTAGGGTTGGGTTTGGTGTAGGGGATATTTCCAACACAATAGAGCATTAACCTTTAGTGACACATCCTGAATATTTGAATTCTGAACAGCTGCAATAAGTATCTCAAGCAGCGCAGTAAAAACACAGTAATATGTGTCTGTACCAACGTAATAAAATGTGCAAAGTTTACATATCTTACGTGTGTTTTAGCACCACTCTCTGGACATTTTACTTTGAAACTACCGCGAAACATGCAGTCAGGTACGTAATTAGTAGAGGCACATATTTCCAAATGAGCCAGGGTTGCAAAATCCTAAAATAATGAAAGTGTAAACTGTTGAGAAAAACATAAAGAAAAAATGGCAACTCAAACACCAGAAAATAAGAATTTAAATGCCCATAAGATACCTCCCTATCAAACAATCCTTATCTTGCTCTTTCCACATGTACCACAACAGCAACAACACTCACCCCTTTGGTTCTCCAAATCTATAGATACACTTCACTTCACATGTGAGTTTTGGTTATTCACTCCCCCCACTGTCAATCCCTGTTGGACCGGACCTGAGACTCAAATCCACAAGCCTTCGGGTTACAAGTCCGACTTTCTAACCATTAGGCCACGACTGCCCCCTGACAGCTGTGGCAAGACAATAGTGTAATTACTCAGTTCCAGTCATTTCCGTGTTGATTCAGTTCAGTTCAATAACTGTGTAAAGTTCATTGATTATGAAACAAGGTTAATTTAGCTATGAGCAGCTTTATTGAAGGCTGTAGAGTAGAGTCAGTTCAATGTTGATTCAGTTTAGTTCAATAACTGTGCCAATGTTGCAAAATTCATCAATTACGAACATATTCGATTTAATGTAGAGACAATAGTGCCATTGTTCAGCTCCATTCATTTCAAGCTTTGTTCTCATCCAACATTGTCAGTACAGTCAAATCAATGATATTACTGAATATTAAAGGGATAGTTCACCCAAAATTTTTAATTCTGTGATTACTCACCCTCATGTCGTTTCAATTCCATAAGACCTTCATTCATCTTTAAGCTTTCAGACCCTGCATAGACTGCATAGCATAAACTGATTTGTTTAACCCAGGCTTATTGGAAGTACGTGCCTCGGAAATACGAAAGCAAACTTACTGAATTAGAAAACTCATGCATAAGAAGGTATATATGTGATGACAACCTCCAAAAGTATCAGTTTTCAAATCATGCAGGATGTTAAAATTGTTTTGAAGCCATAATATAATATTCTGCAAGTAATTGTGTCAAAATTAGGCTTTATTAATCATAACTCTGTGTGTAAATCATACTTTGTGTAAAAAGAAATAAAAGTTGTTGGAGTTTGACTGCCTATAGTGTTCATTTCAACTGAAAATCACAGTCATTTGTACATATAGGAATTATTTCTAACAAGCCTATACTTTTTGTGCACAAAGAAAACAAAAATAACAACTTTTTTAACAATGGTTTCTCTTCCGTGTCAGTCTTTGGCTTGCGTTGATAACAGTATTATAATGACGTAGAACCCAGATGGCCTGCACTTTTTTTTTTTTACAAACACTCTTAGTAAACATGTCTGAAGATTTCGACTGAGAGGATGACTTGAAATTTTTTGCCCAGCCTTAGAAATTGTTGAATAAAGTCATTATCTTTGTTTTCTTCGCACACAAAAAGTGTTCTCGTAGCTTCTTAAAATTAAGGCTGAACCACTTTCTGGGCCTTGAACATGTCAGTCGGGTTCTATGCAGGGTCAGAAAGCTCTCGGATTTCATCAAAGATATCTTAATTTGTGTTCTGAAGATTAACGAAGGTTTTACAGGTTTGAAACGACATGAGGGTGATGAATTAATGACAAAATTCTCATTTTGTGGGTGAACTAATTTGTAACATACTGGACACTATATTGGTTATCAAATTCAAAATATATATTTTACCACCCCTACCATCAAAACCACCACTCTGAGAATCTCACGACCCATCTTATATCTTTAGGCTGTAACTGAACATGCAGAATTAATTTTATTCAAAGTGTCTTGATACACAACTAAAACAGCCGCCCAAATCCCATCCTATAGAGTCCTATAAAGCAGCTCATCACCATGAAAGGAAATAGGGTTTTGGAAATGAGGAAGAATGTGTCTTTGTTTTGCAGTGGGATGATGAAAGGGGGTATTTCTTCTCAAAAATATGAGTGGAACAGAGGAACAGGACAATCATGAAAGATGTGTGTGTGTGCGTGTGAGTGAGTGAGTGAGAGAAAGAGCAGCAGAGAGTGGGACATGTTAATGCAGTGTAATTTTTTCTCTTTCCCTCCCTCAGCTTGATCGATAGGCAGGGGTAAAGTGCTTACAAATTACCAAAGGCGAATGCAACTCTATTAGCACGCAAGTGGATTTCACAACATTCGTCAGTCTTTTCATTTCTCTTGCACCACTCACTCTCTCTTTTTGCACTCTCTCCTTTGCACTCCCTTTCACACTCTTTCTTCTCCACGGAAATCCATTTGCTAAAAGGCTCTTTTTTTCTACCTGTCATAACCTCGGACCATTTCAAAAGGCTGTGTTTGATCATAATTAGCCTCAGGAAATCTAATTCTAATATGATGCCTTTTAAAAATCTCACCCCTCCCTATGGCACTTTCAGCCATGCAAAAGCACACAGCTCCTGTTTTTCAAACATACAGTATATATTTGTATCATCCATTGTCTTTATTGTATTGTAACATTATTGGCATGGATGTGCTTTATTAAATGGAAACGGTCTTATGAAAACACAACAAAGCCAAATGCAAGGGATCCACCCATGGTAACATCACACACACGCATATACACTCGCTAATTCTTTAAAGTTTCATTCATTAAAGCTTATTGTGTGTCACCACGGCTAAGCCCTTATTACCGTGCATTTAGGAAATGAGGCAAAGAGTGGAGGAATAAGAGACCAATCAATAGCGCTTTTCATTTCGCCTCTAATGGGTCGCCTCCACTTTTTCCCCCAGACGACGGAATGAAAAAAAAGTAAAAGAAAACATGGGAAAGATCGGTGTAACAGCCATAAAATGTAATTTCTTCACAGAAGCACAGACAATAATGTTTTCTGCCCCCCTCTGCATATTTTAGTGGCATTTTGCTAAATTGAGTATGGATTTAACATCAAAGGTTTCATGAATTTTTCAAATGAGATATTAAAGTCAATATTTCACAAGGCGGATGTTTCAATTCGAGATGCTTACACAATAATGCAAGGAGCATTTGCACTGAGAACGTGCAGACAAAGCCACATTAGTTGAGCCCAGGAAATTATAATGAATTCAGTGGAGGGAAAATAAGAGATGGGGGGGGGGGATCAAACCTAGAGGTTTTCATTTGACAAATGGCAGTTATTGGATCAGGGAAACTCTTAAAGGTCTCTGCAGCACGAAAACGCACAGAGTTTCTCCAGGTAAAGCTCAAACTGTGGACTACACAGATAAAAGGATGTAGAAGACTGATTTACAGGTTTGTCAGGCCATCTCAAGAGAATATTAACCGCTAGGCCTTTATTAGTTAACTGAGCAGCGTCCTCTTGAGGCTTGATTTCAGATGGTTTGACTGTCCATCAAGCTTGCTGAAGGTAATTAGGACATGGGAGAAGACTACTGACAAGTCCCAGCGGTTTGCTCAAGGCCTAGTATTTTATTTCACTGTAGGACATTTTCGAGGCATCAAAGAGACAGAGAAAGCTCACGTACTAGCTAGGTTTTACGTGACCTTTATCTAAAGCTTTATGGCTGTTTGCGTCAAGCCCCCTTCACGGTCTTTACAAACAAGTGCAGTTTATACCTTCATATGCTGTCGGTCCTCAATCCAGTGTAACCTGAAGACTTCATGAAGAGTGTTTTTCCCTGAAGGCTGGATACAGGTGGATCTCTGAGGCCGGGAATAATGGTCCTCGGTAGGTTCCGCTGGGCGTCGTCATGCGTGCCGCTTCCTCTGATACAGGGAGACAGTGCTTAGGCATGTTTTAGCAGCTTCCGTGCGATTCTCCCCAGGGAAAGCCTGTCGTGGTGTGTGTCTGAGGGACTGGCTGAAGACAGAGACACTCTGCAGTCTGCCTGCCCCATTAGACATGCATGACTCAGCATCAAGCTGTGGTATAATGAGCGAGCCTGGAGTTGGACAATGACCATCTTCAAAAAGAACAACTTAGTCTGTTGGTCCTGTTTGCATACGTTAAAGACTCTGAGTTAGTATTGATAGGTTATAATGATGGAATATGAATTTAGCTGGGATAATTCTCAATGGTACTTCCCACAAAAAAAAAAAAAAAACATATTTAACCAGTTTCACCAGTGATCTATTATCTACCTGATCTCATGACGAAAACATACCTGTGGGAACTTTTTCGCAAAACGCAAAATACATACCAATAAGTACATAGCACTGAAGTTTCCAACAGAAATGAACACTAGAGGCGGTAAAGCAGCAAGCACTTATAATCGTTTTCGTGCACAGTTATGATTACAGCTTCATGTGTTTTACTTTCATGACTTAACAACCTTGCCTTGCTCTGTAGCTCAGCCGGCAAGGAATTGGACTTAGGATGTGGAATCCTTGGGTACGAATCCCATGAAAAACATGACTCATGAAAAAAGAAATAAAAATGAGAGATCGAAAAACAAGCTAAAAAAGCATTGATTGTGGGGGTTTTTTATGTCACATTCGCTTTTGTTCATACTATCGGGTAGGTTTAGGTGTAGCGCAGATGGTAAATTATTTTAAAACGTAACAGAGCGTTAGAGTTATAGCGCCACAAAACTTTTTTGCGCCACACAATGGTCATTTCACATCGAATATGTCATGCAACGTACATGGAGGTATGGGTTCAGGTTAAAATCAGTGTTACTTACTGTATATTTAGGTCTATGCAAAAATCATTAATCAGGATCCAGTATTTAAAATACATTTCTTTCATACTAAGTATAGTTCAAATCTATTAAAATATTTACTGACAACATATCGCTTGAGACTTACTAATATAAAAAAAATGTGTAATTAAACTTTATTTGGAGTACTCCTTGTGCACAATGCAATGCGAATCCTAAAATGTGTTTTAATGTCAGTATTGATGAGAACTGTATGATCTTTGAATGATATAAGTTTTTTAATGCAAAATATTTCAAGCACACCTAAACTGCACTTGCAATACTTGCAATAGTTCCACTTCAGCACAATCAGATATACTTAAGCATATCTTTAGATGGACTTCAGCACTATTTCTGCACAATTAAAGTGCATTAAGTACAAAATTAGTTGTTCCAATTTAGCAGACTTTAGGTATACCACTTCAGTATACTAAAAGTACAATTGCAGGTGATTTTTATTAAGTAAAACTTCTGCTGTGGGTGAAGCTGCATCACAAATGATTTGCACGAACATATGTAGATCGGAATCGGCACTTTCCTTTCAAAACCGAAAGTAACGTTAATCCTCTGCATCTTCAGCGGCTCAGATGTCAGGAGTAAATGATGACTGCTATGTTCATTATTACATCCAACAACAGAAAACCTCAATCATTTAATCTGAGACATTCTTGTCTTCACCTGCACCTGAGTCGACACAATGCGTCACCTTAGAATTATAAGGTTCTATCTGCGTTCCGAGTGGTTTTGAGATATTGAGCTTCAAAGTTTTTGCATTCTATATAGCAAAAATGATATGGGGAACAAGTCTCTTTCCTACATGAGAACGACAGAGACCCTAAATGTATTCTAAACGTACAATATCAAAATCCTCTAAAATTTTTAAATGGGGATTTTGGGAACAGGTCAAATGCAGATAGAACCTTCTAATTCTAAAAAGTCGTTTTCTGCTTGGAATTATAAGGTTCTATCTCACAAAACATTAATTAAAGCAACAATTTTCAAAAAATGAAAGTAGTTTACTTACAATTTGTTTTAAAACATAAATTACTGTTGTAACAATGTGTCAACATGTATGAGAAAGGTCAATTTAATGCTTTCTTTATCACATTTATTTAATATTTTAGGACAAATATTTTTTTCTTAAGTCAGGCATAAAAAGCAGTGCTGAATATTTTGTCCAGAGCAGATTTTAATTTTATGATTATAGTGGGTAATTAAACACATTATTGCAGAAACAGTTAAAAAAAAGCAGCTACTCTAATCCATCTGACCGGGACTTTATTTCACAAAAAAGCCATAATAACCATATTGGAATATGACTATCGTTTTCAACATCTTTAATAACAACAGTTTGATCGCTATTGACCACATTCACCATCAAACGACAGTGACACTTATATTTCATTATGTACTTTACATTATGCATTTGCTCTGCAGTAAAGCCATTCAAGCCAGTTGCAGATAATATTATTTGTTTTATGCCGGTAATATAATGCCGGTAGCGGTAATTATGAGTAAAAAAAATCAGGCCATCATTATGTTTTAAACAGTGCCGCTTTGAGGAATAAATGTGAATTGCACTTATTAATTCTACAGACGTGTAATTATTGTTGTTTTACGTGCAATATTTCCTGCTGTTATGGAGCAGTCCGGGCGACATGACAAAGAAAGTTGATTCTGATTGGTCCTCTTGTTTGCATTCGAAGTGATGATTGGCTCACAGATAGAACCTTATAGAACCAAGTTATAGTTCGACTTTGTAGATAGAACCTTTTTCTTTTCTAAATAAAAAGTCCTAAAATGTACACAACTTTTAAAAAACCATCACATAATGTAAATAAGTTGTCACGGAATAAGAATATGTGAATAACTCAATTTTGACAAAAATGTCAGATAGAACCTTATAATTCCAAGGCGACGAATGGCGATCTGAGTCGGACTGTTTCAGCTCGGTGAGGGCCGGTCTAAGGTAAGGCACTCATGTCAATCTACTATCGTGGGAGCGGCCTCTGTTGGTGTGTCATCACACTGACAAGAAGCTGAGAATGACCTGATTTAAAAAGGGGTATTGCTTTTAAAGATTAAAAAAATAACACTAGGTGGATTTTTATCATTGTAGCACATGTACACAAACTGCCAACACATTAATGTTCGAATAACATGTAAAAGTGAGTTTTGCATCCGATGACCCTTTTAAATCAATGTAAATTTACTTGATACGCAAAGTTGTCTGGTTTTTTTTTATTTTTTATTTTTTGTTTGTTTGCTTGATTTTTTTGTTTGTTTTACATTTTCACTTTGAAAAATCATTACATTTAACGCCATTATTTTATTCTATTGACAGTCCCAGTTTGTAGAAATAGTAATAAACCTGCATAATATATAAATATGCATAATATTGAATGAAATGAAATGTTTCTAGGTGTATACACTGTATAAACTTTATTGGCTTTGTATATTATGATTATTGTTGGCTTTTTGACACATCGCTTTTTGCAACATAGGCTCATTTGAAATATGTGCCTCTATATTTCTATATTTGTCACGTTTGAGATAGAGGAGGTCTGGGTCCAAGTGCGGGGAATAGAATTTATTAATTAACAAGAAACACAAATAAACAAACGAGCAGACAAAAACCAAACCAAACCAAACCAAACCAAAAGGCCAACACGGCACAAATAAACAGAACAGGGAACAGGATCTAGAGCTGGGTTTCAAGGACACAGAGACAGACTTACAAAGACAGCATGCAAAACAATGCAGACTCACAAGAGTGGTGGGAGAGTGGAGATTATAAAGTCTGTGGTGATAGTGAACAGCTGTGGAGGAAACGAGTGTCATAATCAAAGACAACAAGACAGGTGTAGACAATCAGGGAAGTGCAGTGCAAGATGAAGGGAAACAGCAACCTCAGGTGGCTGAGGGAAAACCCGCAGCCCAGAGTCATGACAGTACCCCTCCCCTACGGAACGGCTTCCAGACGTTCCCTGAGGCCAAAACAAGTCTGGAGGGAGGTGGAACGGGGGACTGGTGAAACAGGGGGAGGGATGGCGGGCCAGGCCCGTGCAGTGGAGGAACGCGAGCCGGCCTCGCCGCCAGAGGAATGTGAGCTGGCATAGCAGCCAGAGGAACGCCAGCAGTCACCGCCGCGTCCGGCACAGAGAAAGCGGTCACTGCCGCGTCAGGAACAGAGAAAGTGGTCACCGCCACGTCAGGAACAGAGAAAGCGGTCACCGCCGCGTCCGGAACAGAGAGAATGGTCACCGCCGCGTCCGGAACAGAGAGCGCGGTCACCGCCGCGTCAGGAACGGAGAGCGCGGTCGACGCCGCATCAGGAACGGAGATAGCGGTAGCCGCCGCATCAGGAACGGAGATAGCGGTCGCCGCCGCATCAGGAACGGAGATAGCGGTCACCGCCGCATCAGGAACGGAGATAACGGTCGCCGCCGCATCAGGAACGGAGATAACGGTCGCCGCCGCATCAGGAACGGAGATAGCGGTCGCCGCCGCATCAGGAACGGAGATAGCGGACGCCGCCGCATCAGGAACAGAGATAGCGGACGCCGCCGCCTTCCCGCGGAAGAGTGTCTCCGCCCCCGCCGCAAAGTAGGGGCGCATCTGCGCAGCCTCGGCCCTATAGGCGTCCATCTCCGCCAGGCAGGCGTAGATGTACTCGAAACGAGTGGCCGACGCCGCCTCGAAGGACATCCCCGCCGTCTCGGGAACAGAGCGGGTGGTCGCCGCCCCCCAAGCGGGCGCACGCCACCGCCAAACGGGGGGACGCCGCCTCCCTGAAAAAATTCCTCCCCGCTGGACCCATCTTGGGAGTCTGCATTCTGTCACGTTTGAGATAGAGGAGGTCTGGGTCCAAGTGCGGGGAATAGAATTTATTAATTAACAAGAAACACAAATAAACAAACGAGCAGACAAAAACCAAACCAAACCAAAAGGCCAACACGGCACAAATAAACAGAACAGGGAACAGGATCTAGAGCTGGGTTTCAAGGACACAGAGACAGACTTACAAAGACAGCATACAGGAAAACAATGCAGACTCACAAGAGTGGTGGGAGAGTGGAGATTATAAAGTCTGTGGTGATAGTGAACAGCTGTGGAGGAAACGAGTGTCATAATCAAAGACAACAAGACAGGTGTAGACAATCAGGGAAGTGCAGTGCAAGATGAAGGGAAACAGCGACCTCAGGTGGCTGAGGGAAAACCCGCAGCCCAGAGTCATGACAATATTTCTGCAAAACTTAAAAATACCTATATATAGGAATCACTGCAGATTCCAGTTGAAATGAACACTAGAGGCAGTAAAACTGACAACTTTTATTCCTTTTCACACAAAGTATGATTTACAGGTAGAGAGTTTTGATTAATAAAGGGTTTTCTAATTCAGTAGGTTTGCTTGGTAGCTCACGCAATATTGCATTGCACTTGAGTGATAAAGAGCTCCGGTACAAACCCTGTGAAAGTACGGTTTGACAAAACAGCTCAAATCAAGGAAGTTACAATAGCACAGCTTTTTTTTTTTTTTTTGTTAACCTTTAGGGGTTAGGGTTGGGTTTGGTGTAGGTCGGGGATATTTCCTACACGATACAATCTTAAAAATAAAGATGCTTCACGATGCCATAGAAGGAACTTTGTTGTCTAAACAGTTACATAAAGAACCTTTAACATCTAAGGAACCTTTCTTTTCACAAAAGGTTCTTTGCGGCAAAAAAGGTTCTTCAGATTATAAAAAGGTAAGAAAGAGATGGTTCTTTAAAGAACCTTTGACTGAATGGTTCTTTGTGGAACCAAAAATGATTCTTCTATGGAATCGCTGTGTAGAGAATTAACTTTTAGCGTCACTCCCCGGGTATTTGAATTCTGAACAGCCGCAATACGTACCTCAAGCAGTGTAATAACGCAGTAATACGTGCCTGTACCAATGTAATGCGATCACGTATTAAATGTATGTTTTAGCGCCACTCTCTGGACATTTCACTTTGAAACTGCTGTGAAATGTTCAGTAAGGTATGTATACGGTGTTGCAGAAATGTATATATAGGCAAATATTTTTATGAAACTGGGTTGGCTTTTCTAAATCGCTTTGGATTTAAAAAAAAACATGAATGCATAAAAGCAAAAATTTGCTTTAGCACAATGACAACATAAAGGTCATGCATGTATGCAAATGTGTTTTTTTATAATAGCACACTTTTATTTTTCTCCTACAGCATAACTGGGTCTTTGGATATGAAAATATATACCTGCCTTTATATTTTAGAAGCAGTTCTTGAGGGAGATTATCATATTTGGGTGGTCCTTGGCATCAAAAAGTTCAAAACCCCTTGCATTAGACCATAAAGAAAATGTCTCGACTCTTATATTCTCAAAGTGCTGAGCATGGAACTTTAAGAGTTAAGAAGAAGTTCCACCTGTAGAAGTGAGATAAAAGATCACCTTGAGACTCAAGACAAGTGATCTTGATGAGTTTAGCAGAATAGCAGGCCTTGCGATGCAAAGCTTGCATTTTCATCAAGGCCGTAACGAGCTAATTAAGGCAGCAGAAAGTGATCACGGCACAAGCGGATTAGAAAGGAAAGTTTCTGCTCTTCCTGATCAGTGGGGGTGCTCTTGAGGGAGCGACCAGCAGGGTGCCGCTCTCCCTGAAATCTTCTACGCCTCATCCTTCATCAGCCCCAACTCATCATGTCCCATCGCCGGCCCGGTTACACCTGAACACTCCACTGCTGCCAAACACCTGGCTCCATCTCCCTCTGTCCAAATGAAAAATAAGCATAATCTGCTTTCCTCAGGATCCAGCAAATGAGGGATTTTATGACAAATAGTTTGGGGGGTATTGTCTCTATGCAGAAAAGAGAGAATCGTGCAGGGGCCAAGAGAAAGGACAGAGCGTAAAAGAAGCAAACGGAAACAGGTTTTCCTCACACGGATAATTGCACTAATGAGAGAAGACTCTGCTAACTCCAGTTAGTGCGCCAAGAAGACTAGCTACACATACACAATAATGAAACAAACAGTTTGCAGAGCTGACATACCCCAAACATGGGACCAAAAACAAGTTTTGTTTTTGTTGTTTGTTTAGTTGGTTTATTATTTATGAACCTTAACATTCAGTTTGAGTGCTCTCTCTAGTTTCTATTCGTATGTTAAACATAATTGTCTCGAATAAAGTATTACAAGAGCAGTGTTTTGTGCATCTTTAATTTATGAGCAGTATGAAAAGAAAAGAGTTGAAGCAATTTATTACTTGTCCTTAATATTTGTGATTGTGATCTGTAATTTTACTGATTACTATGTAAATGTGTTCTGCCCAGTAAATGTCTGTAAAAACTGGAATAAATTAAGTTAAATAGCCCATCATTCATTTTCATATGCAAGTAGCCTGAAGTACAAAACAAACTGATTACCAATTAGACACCACATAATTTCTCATTCTTCTATAATTAATATCAGTGTTTTCTCATTCGTCACATGGATTTGGCACACTGTAATTATGTTCCCATTTAACTGCCCCATTCAGACACTCAAAACTGCATTTTTAACTCTAAGGTATAACAACTGTACAGCTGCTTAACTAAACAACTAAACACTTAACAAGAAATGCAACATTTTACTCCAATTCAACTCCAAAAACATACTGTATATCCACATATAATTCACTGCGGTTTCCAGCTGAAATGAACACTAGGGGCCATAAATCACCAACAACCATTTTTTTTCCTTTCCACACAAATTATGATTATAGGAGCATTATCGGTTAATAAAGATTTATATTTGCACAGTACGGTGCATAATGCTACAATATGACGTCAAAACCATTCTACCATAATGCATGATTTCTAAATACATTTTAATGTTGCATCATGTTGCAGTAAACTTGCTCAGTAGCTCACGTAGTACAGAGTTGCACTTGTGATGCACCCTGTCCCTTGAAACATGAGCCAAAGCACTTGATAAAAGCAACATAGGCTCATTGGAAATACGTGTCTCTACATACATTTCTGCAAACCTGAATGTACCTATATGTACGAATACCTATATGTATGAATCACTGCAGTTTCCAGTTGAAATGAACACTAGAGGCAGTAAAACGTTGAGTAAAATGATTTGCACACAGATATGACATATGCATGAGTTTCCAAACACAGCCAGTTTGCTCGGTAGCTCACGCAATACGGCGTTGCACTTGGGTGATGAAGAACTCCAGTACGAACCCTGTGAATGACGGCTCGACAAAACAGCTCATGGGATGATGAGCCGTAATGTTTACTTTAGCCGCATTTAGCCGTGTGTAGCTGTGAAAACTTGCTAACTAGCACATTATTAAGAAAGGCCATTTGCAAAGATGCATAAAAAACCCTTACACTCACTTCTGCTGTGGGTGAAGCTGCATCAGGAATGATTCGCACAAACATAGACGCATATGTAGATCAGGATCGGCGCTTTCCTTTCAAAAACGAAAGTAATGTTAATTCTCTGCGTCTTCAGTGGCTCAGATGTTGGGAGTAAATGACGATTGCTATGTTCATTATTACATCCAACAACAGAACACCTCAATCGCTCAATATGAGACATTCTTGTCTTCAACTGCACCTCAGTCGACACAATGACGTTCGGACTGTTTCAGCTCGGTGAGGGCGGGTCTAAGGTAAGGTGCTCATGTCAATCAATTATCGTGGGAACGGCTTCTCACAACGACAAGAAGCTGATAATGACCTTTAAAAAGTTGATATTGCTTTTAAAGATGTGTGGATTTTTATCATTGTAGGGTGGTTGTGTACACAAACTGCCAACACACATTAATGTTCAAACAACATGTAAAAGTGAGTTTTGCATCTGATGACCCCTTTAATAACAGAAAATTATATTTTGGCAACTGTAAAAGCTCTTTCACACCAAAGGCAGTGAATAAATGGGAGCAAGTTGTGTTACTTAGTAAACCTGAGAGGTTTCTGTTTCTACAGTGAAAGTTCAGCATAAAAGATCCAAAAAGGTCTGATTGGTTGTAAATTACTCTACAAACATGCACCTTTGTTTATGTCTGTGTGTTTCTCATCAACCACTTTGTTGCAACCACAACCATTTCTGAGGAACTACATTGTTTGGCCGAAGAATAATGATTTTATTAATATCATTGCACTTTATTTTCTCTGTTTTATTTTGTGAAACCTTATTTTGCACATGGAATAACTGTTTTATAAAAGCAATAATCCTCATGAAACTGTGGTTTACAGTGAATTTATAACAGCTAAGGGTGTTTTAACAACGCCCCTTAGCTGTTATAAATTCACTGTAAACCACAGCTTCTTTGGGCTTATTGCTTTAATAAAGGTGTCGTAAAACGAATCAATATCCAATATCTTATGAAGAGAAACAATTACTTATTATGAACAACAGATTTAATTTAGGCTTTTAATTATTTGGGTTTAGAATGACATGAGGATGAGGGTAAATGATGACTAATGAATTTTCACTTTTGGGTGGACTATCCCTTTGAAGTTTCATTTCCAAACTACATACAACAATCAACTGAATACAACTTAGTTATATTCACATTAATTGGTTTTATCAATTTTAACATGCTTTTAGTGCAACTACATAAAAGAAGCAACATAATATCATTTCGCTGAAATGACACCACATGCACATTTTTCAATGAACCTGGGTTGCATAAATGACAAAGAAAGAACAAAATAAAACTGAACTCATTGTACTCTGAGCTAAGAATCTGCACTGTACATTCAGAGATACAAGGAGTTCCTTGTATTACCAGCGTAGTTCCTTCAGGTTTGTCCTGGTGGCTGAAATGACCTTGGAACGTAAACCACGATCCTCTCATTCCCCCTTTATTCTCCCACTTCATTATATAGTATCAAACAGCAGTACTCTAATGAAATTACCCCAGCAGAAACAGTCACACAAAGGGAAGTGCTGGGGGACTTCTTTCACAATTGTCCACGACGGGGGGATTTTTCTGGAAGCATGTTTTAATAGCATGTGGGGTGAGCGTGCTTCAAGTGTGGCCATGCCAGCTGCAGCCCAGTAGGAAGGAAAAGCGAATGACATCGCTGAAACGATGCTCATGTGAATTCCAGTGATTCGGGAAGGGAATACAGATCCAGGAGGCAATGGCAAATTAACTGCCTCAATAGCTTGATGGATGTGTTTCTTGAAACTTAATTAGACTGAAGTTCACTTGGGATAAGTGAGTGTTCGATAAATGTCTACAAATGGCATATTTCAAATCGCGTCCAGTTTGCAGGCAGCTGTCACACTGAGAAAACAAAGCGATCCGATGTCCACGGTCAGAGAAAATCTTAACTAAACAATAGAATTAATATCGCATGCGGCACGGGAGACTAGGGTTTTGCGCTATTGCTGGCGGTCATTACACATGGCGCTGTAAAAATAAACAGGGTTATGCTTGCGGTTTATTCTGGAACAGACTATAAGCATGTAATATCAGCTCCAAGGGTTGGGCGCCCATGGAGGGGAAAAAACGGACAAAACAATTGCTAATGTGTAAGTGACAAAGTGACTTCAGAAGATGTATTATGCAGCCTCTGAAACAAGCGACTAGGCCTTAGATTAAGACAGCTTTAATGAAGTTAAACAAAGCGGCAGGATTGAAGCCCAACAGACTGTGACGCCTTTATTGGATGAAAAAGAAAGCCGGAGATCTAAGATAAATAAATATTAACTCGAAGACGACTGGAGAGGGAAAACAAACAAACCAGGAAAAAAGCATTTTGGTGCATTTAAAAAGTGCTGACAACCTAAAAGGCCAGAGAATTTGCATAGCATAAACTTCCATCTTGGGAAGAGAAAAGCATCCACCGCAGGATTCATTTAATATTTAATAAATTAGAAACAGTGGCTGCTACTAATTAGAATTTGCGCATTTACAAATCAGCCCTGATAGCAAAACAAATTATGAAATATATGGGTGTTACGCGGCCTACCGAGGGAAAATAAGCTGACAGACACAGTTAATGGGGTATTTCGAACAACAGGCCTGTCAGAACACATCACACAACTTATCAAGTTAGGTAGAGACAGCGATAGAAACTCTATTAAAAATATTGATATGCCACTTGGAGAAAGCTTTTCCCCCTGCAAGTACATTTACTTAAACACTTGCTTACTGCTCATGAGTCATTAGTCTCAACCCTCTCCGTCTTTGAGAAGAGAAAGGACTGTGATGAAATGAATGGAAGTGTTTTCTGTGTTATCGTCCTATCAGGACAGATCTGAGCGCCTGCCACTCCGGTGCCTCCATTAGGTGCGCAAAATGTATGCGGCGGGAACTGTTGGTCTATTTATTATCAAATTATATCCCAGGCCAGCGCTTTTTGGTAACAGCCACGGAATCGCTGTCAGGCTAAAGTGAATTCATACACTCTGAGGAACGGCGGTTATTTGACGATCAAGGCTGAGATGAAACCAGACGCTGTTACGCATGTAAGAAGTGAACGTCATGTGCAATCATACCTTTTAGAGCCGTAAAGACACTCTTGAGGTAGATGTCTGTGAAGCAGCTTCTTTTCAGCGCTGGTTTAGCTCTATGGGTTCTGACACGGTGACAAAGTTGTTCATCTTTGCCGTGTTTTCGCACTAACGCAATTTGTACAATTTTTCTACCTGAAACTGATGGAACAAGGCAATGAGGATTCCTGTCTTTTAGTCTAAACAAGGAAGCATTGACACTGAGTGTGCGCCATAAAAATTTCATTAGCTCGTATGAAAGCATAGGAAATTTATTCAGCATTTCTTGGAAACAACAGCTACTATAAATTCACTGCTGTGATAATAACAATCAATATTAACATTATTTGTGCAAACATTGGCCAAATGGTCTGATTTTTCAGAAATATATGACATCATTCCATTTACCAGGCCAGAAAATTAGACCAAATGACGTGATGTGCACAATGAGAAAATTAAATTAGTTTTTTTCTTTTCACTATCTGTCTTCCACAGGTCAAACTAGATAATAATGGCTGATAGAGCTCAAAACATTAATAAAATAAAATAAAGTAAAAAAGTGTATACTTTTCTTAAAGATAAACAATTAATATATAGAACAAAGCTCAAAATTTCTGACCAAGCTTATGGAACCAAGCTCTAGTTTTCTGGATGATATGGCTAAAAGTCTAAATGCAAATAAATAAAATAAAATAAAAGCTTAGCATTTTTAAAAAGAAAAACTATCAATATATGAAACCAAGCACTAAATGGAAAAAAATGAAATAAAATAAAATAAAATAATAAAATTAAAATTGAAAGCTTATCATTTTTCAAATGAAAAACTATCTATATATGAAACCAAGCACTAACTTTTGGACTGAGTCTAAATGGAAAAAAAATGTAAAAAATTAAAAATAATAAAATAAAATAAAATAAAATAAAAGCTTATCAATTTTCAAAAAAAAAAAATCCATATGTGGAATCAAGCACTAACTTTCTGACTGATATGGCTGAAATAAATACAAATAATACAAATTAAATTAAATTAAATTAAAATAAAATAAAATAAAATAAAATAAAATAAAATAAAATAAAATAAAATAAAATAAAATAAAATAAAATAAAATAAAATAAAATAAAATAAAAATAAAAGGTTATTTTAAAGGTTAATTTTCAATATATGGAACCAAGCTCTAGTTTTCTGGATGATATGGATGAAAATCTAAATGCAAAAAAGAAAACAAAGAAAAAAAAAAAAAAAAAAAACTAAAACAAAAAATAAAATAAAATAAAATAAAATAAAATAAAATAAAATAAAATAAAATAAAATAAAATAAAATAAAATAAAATAAAATAAAATAAAATAAAATAAAAACGTTCTGGCTGTGAAAACGCAAAAAAAAAAAATACAATTAATTTTAAAAAATAAAATAAAATAAAATAAATAAAATGCAAATAAAATTAAAGCTTATCAATTTTCAAAAGATAAACAATCAATATATGGAACCAAGCACTAACTTTCTGTCTGATATGGATGAAAGTCTAAATGTGATAAATAAATAAATAATAAAATACAATAATGATCAATACAAGGAACCACAACAGTTTGTCACAGGGTTTGTCGATTACCGTGCCCTCTTTTACAGTCCGCAGTTTGGTCACGTCTTCACCTGTGGACAACTGAACACAATGTTCTTATCTATCATCACCTACCAGCCCAGCAAAAGTAGAATTTGCATGGTATATCAAAACGGAGACAAAAGATTAAAGGAGACAATGCCACAACACATTTCTGTTTCAAAGGCCATTATTTGACCTCCCGTTGAGGCAGATAAAAAGGTTTGCAGAGCAGGGAAGTCCTTATATAGAAGCAAGTCTGTCCTTTACAGCCATGTAGAGCACTAGTAATATCAGTGATTATCATGTCCCTGTAGAAATATGACAGCGCGTCCACTTAAAACAGCAGGGCAGTCCAGACTTGATGGCTGAAGAAGAACACACAGAACCTACTTGGAAAGGAGCCTGACAGAGGACCAGAAAGGCCAAATTCAAGGTAAACGTTATACAAAATAAAAACCAGACTGTTTTTGCCTCGTACTTTGTGCGCAAGTTGCGCCGTGGCAAATGTGTCCTTCCTGAATTAAAGTAATAATTTCTTACACCTCAACTTCTGAATAGCAGTAAAAAAAAAAAAAAAAAATCAGTGATGGTCATTTCTACACAGACCTTGATTAAAAAAAACACCTGAAAGAGAAAAGTATAAAGTCCTTGTACCATCAACATTGAGGCCACTGTTTTATTTCAGCGATAAAAGACTGAATACATTTCCGAGTCACCACGGATCCCAAAAGTTGATCGTGTGTCCAAGACACACTGGCGCGCTTCAGTCACTAATGTGATCAATTTACCCACCCTGTTGAAATAAATCTCTCACACATGAAGAAAAAAAAAAAAAAAAACTCAAAAAGCCAGTGTTTTCAGAATCAGCGAAAGAGAAAAAGAAACCAAAAGAGAAAAAGCTGAAGCATCTCTTTCACTAAAATCCACATCCCGTCAACGGCTGATAGTGACTGTGTGTGACAACTAATGCCACTTTGACAGCTAAAATCAGCAGTGAGTTCATTCATAGGTCACTGCGAGCATAAACTTCTGTTACCATTTTAGAGAAGACAACACAATAAAAGTCTTTGATGAGTTGACGTATTTACACTTAGTCCATTTCATTTTTCTTGTTTTTGCCACGCCACAGCTTTTATATTAAATCCAAAGGGAGAATTTCTTCAAACTGTGCTACTAATGTATCCAGAGTGCAAATCTCATTCATTGATTTAGAGTAAATCATCAAGCCGATGCCCAGAGCAAACACCACTACTGTAGTGTTCAGAATGGTAATTAAAGCTTTTGTGTGCTGTAACGTCTTCTGGTTTGCAGAACAGTTGTTTATTAGGGATATATCGCAATAGCAAAACTGTCTCGATATCATCGTAGTCACATGACATGAAATGATGATAGAAGAAATAATAGAAGAAAAGAAAAGTTGGCATTAAACAGAGATAATATAATTGAATGAATGAAAAGGTTCAAAAGAAGAGGACTCACGATGATCAAAAGATGAGAATACTGTGAGTTCAGCAAACATGGCAGCAAGCACCACCTGCTGGTAAATGAACTCATTGACTCACCCTACGGCTGTTAATGATCTCTGACATCTTCATGTATTCTACAAACATTCTACTAACTCTCCCTGGAATAAAGCATGGTAACACAGCAAATAAAAATATACTTGAAATCATGGCAGGTTACATTTATAGGAAGGTTTATTTGATGATATTAAAATTTGTGCACAACAAAGTTGTAGCTCATTCAGATTATGGCATGATAGTCACAGTGGAAAAGTTGTACAAGCAGCATTAAAGAAAGTACATGAAAATATGCGTTCTATATGGTCAGAATGTAATTCCAGATATACATAATAGTTGTATACTTAATATTAAATCAATATTATTATTAAGGTATTTTAATATTTTTTAAACAGAGATCAACATTCTAGGACATTATTTCCTGTTTTATGCCAAAAAAGACCTTTATTATTTAATTAAATCACTGTATATATATATATATATATATATACAGTCAAGCCCGAAATTATCATACCCCTGGCAAATTCTGACTTTAAGATACTTTTATTCAACCATCAAGTTTTTGTTTGACAGGAAATGACACAGGCTTCTTCCAAAAGATAATAAGACGATGTACAAGAGGCATCATTGTGGGAAAAAAAAAATATTTCTCAGCTTTTATTTACATTTGAACAAAAAGTGGCATGTCCAAAATTATTCATACCCTTTGCAAACGGTCACAGTCTATGGGAAAATCCAAAGTTCTATACCATTCCAAATAGTCCAAGCTGTTCTAAAGCATCCCAATTACCCTGATTTATTTGGGAACAGCTGTTTTAATCAACTCAACAGGTGAAGAACAGAAGCTCTCTGCTGTTGGTTTATGGACAGTCATGGCTAAGGCAAAGGAGCTCACTGAGGACCTGTGGCTGCACATTGAGGCTGCTCATAGGTCAGGAAAGGGCTATAAGACTATATCTAAATGTTTTGAAGTTCCAGTGGCTACAGTGCAAAGTATTATTAAAAAATACAAGACGTTCCGCACTGTGAAAAATCTCAGAGGACGTGGTCAGAAGCCAAAAGTAACACCTGTGCTGGCCAGGAGGTTAGTGAGAGAGGTAAAAAAAGAATCCAAGGATCACCACCAAGGCTATCCTGATGAATCTGGGCTCTGCTGGTGGCAACATCTCAAGGCAGACAGTCCAACGGACACTGTACACTGTTGGGTTCCATGGACGCAGACCAGGGAGGACACCACTTCTCCAGATAAGGCACACAAAAGCCCACGTGGGCTTTGCAAATGCTCATCTGGACAAAGTAGAGGACTTCTGGTCTTCTGTTTTATGGTCAGATGAAACAAAAATGGAATTGTTTGGTCACAATGATGTAGCCTTCGTTTGGCGTAAAAAAGGAGAAGCCTTCAACCCTAAGAACACCATCCCCACTGTCAAACATGGTGGTGGGAACCTAATGTTTTGGGGGTGTTTTTCAGCTGGTGGACCAGGGAACCTAATCACAGTAAATGGCACCATGAAAAAGGAGCAATACATCAAAATTCTCAACAACAACATCAGGCAGTCTGCAGAGAAACTTGGCCTTGGGCACCAGTGGACATTTCAGCACGGCAATGACCCAAAACACACAGCAAAAGTGGTGAAGAAATGGTTAGCAGACAAAAACATTAACGTTTTGCAGTGGCCCAGCCAGAGTCCTGACTTAAATCCCATTGAGAATCTGTGGAGGGAGTTAAAGATCAGGGTGATGGCAAGGAGACCCTCCAACCTGAAAGAGTTGGAGCTCATCGCTAAAGATGAATCGGCAAAAATACCAGTGGAGACATGCAAAAAGCTGGTCAGCAATTATAGGAAGCGTTTGATTGCTGTAATAGCCAATAAAGGCTTTTCTATTGATTATTGAGAAGGGTATGAATAATTTTGGACATGCCACTTTTTGTTTAAATAAAAGCTGAAAAATATTTTTTTTTCCACAATGATGCCTCTTGTACATTGTCTTATTATCTTTTGGGAGAAGCCTGTGTCATTTCCGGTCAAAAAAAACTTGATGGTTGAATAAAAGCAACTTTAAGTCAGAATTTGCCAGGGGTATGAATAATTTCGGGCTTGACTATAGAATTTTTTTTAATAAAAAAAATAATAATTCTGTCATTAATTACTCACCCTCATGTCATTCCAAACCCGTAAGATGTTCGTTTATCTTCGGTTATCACAAATTAAGATATTTTTGATGAAATCCAAGTGCTTTCTGACCTTGCACACTGTAAAAAAAAAACAAAAAAAAAACAGCTGCCTTAAAATTTTAAGTTTAGTCAACTTAAATATCTAAGTTGTAACTTAGTACAACTCAACATTTCAAGTTGACTTATTTGACTTGACATGTTCCCCTCATGTCGTTCCAAACCTGCAAGACCCGTAACCCATCTTCGAAATACAAATTAAGATGTTTTTGATTAAATCCGAGAGCTCTCTGACCCTGCATAGACAGCAAGTGTCCTACCACATTTTTTTAATGCCATGAACCTCACAAAACCAGACTTGACCAGACAAAAAACTAATTTGTCTAGCAGACTGGCACCTTGTCAACACGACTTTGTTTCTCTTTCCCTGCAATCGTGTAGAAGTGAGTAAACTAGAGCTTGTTATTCTGGAGATTTTGGAAATGTCTTTCTACTCTTACATGCAATATACATGAAATGTTCTGAGGCTGAACAAACTACTAGGGATGGTCACAATTTATTCAGCCTTTGGAGATATTTAAGAGTAGCCACATACTGAATTGCTACAAATGCTGCCCACTCTTACAAATCACAGCTTTCCTGAAGTAGTTTTGCAACTGAACATACTGTACTCAAAAACAGCTTGAGAGCTGAAACTGTGCGTCTGGTTGATTTCCGTAAAGTGAGGTGGTATCTTGTTTTTTTATCCCTCCAGACCACAGTGGGTATGCTATATCTGCTAAAACATTGGCAAAACAGTATAGCTCAACTGTTCATGAGCGATCACTTTCAATGTCCACCTTTTGTCCTCTAAGTGTAGCAGTCTGTACTGTAAGATGAGCTGCTTTAAAGTCACAATGAAACACAAGTAGCAGCATATCTTTTCTTCTGTATTGTGACATACAACCAAGTTTTTCAAAAAAGGAAAAGTAGGACAGGGAAAGCAGTTTTTGATTGGACATTGAGGTGTGGGTGTTGGGCTTAAATATAGATGCAGATGAATACATTGTATAGGTCACCCTCAGATTCCAGATTTTTAAATAGCTGTAGCTCTTGTCCTATCCTAACAAACCATACATCAATTGAAAGCTGATTTATTCAGTTTTAAATGTTTTTTTTTTTTTTTTTTTTTTTTTTTTTTAAATAATGACTTTTAAGACTGGTTTTGTGGTTGAGGGTCACATATAATTGTTTGAATAAAACATGTTGCACCTTTGTATCTTTTTTCTGAGAGTATGGAGTTAAATTGGTTACATTAAATTCCATGCACTATTTTCACATTACCTTTCGTAATTACAAGATAAAAAAGTCAAAATCATGACTTATAAAGTAGAAATTCTGACTTTAATTTGTAAAATTATGACTTAAATCATAATTACAATATTAAAGTCAAAATTATGACTTACAAAAATCATGACTGATGACTTATAAAGTCAAAATTATGAGATAAAGTCAAAATTATTACTTATGTCATAATTATGAGATCTAAATTATTCTAAATTCTGAATTATTACTAACTTCAGTCAACATATAAAGTAGACTTATAATAGAATATAAATAGACTTAAATCGATGATAAAGTAGAAATTCTCTTTTAAGGTCAAAATTATGACTTAAGTCATAATTACGATATTAAAGTCAAAATTATGACTTAAAGTCAAAATTATTACTTCTGTCATAGTTAAGAGATAAAAATCTAAATTATTACTAACTTAAGTAATAATTATGAGATAAAAAAGTCTAAATTATGAATTGAAAAAGCAAAAATCATGAAATAAAGTCGAAATTATGATATACTAAATTGAAATTACAAGATAAAAAGTCAAAATTATGACTAAAAGTTGTAATTACAAAATTAAAAAGTCAGAATCATGACTTATAAAGAAGAAATTCTGTCTTTAAACGTCAAAATTATGACTTAAGTCATGATTATGAGATTAAAGTCAAAATTATGACTAAAAGTCAAAATTATTACTTACTTATGTCATAATTATGAGATAAAAAAGTCGAAATTATGATTTATAAAGTAGAAATGTCTGTCTTTAAACGTCAAAATTATGACTTAAGTCATAATTACAAGATTAAAGTCAACATTATTACTTACTTATGTCATAATTATGAGATAAAAATATCTAAATTATTACTAATTTAAATCATCAAGTCAAAATTATGATTTATTAAACCGAAATTATAAAATTAAAAATCAAAATTATGACTAAAAGTTGTAATTACAAGATAAAAAATGTCAAAATCATGACTAATAAAGTAGAAATTCTGTCTTTAAACGTCAAAATTATGACTTAAATCATAATTACGAGATTAAAGTCAAAATTATGAGATGAAGTCAAAATTATTACTTACTTATGTCATAAATATGAGATAAAAAAATCTAAATTATTACTAATTTAAGTCAACATAAAGTAGACTTAGAATATAAATAGACTTAAAACAACTTATAAAGTCTTTAAACATCAAAATTATGACTTAAATCATAATTTATGAGATTAAAGTCAAAATTATGATTTAAAATCAAAATTATTACTAATTTAAGTGAGATTAAAAAAATCGAAATTATGACTTTAAAAAGTCAAAATCTTGAAATAAAGTCGAAATTATCACTTACTAAACTGAAATTACAAGATTAAAAATCTAAATTATGACTAAAAGTTGAAATTACTAAATTAAAAAAGTCAAAATCATGACTTATAAAGTAGAAATTTCTGTCTTTAAACGTCAAAATTATGACTTAAGTCATAATTACAAGATTAAAGTCAACATTATTACTTACTTATGTCATAATTATGAGATAAAAATATCTAAATTATTACTAATTTAAATCATAATTATGAGATAAAAAAGTCGAAATTATGACTTTAAAAAGTCAAAATCATGATTTATAAAGTAGAAATTCTGTCTTTAAACGTCAAAATTATGACTAAAGTCATAATTACGAGATAAAAAGTCAAAATCATGAAATAAAATTGAAACTATGACTTTAAAAAGTCAAAATTGACTTAATGACATTATAAACACATTGCATGATGGTGGTCTAATGATGGTGTTTTTATTTTTAATAATGACCTTTAAGACTGGTTTTGTGGTCCAGGGTCACATATAATTGTTTGAATAAAACATGTTGTACCTTTGTATCTTTTTCTGAGAGTTTAGAACTAAATTGGTTAAATTTAATTCCATGCACTATTTTCACATTACCTTCTACAAAAACACCTGAAGAAGCTTCTACGAGAAACTTCTCAGTAAGTTTAGCGGTGTCTCAAAGTCTTCTAATGAAGATAACTGAGGTAATTTGGAATGCTGGCATGTAGCATGATGAAATGTATATCATTACTACAGAATACTGAAAAAAAACAAAGTTTTCACCAGGCTTTGCCTACTTCTGAGCATCTCTTGATTAGAACCCTAACTTAGTGAGAATGTTCTTCATATGCAAGTGCAGACTTGTAGACTTTGGAGTTAAATAATCAAAAATTCCCTTGATTCTGCTGATGGACTTTTTGATGTTTTGAAACTCAGAGGTATCTTTTTCCTTTGAAAACCACGAAAAAGATCAGGGAGTGGGGAAAAAAAATTTGAATGAACATCAAACATCCAGCTTTAAAAGACATGGAGTCAGGGCAACTACAGGGACCTCACAATGTTTCTCTTTTAAAACAGCTAAGGAAGGGCAAGGGGAGGAATCACACACAACATTCATTTAAAGGGCACATTTATTTGATTAGCAGCCATGGAGTGAAGCCCTGGAGAGAGCGAGCCAGCCCTGATCAAAAGGGGAGGGTTGGGGCAATAATTACGGAATGAAGGTCTCTCTTCTCTTTTCTCAGGTGCCACCCTGGCAACAACAGGAGAGAAAGACTGAGGCACTAATTAAGCACCCGACCAAACGAGACCTGCCACTCCAACATTGCAAGGAGATTCGTAATTCCCTGCTGTAATGGATTCAGGTTTGATACGGATTGCACGTGCAAACATATACGGAGACAGGAAGCCTACTCTACACAAGTACACATATACACAGGAGCAAATGCCTGACCGCTGTACATACCTAGCACACACTCTTGCATTACTATGGCAAGTTAAACTTTTTAATTGTATAGCATTACACTGGATGCAATTATTTACGCAGGACATGTTTGGGTTTCTTCAAGATTTTTGTTATTAAAATCTTTTTTGAATATTATTATCTTACCTTATTTTCACATTAAAACTAACTTAAACTAATTAAATAATTTACTTTTAATTATTTGTCAGTTATTTTATTTATAAAAAGTTCATATTATATATGTAAATAAAAAAACATTAAGTTTCAAACAATGATAGTCTAAATAAAAAAGTTTAATGAAAGTAAACAATTTCAAATTTGTTTATTTATTTGTTTGTTTGTTTGTTTTCTATAAAAGCCCATTTCCGCCATGTAAGAAAAAACTGAATGCCATAAAAAGTCTCAATTCCGACATGTCATAATTATGAGATAAAAGGTTGAAATTATGACTAAAAGTCGTAATTACAAGATAAAAAGTCAAAATTATTACTTATGTCATAATTACGAGATTAAAAGTCGACTTGCTAAGTCGAAACTATAAGATAAAAAGTCAAAATTATGACTTATGTCATAATTACAAGATAAAAAGTTGAAATTACAAAATAAAAAGTCAAAATTATTACTAAAAGTCATAATTACAAGATATAAAAGATGACTTATAAAGTAGAAGTTCTGACTTTAAATGTCAAAATTATGACTTAATTTTGAGATTAAAGTCACAATTATGACTTAAAAAGTCGAAATTAAAAGATAAAAAGTCTAAATTATGAGATAAAAAGCCTAAATTATCACTTACTCATGGTATAATCACAAGATAAAAAATCTAAATTATTACTTAAATCATAATTACAAGATAAAAAGTCAAAATAATTAATTTTAAAAATCTAAATTATGAAATAAAGTCGAAATTACAAGATAAAAAAAGTAAAAATTATTACTTATAAAGTTGAAATTCTGAGATAAAAAGTCAAAATTATTACTTATGTCATAATTACGAGATAAAAAGTCGGCTTACTAAATCGAAATTACAAGATAAAAAGTCAAAATCATGAAATAAGGTCAAAATTATGACTTACTAAGTTGAAATTACAAGATAAAAAGTCTGAATTATGACTAAAAGTCATAATTACAAGATAAAAAAAAGTCAAAATCATGACTTAAATCACAATTACGAGATGAAAGTCAAAATTCTGACTTAAAAAGTCAAAATTATGATTTAGAAAGTCAAAATTATGAGATAAAAATTCTAAATTATGAGATAAGAAGTCTAAATTATGAGATAAAAAGTCTAAATTATAACTTAATAAAGTCATAATCATGAAATAGTCGAAATTACAAGATAAAAAGTCAAAATTATTACTAAAAGTCATAATTACAAGTTAAAAAGTCGGAATTATGAAATAAAGTCAAAATAATGATTTACTAAATCAAAATTACAAGATAAAAAGTCAAAATTAAGACTAAAAGTTGTAATTACAAGATAAAAAAAAGTCAAAATCATGACTTATAAAGTAGAAATTCTGACTTTAAATGCTGAAATTATGACTTAAGTCACAATTATGAGATTAAAGTCAAAATTCTGACTTAAAAAATCAAATTATGATTTAGAAAGTCAAAATTATGAGATAAAAATTTTAAAACATGAGATAAAAAGTCTAAGTTGTGAGATAAAGTCTAAATGATTACTTACTCATGTCATAATCACAAGATAAAAAATGTAAATTATTACTTAAGTAATAATTACAAGATAAAAAGTCAAAATTATGAATTATTATTATTATTTTTTTTGTATACTTGTTTATCATGGAACCAACACTGACCGTGAAGTGACTGTTTCAGATAAAATAGGAACATGAAGGTAAATTTAACTTGAGAGCAGAACATTATTAGTTTCCAATAAACCTGTAATTTTGTCTAATTTTGCAAAAGTTTTAAGATCATTTAATTTATTATTATACTTAAAATGCTAAATAGCAAGTAAAATATAATCTTTGGGCATAAAATGTATTATTTTCGCTTTATAAAATTAAGGTTGAACCACTGTTCAATGTCACAATGGCCAATTTAAAGATGTCCTTGCTAAAACTATCTTAATTTGTGTTGCGAAGATGAACAAAGGTCTAGCAGGTTTGGAGTAATTATTGACAGAATTTTCATTTTTGGGTGAACTATTCCTAGAGAAAGCTGAACATAGAGGCAGAAAGCTACGCTATTACGCTATGAATTCAAGCTCTGCTTTCACGTTACAGTTGTAGAGTATGTTTCAGGCCTCTAAGAGACACAGACGGGAACATTTTCGAGTTGTTATTTCCAAGTTTGAGAGTGTGACCTGAGCTGTTACAATGATGACTCTTCCAGTCTTCCACTGATAAGTAAAATCCTGCCTCATACAGGTGAGACTGTAAAAGGCATCATTATCCCGCCCTGACAGAGAGGTGAGGGACGTGGAGAGACACACAGGTTATCAGTGTCTGGACAGAGTTTAATTTGTGGCTTCCTGGAACTGCAAACAGCAAACCCTGAGTGAGTAATACAGTCAGGAGCTGACATCAGGCTATCATGTTCATCATTCCACTACCACTGACAATGACACAAAGTTCATCTATTATTAATGCAGAACCTCATGCTCAACAAATTGCAGGAACTCTGCGAGTGTGTTTGTGTTGCGGAATATATGTGCGAGAGTGTGTACCGGGGACAAATAAACTACCTCCTCACACTTCCTGTACATCTGCACTGTTTGATACAAATTGCTCTGATTGGATTGGCGAGGCATGGTGGGCCAAGATGCCACAACTGCACTGGTCTGAGCCCATGAGGAAGAGCATTTTGTCCTTCATCCCAGAACTGTCTTCCGGCCTCTCCCCCGCGTGCCAACGTGTCAATCAGCCATAATTGCTATCCTGGAGGAACAATATCAGGCCTTGGAGCTCTGACCGCACGGATTCCTTGCAACACCTAATCTGTTAATGAGAGCCGCTCTGCTATTTTCAGCCCCGCCGCAGACAGAGACGCCATCACCGCCGTCGAAGAGGAGGAGGAGGAGGAAGGGCCCACGCGGCTAACGGTGACAGCAGAGGACAAGAGGACCGACGGTGCTGAGAAATGCAGCATCTAGCTGCTTAAATGCTTTGTTAACCTGCCCTCATCATCGGGTTTGATCAGCACCTCCAAAACATTAGTTTCTCACACAGGACAGAGTGAGATAAGATGTGTCTTAATCTAGGAAGCTGCATAAAAAGTCAAAACACCACTGTAATGATTTTTAGATTACAGTGGTGTGAAAAATTGTTGGCCCCCTTCCTGTTTTTTTTTTTTTGTTTTTTGTTTTTTTGCATGTTTGTCACACTTTAATGTTTCAGATCATCAAACACCCCCCGGTAAAACATAACTGTAGTTTATCACACCTGAGTTCAGTTTCTCTAGCCACACCCAGGCCTGATTACTGCCACACCTGTTCGCAATCAAGAAATCACTTAAATAGGACCTGCCTGACAAAGTGAAGTAGACCAAAAGATCCTCAAAAGCTACACATCATGTTGAGATCCAAAGAAATTTAGGAACAAATGAGAAAGAAAGTAATTGAGATCTATCAGTCTGGAAAAGGTTATAAAGCCATTTCTACAGCTTTGGGACTCCAGCGAACCACAGTGAGAGCCATTATCCACAAATGGTGAAAACACAACAACATCTAAAGAACTGCAGGCCTCTCTTGCTTCAGTTAAGGTCAGTGTTCATGACTCCACCATAAGAAAGAGACTGGGCAAAAATGGCCTGCATGGCAGAGTTCCAAGACGAAAACCGCTGCTGAGCAAAAAGAACATAAAGGCTCGTCTCAGTTTTGCCAGAAAACGTCTTGATGATCCCCAAGACTTTTGGGAAAATACTCAGTGGACTGACGAGACAAAAGCTGAACTTTTTGAAAGGTGTGTGTCCCATTACATCTGGCGTAAAAGTAACACAGCATTTCAGAAAAAAGAACATCATACCAACAAATTATTGAAATTATTGGCCATATTGTGTTCAGTAAATTGTTCATGTATTGAATAATTTCTTACTTTTTATTATTTGTGACCCAGGACCACAAAACCAGTCAGAAGGGTCTTTTTTTTTTAAACTGAGATTTATACATCATCTGAAAGCTAATAAATACTAAATAAGCTTCCCATTGATGCATGGTTTGTTAGGATAGGACAATACTTGGCCGAGAAGTTCAGTGAAGTTCTTAGCGATGCAAGTTTTGATATATTAACAGTAGGAAATTTGCAAAATATCTTCATAGAACATGATCTTTACATAATATCCTAATGATTTTTGGCATAAAAGATCAATTTTGGTAACTAACACATTAGGTTTATCAACCAACTGAGAGGACTAGGAAAAACTTGGAAATACTTGAGGACAAGGACAATATAAGGCCCAAATAACTTTTAAGAAAATCTGACAAAGTTAACAATAATTTCCACAAAACAAAATTACTCACTAAAGATGCTAAAGTTGTTAAAAAAAACTGTGAAAGATAACATTTTATGTTTCTATTTTGATTTGATGGTTGTAATAATGCTTGTTTTTCTATCAAAAATTCTTAAAATGAGAAAAAAAGGGTTGGTACTTGTTTTGCTGTTGTTGTTTTGTTTTGTTTTTTTCTTGCTGGTTTATGGAAATGTATTATAAAATAATATTAATAATAAAATAATGTGCAGCCAATTAAAACCCAAAATTCTGTAATCATGTTTTCCCAAACCTGATTTTTTTTTTTTTTCAGTTTTCTGTGAAACATTAAAAGGAATTGTTTTTTTTGTTTTTTTTTTCTCAAGTCAGTAGCAACCGAAACTAATCTGGCCAATTTTCTTCAAAATATCTTCTTTTGTTTTCTGCAAAAGAAAGTCATAAAGGTTTAGAATGAGGGTGAGTAAATGTATTATTGTATTATTATTGTGTATAAATATGTTGACATTTAAATCATGCAAATCTTTTGCAATGATTCAACAATCCATAACACAGGGCAAGTTGTGCCACTTGATGATCCTTTTAAAGTGATTCATTTCAGTGGCTTTTGCTATAAGAGAACAGCTTAAGTAAACAAGTGCCACATTTCAGCCCACACACTCCTGTTCACACACTCAAGAAGTCTCTCTTCTAAACTGTCTCTTCAGAGCGATGCCCAGAATATATCTCATTTTTTTTAGCTCTTTGCATCCTTTTCTACTTGTACTTGAGATCAATGAATGTTTTATCAACTTATTACAAGATACGAGCAAATACAAGCTCTTTCTATTTTTCTTACACTCCAATTTATAGTAGGTATATTTATAGTAGTAGATTTACATTTAAAGCTATATAATCGACACATCATTGTCCTTTAAAAGCAAAATGATTGTATTAAATGCTTGAGAAAGAGCGAACGGGGACAAGAAAGGACAAAAGCTCACAGGATCCTCAAAGCTTTTGCTTTCCAACAGAGGAATAAGTACAAGGCACATAAAGGAGCTACACAAACAATCCTTAATGGAACAGATACAAGGCTTTTTAATTATCTAACTCAATCAGCGAGAGACCAGTGGATCAATGAATCCCCATTACACTGGCCGGTGGAGCATCAAGACAGGGCCAGTTTACATCAGTTCAAACGGCCAGCCAGGCTGCAGCTAAGTGACAGATTACTGTTTGTGGCTAATCTGAGGCAGTCACAGCATTTGAACAGAACACATCTTTAATTCAGGCGGTGAAGGCGAGTGTGGGCTGCTGGCCCTGTCACCAGGCCCAAACAACCTCTCTGAAATATTTATGGCCCCTGACCTCACGCTGGACATGATGCCAATTTGATGTGGGGAATTTGGGTGGAAAGTGGTCATTTTTGCTCCACAAATTATAGGCTTCGGTGAAATAATAAACAGTTGGTGCGCTTTATGACTCAGGTTTTGCAAGTTGCCATTCACTTCAATGTTAGTGCCCCCACTTTTCATATATACAGTATATATGATGTGTATAAACAACAATGTGATACATTTACTATGGACACAGATTCTAAATGTTTGCATAAGACATGTGGGTAGCTGCTTAAAGGGACAGTCCATCTTAAAATGGAATACAACTTCCAGTGTGTTTTTTTGTCCATACAACGGAAGTCAATGGGGCTGCACAATAAATCGAACTGAAATCGCAGTCGTGATTAGGCAGAAGCTGCGATTGTCATGCCTATTTTTCAGTGAAGCACAGCTTTGTTATCCGCAGTAAATCTTCATCCGAAGGCCAGAGGGCGCTCTCACATTGAAACTCCAAATACGCCCCGAAGAAGAAACCCAGGAAGCAATAACTTCCTGGGAAACAGAATAACTAGAACATAAAGGAAAGACTTTAAAGTCCACATAAAATCAAAAGGACCTCAAGATTAGCAACATGCACTAGCAAAGTAAATAGTAGGGTAAGATGGGGCTAAAGGTGCCCCGGGGTAAAAGGCGCTTTTGATATTATTTTCCTATAACTACTAGATGGCAGAAAAACGTGCTGTAGCTATATCCAAAACATCGGCTTTTCAAGATACACATGCAATTTTTTATTTTTAACGGGATCATGGGCAGCAGTGCAAAGTTGATTCTTTGCTTACTTGAGTGAATATTTGATGTTTTTAAAAATGTTGTAGATTTAAGTAGCAAATGAGAATCGCTAACATTCTTGAATATATCTTGAGACAAAGATCTTCTTAATGATTTTCAGTTTTGTTAAAGATAATTAAAGAAACAGTTTTTAAATAACGAAAGAATATGTAAAAGTATGGTATTTGAGGTAAAAAGCACCCCTGCTGTTGGGGCTAAAAAGCACAATAATTAACATGATAATTGAACATTTTTTTATTATTTTTTATTTATCAAAATAAATAGTACAAACTTTGATAAAGTGATTGTTTTAATTGTTATAAAAAGTAATAAAAGTATTAACTCAGACATTTTTTTTTAAACATTATTTTAGCGAAAGTATTTGTATCAGATTTTTAAACAAAGTAAACGACTTGATTTATTTTCACACAAAATCTGTTGCTCCATAAATGTTCAATACAAACGTATATATTTTTCGACAAATCATACACTTTGGGCACAGTGAAAAGCAAATTTCTTAGGGTGTGCCTTTAGCCCCGTTGTACCCTACTTTGTTAGCGCACATTGCTAATCTTGAAGTGAATAGTTAATCCGTGCAAGATCCAACAAAAAATGTATTACTAAAGTAAAGTCAAGCAACTTCCCGTTCATGCAAAAATGTTCATGTTATAATGTGTGAAACAGAATGTCGTCAGAATGTTGCTCACCCTCATTGGTTAAAAAAAAAATTATTTGCAACAAGCCCCTAATCAGACGATCGTTCGGAGGTGCAAATCGACCTTAAAATCTGCCCTAAAATCTTCAAGTGCCCAACATTTTGTGAAATTAAAAAAATAAAAATAAAAAATAATAATAATAAAATATATTTGTCTGTACCATCACCTGCTAAATAAAATAAATTGAATTAATTAAAAAAATAAATAACATTTCAAGCTCTGTCCCCCCTAAAATAGTTGTGCTTCAATATCAAAGATTTTATATTTTATCAAAAACCTGACATAAAAGAGCATGATTCTATAATACTAATAGTGCTCTGCTACTGTACAGTATTTCTTTGCTCTGTGTACATGCTTTTAAAGAGGTGTTATCTAACTCATTCCTGATTAACAATGGTTTGATAGAGGGAAAAGGGGAAGTGGGGGTCCAAAATCATCAGTAAATAGAAATTGACCACCATCTGTGTCACATCATCTACCTCATTATGGAAGGCTGATGACCATTGATCTTTTTCAACACACTCTGATCTACAGAAACAAGAGGGGAACAATCTCATTTCCTCTCGTGGGTCAGGGTCACAGTCAGATCATTTGGAAACGAAGAGAGCTAGAGTGCGAGAAATAACATTACATCGCAACATTTCGAATCACCCGGAACCACAAAACATGAAGAATGACTGTATGTCGGCTAAAATACGCCTTTTAACATTTGAAAAGATAATATTGAGGGATTTTTCAAATGAACCCCTTTTCCTCTGAATACCCTCTCATTTCCTGATAATATTATGAAGCCACACATTGTTTCCGCGGGATTAAAATTACCCATGGAAATAGGTCATCATTAGTGAGCTTGTGCAATTAGCAAAAAGGCGTGAAATGGTGAAGAACAGCTGTGCCGTGGCTTAGTGTGGGATGCGGCTGGCACAAGATAAAGGGTGTGCGATAAATAACCTCATTTCATAACACCACATGTCAGCTGGGTTCATTTACAATCTACTATCCAATATAACAGATACAGACTAGACATGCCTCTCTTTCATCAGAACGCATTGTGCCAAAAACTGATGATTCTGAGGTTTTCTAGCACGCCTCTGATTTGAATAGAAAGTAAGTTTGGTTTAAAAAGACATTAATCGTCAATTGAATACGGCTTGGAAATATTTGCGCTTGCGTCAGTTATTGCATCACCTCCATCCCCAAAGAGGATTTGCTGTACATCTCACTGTGTCTGGGATAACTGCAGCGTCATTTATTTATTTTTTTACGGTTCGGATTCCTCAAAAGTTCACGCAAACCTATTCTGGAGTGGAGGGTATTTTAAACTAATTGCCTGTGCGGCGCTCATTCTGGAGACTTCTAGCCAATTTATGGTGCCTAAAATAATGCACATTTTAAAGAGGTGTTTTTGGACATGGTTCATAAGAAGCCCATTAATTAGATGCATTTGGGCCACACTTGATTCAGACAGCGTGAAAGAGCTGCGTGTTCGCTTCTCACCCTCTCCATAGAGGCCCGTTGTTTAATTGTTGGCAATTTACCCTCTGGATCATATTTTCAACGAGAGAGACTTGAGTTTCACTGTGTCGATCATGTGCGGAGAGCATTTTCTTCACAGCGGACCGGAGTCCCAACATGTCGATCATGTTTGGAGAGAAGGCAACTCGATATATTTGTGCAGAAAGTGAACATCCACAGGGTGCAGTTGGAAATTTCGCTCTTCTCGGCCTCCCAATTAGTACGCGTAACATACAAGAATATCGTTGAGGGATTAATAACTGCTCTGTAGATGGCAATAGCGCAGACAGATACCCAAACAGCCGATCACGCTGGCACCTTTCACGTCTCATTTCCTCTCTCTGGAGCCTTGGAAAGAAAAGAAGACACTGACAAATCTAAAATGAGAGATAAATTAGATTCAGATGTGGCTGGTGTTTTGTTATTATGATGAGGTTGGCCAGTATCATATTTTCCACGTTTGAAATAAGGCAGTCTTGTCTAGCGAATGGAAAGCTTAGGCAGAGGAGTCGTTTGTCATTCGTTTTCCGCCACATAATTATTTTGGGTCGCGTCGATTGAATATCTGATTCGGCTAATGAATTTGGAGGATTAATTTCACTGCAACAAGGCATCAATTGTTTCCAGTAAAGGGATGCTGAGTGCAGGGATGCCGCACAATGTTTTTTGTTCAGTAAACTGATCATACACTGTTGTGTACTAATGGTGTTTGCGGAGGGCCGCATTGATCTGCAGGCTCTCTGCTTTGCATTGTCCAAACGATATCCGAGATGCCGATGAGTAATAGCGAAGGACGGTCCCATCTCTCCACCGCACCGATATGTTGTGGCCAGGTACTAATAATTCTGGATTTGCAAAGTGAGTTTTATGGGACTCGGTTCCACTGTGGGCTGCTGGTCTGAAACCTCAGCGGTTGACGCTTGTGTTGTTTGTGTCGCTTTCCATCACTAGCCTAGACGAGCGGCTTCATTGGCTATGACATAGCAGGTAGAAGGGGGGAGAGGAAAGTTCACCGTGTTCACTGTGCAGAAGGAAGGTTACGGAAGTACTGTATCCATTTGAATGAATAGCAAGTAGGTATCCAGGTTGCAACATACAATATAGAGTAAGAGTAGCTCTTTACTATATACTAAGTTGTTTTGTTTTTGTTATATATATACAAGGATGTGAGGTAATATAGTAAGTACAAATGCCTCTCCATGACTCCTATAAGCATCACTGGTTATGTTTTTTCAATTAGATAAATGAAAAGAAAAACCTTGAAGCTTTCGTTTAAAGTTCAACTCAAACATTTTACAATCTATTTATTCATATTGTTCTTTAATTACAGGGGTGTTTTAATAAAAAAGGACCTCTAACTAAGATGTTTCCCTTCTTAACAGACCATATATATTAAAATGGATTAATTAAAATTATATTATTTAAATAATGGTATAATTCACTGTATTATAAATGTTGATTTATTGTATAAATATATATTCTATTAATGTACATGACCAGTCAAAAGTTTTTGAACAGTAAGATTTTAATGTTTTTTTAAAGAAATATCTTCTGCTCACCAAGCCTGCATTTATTTGTACAGCAAAAAAAAAAAAATTGTAACCAAAGTACAGTAAAAAAAAATAAATAAACAGAAATAATGTGAAATATTTGTACTATTTAAAATAGCTGCTTTCTATTTAAATATATTTAAAAATGTAATTTATTCCTGTGATCAAAGCTAAATATGCTGATTTGCTGTTCAAAAACATTGTTATTATTATTATTATTATTATTATTATTAATATGAACAGTTGAGCACAGTACAGTTTTTCTTCAGGATTCTTTGATGAATAGAAAGATACAAAGATTAGCATTTATCTGAAATAAAAAGCTTTTGTAACATTATACACTATAGTATTCAAAAGCTTGGAGTCATTATAATTTAATTTAATGTATTTATTTATCTATTTATTTATTTATTTCTGGGGTATTATAGAAGTTGACACTTTTATTTAGCAAGAATGTTTTAAATTAATCAAGTGATAAAGACATTTAGAATATTACAAAAGATTTCTATTTCAGATAAATCCTCTTCTGAACTTTCTTTTCATCAAAGAAACTTAAAAAAATTCTACTCAGCTGTTTTTAACATAATAGTAATAATAAATGTTTTTGAGCAGCAAATCATTATATTAGAATGAATAATATTATTGGATTATTAATATTAGAATGATTTCTGAAGGATCGTGTGACTGGAGTAATGATGCTAACATTCAGCATAAATTATATTTTAAAATATATTCAAATAAAAAAACATACAGTGGTGTGAAAAAGTGTTGGCCCCCTTCCTGATTTTTTATTTTTTTGCATGTTTGTCACACTTTATTGTTTCAGATCATCAAACAAATTTAACTATTAATCAAAGATAACACAAGTAAACACAACATGCAGTTTTTAAATGAAGGTTTTTTTTTTATGAAGGGAATTATGACCCCTGCCTGACAGAGTGAAGTAGACCAAAAGATCCTCAAAAGCTACACATCATGTTGAGATCCAAAGAAATTCAGGAACAAATGAGAAAGAAAGTAATTGAGATCTATCAGTCTGGAAAAGGTTCCCTATCAGTCGGTCCGTTCGACGTCTCGTCGGGACCGACGAATTGGGATATCGCCTGGATAGACCAATCTACTTCGTGTGTATACAAACGAGCCAATGAATATTGGCATGCATGATTGCAGCCAGCTGCGGCTGATCACAGCGTGAGCATATAACACGCAGCAGGTGCATGCATCATCAAGCTTTCGCCTCGGAGCTGGACCATTGTTGTGGAACAAATCGAGAAGCAACACTTACCTCCTTTCTCTTTTGTGTTGGCGGCACGGCGCTTCAGCGGCGTGGTCTTCCGTGTCGAGTGGAAGCACACAGCTGGTCTTCACCATCCACCTTCTGTGTTGCTGCGGCCATCTCCCCTGTGCGCCTCAGCACTAAGAGAGCAAATTCCTAAAAGAGCAATTTCTGAAAAGAGTGAATTTCTAAAGGAGCTCCACGGGTTGAGCGTCTTTTTAAAGACGAGGCAACATGCCTTTCTCCCCGTGCGTTTCTGGGTGCGGCCGTTTCCTGGCGCCGGGTGATGGCCACGCACACTGCCTCACGTGTCTGGGCTTACAACACGCTGAGGCAGCGTTCGTGGATGAGTCATGTCCTCATTGTGGGGGGATGACCATCACGGAGCTGCGGACCAGACTCCGTTTCCTGCAAAGGGGCGGGGTTCCAGTCCCTCTGCCCAGAACGAACGTTCCTCCAGGCAAACGCCGGGGGGGCGTTGTCGCTGGAAGCAGAGGGCTGCCCGGTCTGACGGTGACGGTGAGGAGCTCCCCGCCCATTCCATCGGCGGGGGCTCCTCCTTCCACCGACACTCCGTCGCCACCGGGGCTCTCAGGGGAGCGGGTTGGACCTCCCTTAGGGGTACCGCCCGTTACTTTTGGGGCCCCCCCCGACGAACAGATGTCGGTTGCAGCATCGGGGGGAGAGCCAGACCTCTCTGAGGAGGAGGAGGGCACACTGTCGTCCACTGGGCGGTCAGCGGTGCCCGATACTGACCCGGAGATGATGGCTATGCTTGCCCGGGCCGCCGAGAGGGTAGGGCTTGAATGGAACCCTCCATCACGTCCCGACCCCTCCCGGCTGGATGACTGGTATCTCGGGGTGGCCCGCGCTGGTTCTCAGCGCCCCACCCCGGTGCCATTCTTCCCGGAGGTGCATGAAGAACTCACCCGAACGTGGACGGCACCTTTCACTGCCCGAAACCGCTCGAGTGGGACTTCCTCCCTAACCACCCTTGATGGCGGACCAGCGCGGGGATACACGGCCGTCCCGCCGGTGGAGCGTGCGGTTGCGATGCAACTGTGTCCGGGCGCCGCTTCCACCTGGCGGGGCAACAATCCGTCGCTCCCGTCCCGGGCCTGTAGGCACTCGTCGGCTCTGATCGGCAGTGCCTATGCGGCCTGCGGCTCCGCTGGTTCCGCCCTTCACGCTATGGCGTTGCTACAGGTGCATCAGGCCCAGGCACTGAAAGACCTGTACGAGGGTGGTCACGACCCAGAAGTTCTCCGTGAACTTCGTATCGCCACGGACCTCGCGCTACGTGCGACGAAGGTGACCGCGCGGTCTCTGGGTCGTGCCATGTCCACCATGGTGGTCCAGGAACGCCATCTCTGGCTGTGTCTGGCTGATATGAGGGACTGCGATAAGACCAGGTTCCTCGACGCTCCGGTGTCCCAGACCGGCCTCTTCGGCGACGCTGTGGAGAACTTTGCCCAGCAGTTTTCCGCGGCCAAGAAGCAGACTGAGGCCATCAGTCACATCCTGCCCCGGCGTACAGCTGCTGCCTCCACCCGTCCGCCGGCGGCACCCCAGTCTGCTCGTCGCCGAGGGCGGCCCCCGGCTTCCGCCTCCGCTCCACAGCAGCCACCGCAGCAGCCTTCACAACGGCGCCGTGGAGCCGGTCGCCGGGCAGCCGCCCAGCCCGTCCAGGCCCCCACAAAGACCAGTGGGAAGCGTAAGAGCAAGAGACCCTGAGACGGGCGACCCAGAGATGGAGGATGCTGCTCTTCGGGAGATGGTGACCGCACCACTCCCTCCCCCGGAGGAGGGCCGGGCGGAGAATCTTTTGTTTGTTTTTTCCCCGCCACCGACCGTCAGGTCGGTGGTACCCAAATACTCGACAAAAGAGCAAATTTCTCTATCTCTGGGTCCCCATGTGGGACTACGGGGAGTGCGCAGGTCATCCCTGCGCCTCACCCGTCCTCCCCCCTCGCCAGCGAGCGACGATGGGCGGTTCGAGAGTACGGCGAGACGGACTACTCACGCACCATCGGCTCATACGCAGGTAAGCGTCTCACACACTCAACATACAGACGCTCTGACCCCGCCCCGGTCCGGCAACGAGACTGTGAGGCAGGGGCCCTGCCCCCCTCATCGCTGCTCCCCCGCGGGTACGCCGATGGTCCCCCTTGTGCCGCTTGTTCATTTTCTGGGGGCCTGGAAAGAGCTTCCCAGCCCATCTTGCTGGCTCCTTCGGACCATCACTTCCGGCTATGCGATTCAGTTCGCCCGGCGCCCTCCCAAGTTCAGAGGGATTCACTTCACCTCTGTCAGGGCCGCAGATGCTCCCATCTTGCGTGCAGAGATCGCTTCCTTGCTGGCGAAGGAAGCGATACAGCCGGTCCCTCCAGCCGATATGAGGACAGGCTTTTACAGCCCGTACTTCATAGTACCCAAGAAAAGCGGCGGGCTTCGACCGATCTTGGATCTGCGCGTCTTGAACAGGGCCCTTCACAGGCTACCGTTCAAAATGCTCACTCAGAAACACATTTTCAAATGTGTCCGTCCCCAAGATTGGTTTGCAGCGATCGACCTGAAGGACGCGTACTTTCATGTCTCAATCCTTCCGCGCCACAGACCCTTTCTGCGGTTCGCGTTCGAAGGCAGGGCATATCAGTACAAGGTCCTGCCCTTCGGGCTGTCCCTCTCCCCCCGTGTCTTCACGAAGGTCGCGGAGGCGGCCCTTGTTCCCCTCAGAGAACAGGGCATTCGCATTCTCAACTACCTCGACGACTGGCTCATCCTAGCACAGTCTCGGGCTCAGTTATGCGAACACAGGGACCTGGTGCTCGCACACCTCAGCCAGTTGGGTCTTCGGGTCAACTGGGAAAAGAGCAAACTCTCTCCAACACAGAGAATCTCTTTTCTCGGTATGGAACTGGACTCGGTCAGCCAGACAGCACGCCTCACGCAGGAACGTGCTCAGTCGGTGTTGAACTGCCTAGACACGTTCAAGAGCAGGACAGCGGTCCCACTGAAACAATTTCAGAGGCTCCTGGGGCATATGGCAGCAGCTTCGGCGGTGACACCGCTCGGGCTGCTCCATATGAGACCGCTTCAACACTGGCTCCATGGCCGAGTCCCGAGGAGAGCGTGGCTTCGCGGCTCTCACCGGGTTCAGATAACTCCGGCTTGCCGCCAGACTTTCACCCCGTGGTCAGACCTCTCATTCCTACGGGCTGGAGTACCCATGGAACAGGTCTCCAGGCATGCTGTGGTTCACACGGATGCCTCCGCCACCGGGTGGGGAGCCACGTACGACGGACAGGCAGTTTCAGGGGTTTGGACGGGCCCCCAGCTGACTTGGCACATCAACTGCCTCGAGTTGCTTGCAGTACGTCTCGCCCTGCTCCGCCTCAAGGGGCACCTACGTGGCAAACACGTGCTGGTCCGTACAGACAATATTGCGACCGTTGCGTACATCAACCGGCAAGGCGGTCTACGCTCCCGTCGCATGTCGCAACTCGCCCGTCATCTCCTCTTGTGGAGTCAGAAGCATCTGAGGTCGCTTCGTGCCATTCACATTCCCGGGTTGCTCAACCGTGCGGCCGACGAGCTCTCACGAGCTGCGCTTCCCGGAGAGTGGAGACTCCACCCCCAGTCGGTTCAGCTGATTTGGAGACGCTTCGGCGAGGCTCAAGTAGATCTGTTCGCCTCCCCGGAGACAGCCCACTGCCAGCTCTTTTTCTCCCTGACCGAGGGCACACTCGGCACGGATGCACTGGCATGCAGCTGGCCGCGGGGCCTCCGCAAATATGCGTTTCCCCCAGTGAGCCTTCTCGCACAGACATTGTGCAAGATCAGGGAGGACGAGGAGCAGGTCCTTCTGGTAGCCCCTTATTGGCCCACTCGGACCTGGTTCCCCGAACTCATGCTCCTCGCGACAGCCCCTCCCTGGCAAATTCCTCTGAGGAAGGATCTTCTGACTCAGAGACGGGGCACCTTATGGCACCCGCGTCCAGACCTCTGGAAATTACATGTCTGGTCCCTGGACGGGACGCGGAGGTTCTAAGTGACCTACCCCAAGGGGTAGTTGACACTATTACTTCGGCGCGAGCGCAGTCTACTAGACATGCCTACGCCCTTAAATGGAACCTGTTCGTTGATTGGTGTTCCTCCCGGGGAGAGGACCCCCGAAGATGCCCGATCAGAACCGTGCTCTCCTTTTTGCAGCAAGGGTTGGAGCGTAGGCTGTCCCCCTCAACCCTTAAAGTCTATGTGGCTGCTATAGCTGCCAACCACGACCTCATAGAAGGAAGGTCGGTAGGGAAGCACGACCTGGTCACCAGGTTTCTTAGGGGAGCCAGGAGATTGAATCCCACTAGGCCCCCTTCCGTGCCCTCTTGGGACCTGTCGCTAGTGCTCTCAGCACTGCAGCAGGCTCCCTTTGAGCCTTTGCAGTCAGTTGAGCTGAAGTTTCTCTCAATGAAAACTCTGCTCCTGCTTGCATTGGCTTCCATCAAGAGGGTAGGAGACCTGCATGCATTTTCGGTCAACGATTCGTGCCTAGAGTTTGGCCCGGCGGATTCCCAGGTAACACTGAGGCCCCGGCCAGGTTATGTGCCCAAGGTTCCCACGACTCCCTTCAGGGACCAAGTGGTGAGCCTGCAAGCGCTGCCCTCGGAGGAGGCAGACCCAGCCCTAGCTTTGCTTTGCCCCGTCCGAGCACTTAGATGCTACGTTGACCGGACACAAAGCTTCAGGACCTCAGACCAGCTCTTTGTGTGTCATGGAGGCAGGCAGAAGGGGAATGCCGTCTCCAAGCAGAGGATGGCCCACTGGATAGTGGATGCCATTACCCTGGCCTATCAGGTTCAGGGTGTGCCCTGCCCCCTCAGGCTGAGAGCGCACTCGACTAGGAGTGTCGCATCCTCCTGGGCATTGGCTCGTGGCGCCTCGCTAAATGACATTTGTAGAGCGGCGGGCTGGGCGACCCCTAACACGTTCACAAGGTTCTATAGCCTTCGTGTAGACACAGTTTCCTCCTGTGTTCTCACCTCAAACGGGTAGGCACAGAGAGGCCTCGGGTCGGCTTGCTATACTGCTCCAGAGTAACCTAAAAGTAGCTCTGTCGAGCTCCTCCGCTGAGCTTGACAGCCGACGTAGCGGAACGTCAGGCGTCAGGCCCTCACTCGATGAATCCTTCAGAACCGATAGAGGGCTAGGCTCTACGTAGAGACTCAGTTGCATCTCTTACAATTCCACATTGCGCCCTAGAGGCTGTGTGTTTCCCCGGTAGTACTTCTACCAGTATACGAGGGTTCAATCACCTCCAATCTTCCATATAAACCGGAATTGAGTTATATGTGTATTGCTCCGAACCTCCTATCGGAAGGACGTGAGCTCCGCATATTCCCAGTGCTTCAGTTTCACTGAAATAGATGGTGCTGAGTTATACAGTGACTGACTCTCCTTGATGCGAGCCCCTGGCCAAAGCCAGTAACGGGTCCCGGGGGGCCCGCTCAGGACACTGGAAGGGACAGCAGCCACGGCGCTTTGTTAGGGATCCCAATTCGTCGGTCCCGACGAGACGTCGAACGGACCGACTGATAGGGAACGTCTCGGTTACGTATTGTAACCCTCGTTCCCTGAAGGAGGGAACGGAGACGTCTCGTCCCGTCGCCGCGGCTCCTGTACCACCGCTGTACGGCCGGGCCTGTCCCAGCTCCTCAGCGAAACCTTGATGATGCATGCACCTGCTGCGTGTTATATGCTCACGCTGTGATCAGCCGCAGCTGGCTGCAATCATGCATGCCAATATTCATTGGCTCGTTTGTATACACACGAAGTAGATTGGTCTATCCAGGCGATATCCCAATTCGTCGGTCCCGACGAGACGTCTCCGTTCCCTCCTTCAGGGAACGAGGGTTACAATACGTAACCGAGACGTTTTTAGGTACAGAAACTATGCCGGGGCCCACCTCCTTCTCGGGTCAATTATTCAAAGGCCCCCTTATGCCTGACATTTCCTCTAAAGGTGTTTATTTTTAAACTTTTTTTATTAACCAAAACATTTGTTTTGCCTTTTTATTCTTCTAATGCATGTTATAAAAAACCTCAAACAAACAAACTTTATAGGTTACTTTTATGCAGGTTTTTGCGGGCGGGAGTGGGGCAAAACATAAATGTCGCGGGCGGGAGCAGGACGAAATAACATTTCTGCGGGAGATATATTTGCGCGCGTTCTGAGGCGCGGGTTTGCACGCTTCGGATGAGCGCACACACAGATCTTCTCACTTCTCACTGTGCGGGCGGGTTTGCGTCTTATGGCTCTTAAATGTTGAAACTGGCAAAGCTTAAATGAGTTTAGTTTAAATCCAGATAGCAATGTGTGCAGTTCAGGTATCACCTGCACACGAGCGCTATCAGCACCCGGGAGACGACGGAATAATGACTGCTCATATTACAGCATGCGGCACTCGCACTGAACAATAATGGTTTGTCCAGGGGACAAACGACCCAGAGCGTCTCTTGACATGATTTGCATGATTGGCTCAAGCATCACCGGCCAAACTGGCTGGTAAGTTTTCATCAATACCCGCCAAAATGATTTTTAACCCGCATTTGGCGGGTTGGCGGGTGTTAATTTCGAACCCTGTATACATCCGCGTTAAACTATCAAGGTGAAAGTCATAATAGCTTGCGTAGTTTAGACCCAGCTCCAAACCCAAATTTGAGAATAGATTAACGGCGATATTTTTTATATCGCCCGATAAGAGTCTCACGTTAATGCAGCACGTTAACGCCGATAACGGCCCACCACTAATATATATATATATATATATATTTACAAGGAAGACGTAAGCAAAATCTTAATAGGTCAATATAAACCTTATTATTCAATTATATATTACTGTATTTTGGTAGTGACAAATTTGGGGAGAGGATAAATGTTTGAAAACTTTCTGAAAATACATTATAAGAATTAACTACACAATTGCTGGAAATGTGTACTTATATTGATGATGTGTGTACTTATATGTGATATTACACAATTTGTATACATGGAAAAAAAACTTGAAAAGGTATTTTTCCACAAATTTTGTAAGACTTTTCCATCACATACTGTGAACAGGTTCTTCAGAATGGCACATATAGTGATTTATAGTACATTTTTGTCTTTTTATTTTTTAAACCTTAATTATACTTATTTACATTTTTTATATATATATATTAAGTTCTTATTTAATAATAATGTAAATCACACAAACAACATGTTTTGCGCTAATATAAAATAATGCACAAGCTGATTCTGATTTTTAGAGTTTGGGCGTTTTCACAGCTAGGGCATTTTGCTATAATATAAAAAATAAACATATTTTGTTTCTCACAGACAAAAGAAAATCATACAGGTTTGAAACATAATGATGGCAAATAGCTTTTGCTTTTTTGGTAGAAGTATTCCTTTAAACCTATAAAGAGCTTTTTAGTTTGACTGATAACAATAATTGTGTAAAGGTCTTTTGAACCTACTGTAAGGTTAATGTTTTAATATCACAATTGTGCCTTTAACACTGTAATCTGTTCCGTACCTGTTTCACACACATTTACATGCATTTAAATCAAAGGAGAATGTCTTCATTCATTATGCTCAGCTAGAAAAACACCAAAGACAAAACTAATCAACATTTTTAAGGCAGCATCTGAGAGATTCCTGTGATAGTTTGGTCTTTATAATGCAGGTGTGTGCGCCGGTGTGTGTGAGTGCACTAAAACAGAGATTGGCCATCTGCTGTTGTTATGGTGTTGACTATAGGCCAGGCATGCACAGCTGTAATTTGCTGATGTCTTAAGACATATGGTGGACATGATAACATTATCTCTGCAGCTGAATTCACAAACCTGGGTGCACAGACACGCACACAGATGAAGTTCAGCAGCTGTTGTATAAAGAAAATACATGCTCGTTCAGATGTATAAGCTTATACATCTGTACGTATGCAACCGCGTGTCTCATTTCCCTTAAGCACCCCTATATATATTTTAAAATACATGTTTCAAAGCGTGAGCTTGTGTGTGTACTTTATGTGATTTATTGACTCCTCTGATGTGGAGCTGTTGCAATCCTGCCCTATATACTGCTAATCTGACCCCTCCATAGCAACTTCATGGACAGACCTCATTCGACTCGTACTCAGATCAAACATTTGTATCCCATAACTATGATATTCATTGCATCTATAATTTATCTGCCCACATGCATGGCAGCCAGTGACAGCCAAGTTGAAGTATGAATAAAAAAGTAACATGAAATATTTTTATAACTGAACTAGACTTTGATGTAGCATCTGAGATAGTGAAATCAGAGTGAAGCACTTCATAAAACATAAACACACCGCAAAGGAGCTGACATAAACCAATGCAGCCAACACATTAAAAACATGTGCATGAGCAACTGCAACAATAACACTACATAAAATGCTCAAGCGTGCAATCTGTAACGACACTCATATTCCAAGCTCGCCATTTATAAGATTTTCACATGGGAAGCACTGAAAAAATGGTTTTATATGGCTCATCATTTTAAAGTAAGACAGAGATAGAAAGAGGGGACAGAGCAACACACTTAAGAAAGCATTTACTGCATTAGGAACCGTCGCTTAGCTCTGTATGACTGAATGGTGTGCTTGGCTGAGAGAGCTTCTTCGCTCATGCTAGTCTCTTGGGTCCAGGTTCATGTTCTGTTATTGTAGTTGTGAGTATTTACTACAACTTCTGTGTCTAACGATCAATAGACCAAAAAGAAGACAATAATCAATCTCTTTTTTTCTTTCCATTTGTAAGTGCGGGTGGAGGAGAGGGCAAACAAGTTCGGGTTTCAACAACCCATAATGCAGACTCCCATGTGTGTACCCAAACCTGAGATTGGGAGCTCACCGAAATGAATAATGTATTGGCCCTATTGCTGGACAGTGTGCCCTCCCTTCTGTTTGCAATGGATGCTTACATGAGAATTTTCAGTAGCGAAGACAAACTAATGGTACCAACAATTACATATATGTGATGTGACTGCTTGCAGTTAAACAGTTGAATAAACAAGATTTTTTTGTTCTTATTTCTTTTTTTGTTGTTGTTTTTATTCCACCAATAAAAAAATCTCCAAAGGAATCCAAAGCTGAATCAGACCCTGTGTCTCCAAACAACACACAGTGTATTTAAAGGGATAGTTCACCCAAAAATGAAAATTTGATGTTTATCTGCTTACCCCCAATGCATCCAAGATGTAGGTGACTTTGTTTCCTCAGAAAAACACAAACGAAGATTTTTAACGAAAACCGGTGCAGTCTGCCAGCCTTATCATGGATGTGGATGGGCACCAAACCTTTAAAAGTAAACAAAAACATGCACAGACAAATCCAAATTACACCCTGCGGCTCGTGATGATACATTGATGTCTTAAGACACGAAACGATCGGTTTTTGCGAGAAACTGAACAGTATTTATATCATTTTTTACCTTTGATACACAGCCACGTCCATCTGTCATGAGCACGAGTTTGGCATCAGTCACGTCACATGTGCATGCGCTCTGGCGTAGAATACGCAAACGCCATAAGGGGAAATCAGTGAAAAGTCCCGGATGAGTTCGCGCAAGCAAACGTAATCTTTTAGCTTTAAATCGGTTTGAACAATCAGGATACGCGCTAGTAATAACCATTTTAAATAGCCGCTATACCCACAATCTTTATGCACTGTGAAAACAATGAGTGTCGTATATGCGACAGATTGCTTTCCGGCGTTTGCGTATACTATGCCAGAGCGTGTACACATGTAACGTGCTGGATGATGAGCTCGCGCTCAGGACAGATGGACATTGCTGTGTATCAGAGGTAAATAATGATATAAATACTGTTCAGTTTCTCGCAAAAAACGATCATTTCGTGTCTTAGGACATCAGTGTATCGTCACAAGCCGGAGGGTGTAATTTGGATTTGTCTGTGCATGTTTTTTTTTTCTACTGAAGAAACAAAGTCACCTACATCTTGGATGCCCTGGGGGTAAGCAGATAAACATCAAATGTTCATTTTTGCATGAACTATCCCTTTAAGATGCTTTTTTTGGGGTGTTAATGGCTCAAATACCAGTAATTTGACAAACGCAATTGTTAGTAAAACGTGTTACATGATTCATTTTAATACTCTGCTCCCATAAATTTTCCTTGAAAGGGAAACACCTACAAATGGATATTCAATAAGGTCATGCACTAAAATAACTGTGTCCATGCCTTTTCAGCGCTAATTCTTCACTGAATGTTTTTAGTAAATCCTGACAGTACTATTTTAACGCTAAAAGCTGCCACAAGCTGTTACTAAAACTGGCCCTTAGGCTTTTGAAAATGATGATGCATGTTGTGTGACACATATTGTAGATAGATATCTATGTTTATACCAGTATTATATTATATTCTTTCTTAAGTCGTAAAGAAATTATGTTTTTTGAGGAAAACATTTTAGGATTTCTCTCCATATAATGGACGTCTATGGTGCCCCTGAGTTTGAACTTCCAAAATGCAGTTTAAATGCAGCTTCAATGATCCCTATAAATGATCCCAGCCGAGGAAGAAGGGTCTTATCTAGTGAAACGATCAGTTGTTTTCAAAAATCTTTACAATTGATATACTTTTTTAACCTCAAACACTCGTCTTGTCTAGCTTACTAGCTCTGTGTATTCTGGTTCATGACAGTTAGGGTATGTCGAAAAACTCAACCCATCTCATTTTCTCTTCCAACTTCAAAATCCTTCAACGCTGCAGAAGTACCAACCCAGTGTTTACAAAGTAATGTTTGACGATGTAGGACGATTTTGAAGTTGGAGGAGAAAATGAGATGGGAGTTTTTCGACAACAACTTTCATGAACCGGACTACACAGAGTTTACACAGAGCTAGAGAAGACGAGCGTTTGAGGTTAAAAGTATATAAATTGTCATTTTTTTTTAAAAGAAAATAACCCTTCTTCCTCATCTGGGATCGTTTAGAGCCTTTTGAAGCTGCATTTTGGAAGTTCAAACTCGGGGCACCATAGAAGTCCATTACATGTAGAGAAGTCCTGAAATGTTTGCCTCAAAAAACAATTTCTTTATGACTGAAGAAATAAAGACATGTACATCTTGGATGACAATTGAGTGAGTACATTATCTGTGTATTTTTGTTCTGGAAGTGAGCTACTCCTGTAAAATCTTCAAGTGTGCGGCAATTTCACCAGAGTATAGTACTATTACACCAGAGTAGCTCAATGCTGCTCTTTGGTGAAGTTTTCTCTGCAGATTTATGGTTAATGTTTTTTTTTTAATCTGGAATTTTGCTATTGAACACAATTTAAAAAGTAAGTTAAAATAATGCAGGCTGATAGCTTTAACTACATTATATACCCTCGATTAATAACCTCAGAGTACACAATAGGTCTGCTTTTAAAGGTTTATAAATTATTGTTTAAAATCAGTTTCCCTATGGAGAGAATGAATAGAATTTCTACTTCCGTAAGCCGGCTGTTGCACTCAGGTTGGTTTTTCAAAGAAATGGGTCAGAGCACTTGGAAAATAGTCAGCGAGCTGCATGTACTTTTTTGCTGACAAGCTTGGGTGCTTTAATTAGCACTAAAGTGAGTCATGACGTACAGCAGTTGTATCAAATTCACTCAACCAGATATTAATCAAATTATTTTAATGTCTGAATCATTCATAATTTTTTTTTTTTTCATTTTCATTATCTTTTTAGGTAAACTATCCCTTTAAGGTATGCTGTTGAAGTTGAGGCAAACAGCAATAGACAAAAATGGTGGTAATTTATAGACTCATACTGTGTGCATTTTTTTAAATAAACATCAGTTTCACAGACAGGAGTGAATGTATGACGGCTTTACATATTCATTTCTGTCAGCGGTCGACTTCGGAAATCTTGCTGGGGTTTTTTTCCCCCCTCCAACTTCACCTTGACTGCCTGTGTAGGACGAAGCAGCCCTCAAAACTAGAGGTCGACCGATGTATCGGTTTTGCCGATTAATCGGCACCGATAGTTGATTGGCCGAACCATCGGTTATCGGCAAAAATCCTTGCCGATAGTTTTTCCGGGTTGCGTTCTTTGCTGAAGCGGCTCACGCTCCGCTGTCATGGAGTATGAGAGGTTAAGCCCTAGACCAATGTTTAATGCCAGGATTGTTACCATATATTTGTATTGATTTATATCCAGCTGTTTATATTCTTAGCCAGCAAAGTTGCAGGTGTAAAGACATGAGAAAGCAAACTGTGTTCATTCAGCCCACAAAATCAGTCACAGCGCGCCATAGTTTTACATTATACATCTTTCCTACATCGTTCATAAAGACTTGACCCTGTGCTGGAAAATTGAGTATTGTGCATTTAAGCAAACTATTTGTATTTCTGTAGCTCTAATTAAGTCTGTATGCTTAATACAGAGCTATAATTTATGTTTTAGCCTTTTCTTCAGGCCATTAAAGCATGGTGAGTTTGCATCTTGTTACGCACTTTATTTCACAATGCCATTTTCCTGTTCCTATTTGATTTTAATAACTGATCAACAAAAATATCTATTAAAAATTAAGATAAAAATAATACAAAACGAAATTCGTTAAAGAAGGGATTTTCCACAAATAAAAACGTACGAAGATGTCAAAAATTGTGTCTGACCCTCTCCAATTTTCCTGGCGTATTGCCGTCCAATTCATACCACGTCCTTTATGACATTTACAAATTACACAAACTTCTTTCGTAATTAACATATTAAACTGAAACAAAACAAAAACAAATAATATTTTAACATAAATGTAAAACAGAAAAGAAATTGTTTCTGAAATGGCTGCAATATAGATCGCACTTTCTCTTTCCGTTTCATGTTTAAACTAACCTTTGCCGCTTTTTTGATCATTCTTGAAGTAAACATTTGCCCGTTTGGTGATTAAATAAACTGTTTTAGATTTATGCTTGAACTATACAACGCGTCCTGTGTGTGTATGTTACCTGCAAGTTGTCAGCGCAACACAGCGCTGCACTTTTGTTCGGTTTCATTAAAGGGTGGGTGAAAAATAGATTCTCCGACGCACCTCAATCCTCTCTTCAATGAGCGTGTGTTTTTCCCGCATATGGCACGCGTGCGCGCCAGAAACGCGGCTGGCTTCATTGCACAGAATTTCCACAGTGAGCTAAGTGTGTATTGTTTGACAGTGTGAGCTATCAATCGCAGTTTTTGACTTTACATGTGCCTTCATTTCTGCCGTTTATAATGCAGTACTATTAGATGCACTGACAGACTTTCAATTGCTCTTTGTGTTTGTTCGTCCTAAAAAGCTTGATTGCAGATGCAGTTAAATGCACTTGGATTTTCAAATACTTTTATACGAAACTGATGTACACACAGTCAGTTATGTTTTCAGAGCAGGACAAAACATCTGATACATCGAAATAGATCTGTGCATTCGTTTGAATGCAGCCTGTTAAAGCTGCCTCTGTCTGATCTCATAAGTAATAATCAAACGAAAAAGAAAAAAACTATTTCTGTAAACTTGCCGACACTTTAAGAACACTAATTTTAAATAAGTAATTATTTTAAAAAGCAGCCTGCTTATATAATAAAAAAATGTTAAAATTTAAAGATTCCCACCCCTTTACAATGAGCCCATTTGTAACATCAACTAAGATTGATGAAAGCTGTAGAATAGAAGTGTTGTTCCTTGTTAGAGTGTTAATTTCAACATTTACTGATATATTGTTAAATTTCGAAGTTCATTTTGTTAACATTAATGAACTATGAAATAACTTTAATGATCAATTTATAATTAATATTAATATTTTTATTCATTTACAAAGTATGGTTTAGTATTTATTTTTTTCAATAGTAGAGCACTATTTTAGTTGGCCTTCAATATCCATTTTCAAAAACTATCGGTTAATTAATCGGTATCGGCCAGCGTGGTCCAACCTAGCTATCGGTATCGGTAAAAACCAATATCGGTCGACCTCTACTCAAAACCCAAGTGGATAGCCATTTTCACAGGAGTAATGTGTGTGTGGTAATGCTAGGACTGTGTGAGTGTGTGTTATTGGCAGGTGAAGGGGCTTGTCTTGCCCCTAGGGTCTCTGACATCTTCATCTTGATATTTCCTAATCTTCAGCTCAAATCCCAGACAAGGACAGAGACAGATTACCTTTAAAACTCTCTCACACACGCACACACACTAGCGGGCAACCACATAGTTTTAAGGGAGCCAGATAAAATTGGTACAAACATTCTTTCCTGTTTCATATTTGGGTACACTGCACACATCTACATGGTTTGACCTATAAATGAATGATCTGACAGGGATTAAATGTTACCATACTAGGTCAGCTACAATTTTTAACCCGAGCAATAGAAAAAGAAAATACTAAATATTTCATATTCTTTGAAATTTGGGATGCATATTGATATTGAAAGCAGTTGTTTTATACCCTCATTATTCCACTAATATAAATAGATATGGAGAGTAACTAAATGATAGTTTACCAAACCAAAGAAAATGTTCATATTATTAGTTGTAGAGGGGTTAGAATTAAACTTTTATTGGTATAATATATTCATATTATATTATTAATATATCATATTATATAAATTAACAATGCAGCTTCTTTTCTTTAATTACATTTTTAGGCTTAACTTTGTGATTGGATGGCATATTAACAGCCAACACAACAGCATAGGGCAGATTTGGAACCTTTTTTTAAGCTTGAGAAGACCATGTGTTGTGAATGCAGTCTTTATAGTTCCACAGGTTTGACAAATATAAAAATCAGGTCATGTTTGTAGTAATGACTCAGATAAAATGGTCTATGGTCAATCTTACATACAAAAGCATTCTTAAGTTCTTCTTGGCCTTTGTGAAGCTTTGAAATATTGTAATCCAAGCTGTGTTATTAGAGGGGATAAAATGCTCTGGATCCATTTAGTGAGGAAGTATGGTATGGTATGTGCTGTAAAGACTTTAAAAGGTCTATGCGACAAGATAATGACATTTCCTTTTTTGGCTGCCGTAGAAAAAAATGTTTGATGGGAGAAAGAATTTGTTCATTAGAGGACTAGAGTAGCTGATTTCAGCTCACCATCCTGCCGATTTCAGCTCAACCCCAATCAAACACACCAGAACCAGCTAATCAAGGTGTTCAGGGTTACTTGATAATTACAGACAGGTGTGATAGAGTGGGTTTGGAACCAAAATCTGCAGGACAGCGGATCTCCAAGAGCAGGGTTAGAGCATAGCCCTATGAAGCCTAGATCCAGTGTTATGCAATGGCAACTAATTTTAAATCAATAAAAGCTGTTGAATATAAGCAAAGGTTGCACAAATCAGGTTGCGCTCATCTCTAGGTAAACATCTGTCATACTATCCAGCATCTGGCTCTCTGAGACTCTTCATGGCCATAAGACCAAGCTCAGGGCTGCTAACGAAATGGCACAAGTCAACAGACCCGGCTGACCTGAACAAATATCAATCTCTTTTCTCCTCTTTCTCCTCTAGTGTTTCCGATGCCAATGTCACCTATACCACAACAAGATCAGCAGCATTCCAGACACCCACGGACAACATTCACCTCTCTCCTCTGCCCTCCTCCCCATTTTTCCGCCACCTTTCAGACTGCTTATAACTTTTTCACTAATAAGGTGGTCACCATCAATGAGTTTTCTACACCCACACCACCCACATGCAATCCTCTGTTTTCCTCTTTTCTTTTCTTGCGGACACTGACGTCTTCTCTCCAACTGTCCTACAACCTATTCTCTAAACCGTATCCCCTCTTCTATAAGCTTTTTCTCCAACACTCATACATACCCAATCTCATATTATCCACGGGGTGCCCCAGAGTTCAGTGCTGGGTCCCTTTCTCTTCTTGACATACGCTACTTTACTGGGATCATAAAGGCATTTGGTTTGTTGTGTACAGCACAAGACAGTGGTAGAGTTATACAACAGTGTTCTTTATTCAGCCCAGGCTCATGACGTGCCTTTATATACATTTCTGCAACACGGTAATTACATACCTTTCTGGGAATTTCGCTGCAGTTTTGAAGTGTAATGTCCATAGAGAGGCGCTATCTGGGAAGTGTTGCTAAAGGTTAATGCTGTGTTTGAAATATCACCTACACCAAAACTAACTCTAAACCTAATCAATAGTGTTAACAAATTCAAAAGTGATATAAAAATCCAATTGCTGATGCAGCCGTGCTATTTTAACTTCCATAAGCGAATTTGAGCTGTTTTGTTGAACCACGTTTTTTCTGGGTTTGTGTTGGAGCTCTTCATCACTCAGGTGCAACACCGTATTGTGTGAACCTACTAAATTAGAAAACTCATGCATATGAAGCTGTATATGTGATGACATATACAAAAATCAATTTTCAAATCGCTCAGAATGTTAAAATTGTTTTGAAGCCATAACATAATATTCTGCAAGTAATTACATGAAAAGTAGGCTTTATTAATCAATACTCTGTAGGTGTAAATCATTGTGTGAAAAGGAATAAAAGTTATCAGAGTTTTACTGCCTCTAGTGTTCATTTCAGCTGGAAACTGCAGTTATTTGTACATTTAGGTACATTTTTTTTCAGTTTTGCAGAGATGTACAGTATGTCACAAAAGTGAGTACACCCTTTACATTGCAACCATTTTAGTATATCTTCTCAATGAACAATACTATAGAAATGAAACTTTGATATATTTTAGAGTAGGCAATGTGCAGCTTGTATAGCAGTATAGATTTACTGTCTTCTGAAAATAACTCAACATACAGCCATTATTGTCAAAATAGCTGGCAACAAAAGTAAGTACACCCTAAGTGATAACAGCAGTATGTTGTTTAACCATGCAAACTTAAGCACTCGTTTTGTGCGTCATGTGCAGAACCTGGCTTCAAAAAACAGATGCATGAGAGCTGCCAGCATTGCTTTAAAGGTTGCACACTGAAACAAGCCTCATCTGAAGCTGGCTCACAACAAAGCACACAAACAGTTTGCTGAAGACAACCTGTCCAAGAGCATGAATTACTGGAACCATGTTCTGTGGTCTAATCAGACTATAAGATAAACTTGTTTGGCTCAGATGGTGTCCAGCATGTGTGGCGATGCCCAGGTGAGGAGTACCAAGAAAATTGTGTCTTGCCTACAGTCAAGCATGGTGGTGGTAGCATCATGGTCTGGCGCTGCATGAGTGCTGCTGGTACTGGGGAGCTGCAGTTCATTGAGGGAAACATGGATTCCATTATGTACTGTATATTCTGAAACATGATGCCTTCCCTCCAGAAACTAGGCAGACCGGCAGTTTTCCAACATGATAACGATCCCAAACATACCACCAAGATGACAACTGCCTTGCTGAGGAAGCTGAAGGGTGATGGAGTGGCCAAGTATGTCTCCAGACCTGAACCCTATTAAGCACCTGTGGGGCATCCTCAAGCATAAGGTGGAGGAGCACCATGTGTCTAACTTCCAGCAGCTCTGTGAGGTCATTATAGAGGAGTGGAAGAGGATTCTATCAACAACCTGTGCAGCTCTGGTCAATTCCATGCCCAGGATGATTAAAGGTGCCATATAATGGAAAACTGAATTTACCTTGTCATAGTTAAATAATAACAGTTCAGTACATGGACATGATATACCATGAGTCTCAAACACCATCGTTTCCTCCTTCTTATATAAATCTAGTGTTTGCAAAAGACCACCGAAAAATAGGTCAATTCCAACATATACCCGACTGTTACGAAACTTTCCATTTGCATCGCCCAATCATCGGTAACGTCAGCACATCAGTTAAACAAGGCAAGCCACAGAAGGGACACGGTTAGCTTAATGCTAGCGCTAGCCTGTTACATTGCAATACATAGGATTTCACTTACCACATAAACAGAGAGGTGACTGCGCTGATGATGGTGAATGATGGAGAAATAATTGCCTGATGATGGCGAATGATTTACAGATCCCGAGTATCACATCACTGACAGCAGCTCAACTTGTGTGGTAATAGCCACTCCCTCTGCATTATAACTTTACACAGAGCACATGGATCACAGTAAACAGACTAAAATGTCGGCGATTCAAAACGGCAGATTCAACAAACCGCATATTAAAAGCGGCTAGAGCTCCTAAATAAATATATATTTTTATTTATGTGCCAGCTGTAGAGATGAGCAGCTCTGTGAAACATCCAATCAGAGCAGAGCTCATTAATATTCATGAAGCTTCCAAATAAGGCAAAAACAGAGCATTTCATTATAGGGACAAATCCTAGGGTTGTAAATGGACCTGTAAAACCATTTCTGGAGATGTTTTGCCCTTTCTTATGCCATATACCTTCTATGTAGATATCAGAGAACAATTTAAAATATTCTCTCAATGCATTCTATGGCACCTTTATGTCACTGCCAGATAACAATGGTGCTAACACAATATATTGACACTTTGGACAAGTTCACTTAGGGTGTACTCACTTTTGTTGCCAGCTATTTTTAAAATATTGGCTGTATGTGGAGTAATTTTCAGGGGACAATAAAAACTTTTGCAGCGATATAGGGCGATTTTGAAGTTGGAGGAGAAAATGAGATGGGAGTTTTTCGACCTACCCTAATTGTCTTGAACCGGAATACTGAGTAGACTCAGAGCTAGAAAAGACAAGCACTTGTGGTTAAAAAGAACATAAATTGTCAATTTTCTTTAGACAATAACCAATCATTTTACTAGATAAGACCCTTCTTCCTTGAATAGGATTGTTTAGAGCCATTTGAAACTGCATTTAAACTGCATTTTGGAAGTTCATACTCACAGGCACCATAGAAATGGAGAGAAATCCTGAAATGTTTTCCACTTTTCTACTGAAGAAAGAAAGACATGAACATCTTGGATGACAAGGGGGTGAGTACATTATCTGTACATTCTGTACACAACATCGTGTGATTAATCGTGCAGCCCTAATCCAACTAATCCTAATCCAAGCCTACACCTGTGCTGCCACTTTTATACTTATCGTCATTACTTTCTTTATCACACTGAAAGAGAAAACCATTATAATGCCATATTAAAAAAGCATAAGCATATAATTAACACATTCACACTGACAATGTGAATTTTATCACTGTATTGTGAATAAAAAAAAAAGTGTTTTACACATAACTTGTTATTAATCTTCTCTTTTATGAGAGCTATAGTATTATCAGAGCTGTACTATGGTCATGAATACTGCTGCTTCTCTTCTACACTTACCAATTAATGATTAAGCTTACATACCCTCTTTTACAGATGAGGAAATGAGATTAATAATAGACATAATTAACACATATTCAGTGATAAGTGTCAGTGTGTGTGTGTGTGTGTGTGTGTGTGTGTGTGTGTGTGTGTGTGTGTGTGTGTATGGAAAAAACCTAAAGCACCCTGTGTGTTTATACAGTATGTGTTAATTTGAGTACACCAGTACACTTGGGGATCATACTCCATCATAATTATGTTCCATATGTACTAATCATGTCTACGCTCTCTCTCTCTTTGCATGCCACCCTTGCTTCCCATCTCATTTTCTTTTTCATATATTAGAAATTAGAGACCATCTTTGGCACATCAACGTGCAACTCTACCATGTTAGGCACACTTTGCCCATAAGGTCACGCTAACATTTTCCATTTGACACGTATACTGAAAACTCCTGAACAGTAAATAACACTATCCATAAAACAAACCGTGATGATCTTTCATGCTGCCACCCAGTCAATACTTTTTAGTCATGCACACAAAGCTAGATTAGTTCAGAATCAAATACACTGTGGCCATGAAGAAGCTTGGATTTCAAGTTTGCTGGTAACAGTTGAGATGTGTAGAGATGCCCTGTTTACTGCAGAGGGATTGCGCAGGGAATGGTACTGCAGCTGGTGTACTTTTGTCATTGCAGATTTTATAGTTGGCCTATTTTCTTTTACTCTACTGTAATCATGACTGTATATACCTTACCTGAAACAAAATGTTATAATAACATGATGGTTTACTTAAAATGAAAATTCTGTCAACATTTATTCACCTTCATGCTGTTTCAAAAACATTTCGACATCCCTCACCATAAGTTAATAGGCAAGTAAATGATGACAAAATTATGTTCCTTAAGGTTAAAAATTACCTTATATCAACATCTTAGTGTTCAACTGATTTCTGCATCTCTTTCACCTTTTGCAACAGTATCAGCAAGAGCTTGCCACTGTGAATTAGAATTATTCATTTTGAGAACGTGTTTCAGCAAGACAATATGACATTACAGGACAGTACAGATTTTTCTAAAGTGCTTCATTGGGGATAACAGCCAGTGTGTCTTGGCAGTTTTATAAATATCACATTTTCAGCTCTTCCAAACTGTAACTTATTGTGAGAGCAGTGCCACAATATTTCTTTTATTGCTTACTGTTAATCTAACTATATTCTGTGTCTATGACACAAGCAGGTCCTAAAATCACCTGCTACTGTTTTTATTGTTTCATTCTTGCAGTGCCTCTTGTAAACACATTACTGTCATCTATTTTCTCACAGTTTAGTGTGTCTGTGTCTGTTCACGAGCACACACTTCCTTTTAGGAGAGGAGCTTTTGGTCAGCATTTGTCATGACAATGGAGAACTTTGTTGTCCCAACACAAATTGAATTTGTGGGCCTGACAAGCCCACTCAGTCAGCAGTAAACAGAAGTTCACTGGTGAGAGGTCACCATATTCTGTGTGGACTTCAGATAGGCCTTCAGTTACTTTAAAAATGAGAGACAAAGGAACTGCAGTTAACTGAAAACACTGTTATTCATTTGTGGGAAAATAGTGGTATTTACAATAAATGAATGAACAAGTAATCAGTCAGTCAGTCACCCCATTTCTTGAAGTGGATATGTGTAGAGCGAATTAGTGTGTTCATTCAGTCATGTAACAGCTGTACAGGCCAGTTTTCCTAATGCCATGTAACCTGCTGGTTTTGAGTCAACGGCAGGTGGGTCTTTAAAGGGATTATCCACCCTAAAATGAAAATTCTGTCATTAATAACTCACCCTTCATTCCTGTCGTTCCAACCCTGTAAGACCTTCGTTCATTATCAGAACAGAAATTAAAGGGATCATGACATGAGAAATCAAATTTGCCTTGATCTTTTGACATAAGAGATATTTGTACCATTAAAACATTCTACAAGTTTCATAGATTAAAATGTCATTATAAACAAAGCATTTATTTAATGAAGCTCCAAAAACAGCTCGTTTGGATCTGAGGTGCAAGATGATATCATCTGGGTACAAATATTTGCATAAACAGAGCAAGGCATAGACGAATAGTCATCTTCTCACCATAGGCCCCGCCCCTTAAAATTCAGTCGCTTAACGGCTGACACTTATTTAATTACGCTGAATGCGAGTGTTGTGTCACGTTAAAAGCAAATAGAAATAAGAGGTTTTCTGACCACGTGCTGAGAATGTTCGCTTTGACGAGTTTCAAACAGCTTGTTTAAATCTTTGTACAGATATTAGAAGGATTTTAGCATAAGAAACAAGTGGATAGTTTATTTTTTGTTTGTTTTTGTTTAATTAAAATAGCCTTTCCTGCATTTGGACCCTGACCTCATTTGTTCACGTGACAGAATGCAACCAGCACGTATGGGTCCAGCGGGGAGGTTATTTTTCGAGGCGGCAGTTCCTGCTCTCGGAGCGGTGGCTGCGCAGGAGCGCGTACGCTTTATGGCGGCAGCAGAGGCGCTCCTTCGCGAGATGGCGCCCGCGCCGGAGCCCGCTCACGTTCCTCTCAAGGCGGCGGTGCCCGCTCACGTTCCTCCCAAGGCGGCGTGCCCGATCACGCTCTTTCCAAGGCGGCGGTGCCCGCTCACGTTCCTCCCAAGGCAGCGGTGCCCGCTCACGAGCCTCCCGGGTCGGTGGTGCCCGCTCACGTTCCTCCCAAGGCAGCAGCGCCCGATCTCGGAGTGGTGGCTGCGCAGGAGCGCGTCCACTTTATGGCGGCGGCAGAGGCGCTCCTCCGTGAGTTGGCGGCCGCGCCGGTGCGCGCTCACGGGATGGCAGCGTGTGAAGAACCGGTTCCTGAGTCCGGTCAAGCAGCACTTCCTGAGTCCGGTCAAGCAGCACTTCCTGAGTCCGGTCAAGCAGCACCTCCTGAGTCCGGTCAAACAGCACCTCCTGAGTCCGGTCAAGCAGCACTTCCTGAGTCCGGTCAAGCTGCACTTCCTGAGTCCGGTCAAGCTGCACTTCCTGAGTCCGGTCAAGCTGCACTTCCTGAGTCCGGTCAAGCTGCACTTCCTGAGTCCGGTCAAGCTGCACTTCCTGAGTCCGGTCAAGCAGCACCTCCTGAGTCCGGTCAAGCAGCACTTCCTGAGTCCGGTCAAGCTGCACTTCCTGAGTCCGGTCAAGCTGCACTTCCTGAGTCCGGTCAAGCTGCACTTCCTGAGTCCGGTCAAGCAGCACTTCCTGAGTCCGGTCAAGCAGCACCTCCTGACTCCGGTCAAGCAGCACCTCCTGAGTCCGGTCAAGCAGCACCTCCTGAGTCCGGTCAAGCTGCACTTCCTGAGTCCAGTCAAGCAGCACCTCCTGAGTCCGGTCAAGCTGCACTTCCTGAGTCCGGTCAAGCTGCACTTCCTGAGTCCGTTCAGGACACAGCAGCACTTTCTGAGTCCGGTCAGGACACCGCAGCACTTCCTGAGTCAGGTCAGGACACCGCAGCACTTCCTGAGTCAGGTCAGGACACCGCAGCTCCAGTCACACCAAGACTAATCACAGTCGTTCCTTCAAGGCCAAGTCACGCCCTGCCCGAGCTCCCAAGCCATACGCTGGTCTCGCCCAGCCTCCCAGAACCTTCGTCCCCAGGCCTACTTCCGTTACACGGGCCTGGCCCACCATCCCTCCCCCTGTTTCACCATTCCCCCGTCCCACCTCCCTCCAGACTTTTTCGGCCTCATGGAACGTCTGGAAGCCGTTCCGTAGAGGAGGGGTTCTGTCACAAGTCTGGGCTGCGGTGTTTCCCCTTCTCCACCAGAGGTCATTATCTCCCTTCCTCCCGCACTTCCCTCCAAATCACATACACCTGTCCCATCACACACACCAATCACACTCGTTACACCGACAGCTGTTCCCTATCACCACGGACTATATAGTCTGCCATCTCCCAACACTCCTCCTGGTTGCATTATTTGAGTCTGTCTTGCTTCATGTCATGTCGTGTTGTGCCGTGTTGGCCTTTTGTTTGTTTTTGTTTAAATAAAATAGCCTTTCCTGAATTTGGACCCTGACCTCATCTCTTCAGGTGACATGTTCAGACTTCTGAGCATGTTGTTTTGTAAACGAGGCACAGTGTCATGGAGAGTTCACAAAGAAACATTTGTTGAAAGATGAAACGGTACTAGACAGCAGCTGCATCACAAACTGTAAGAAAATGGTTTCATAATGCTTTGTCTTGAAATTACCAGTTTATTTTGATTATGTTGTCAAAGCACTCCCATGCAATAGTGAGGGGCATTGATACGGTTTTCTATGCAATGACGTTAGCCAATCATAACGGTGGCCAATTACTAGCAAGTCTTAAAGGAGCCTCCCCTTAAAACGTTGTTTTAGACAGAGTCAGTATGATAAAAACATAGCAAACTATTGCAATTTAGAATTAGTGCAATTACTATTAGGAATTTCACTGTTGTAATATTTTTGGTTTGTTTTACTAATGTAGACAGAGAAAGTGCATAAGTTTTTGAAATTAGTTTATATAATAAAGAGCATATAATAAATCAGTACATCTGATGAGGTAAAATAAAACGTGTATGTTTTATGAGTCAACATACTATTGCTTTGTGCTTACTGGTGAAAGTGCAATACCTGAAATGCAAAGGTAAATTTCGCAAATGACAACAATCCTTACGATTATAATTTTGAGCAATTTTTTTTTTTTTATCAGTTTAATCATTATACATCATGATGAAAATAGATTCAAATACTTTAGATTTTCTTTGACTAAAACTAGACTAAAATGCTGACACTTTTAGTCGACTAAAACTTGACCAAAATAAAATGGCATAAGGTTGACTAAATATGATAAAAACTAACAAGGACATTTAACACGGGACTAAACCTTTAATTGAAAATAGCTGACAAAATTAACACAAAAATGAAATCATCTTATAATTTAAACAGACATTCCCACAATGTCCTACATGTCAATATAGTTTAATGTACATTTCTTCTTATTTTTTAAATTAATCATATACATTTGATTTATTTATTGATAATTTCAGTATTTTAGCTTTCTTAAATACATGTTTTTATTTTAGTATCAACTTGTCAAAAGACTTTAGTATTAGTATTAGTTCAGTGGTCATTATAAAACAGCTACAACATAGATTTTATGGTCACTTTAGTTGGGGAAGAATTCTCACTATTAACTAACTATTACTATGACTTTTGCCTCAATAAACCTGCTATTAGTATTAGTTTATTTGTTTATTAGTAAGGTTAGTTGTTAAATTTAGGTATGGGGTAGGATTAAGGAATCTAAAATATGCTCATGCAGAATAAGGCATTAATATGTGCTTTATAACTATTATTATCAGTCAATATGTTAGTACTACGCATGCTAATAAGCAACCAGTTAATATTGGAAATTGGTCCCTAAACTAAAGTGTTGCCAAATTTATTTTAGATGGAAGTTTAATAGTGTATCACTTAATTAATTTTGCAGGTTTATTTTTGCAGTCATACTGCTATGATATTTTGTGAATAGACATGTAATTAAATCAGTTTAGTTTTTAATCAACTGACAGCCCTTGCAATCTTTATTGCATGCATAATTATCGGCCTCATTTTACGTACAGTATATATGAGGAGAAAAATACTGCTCAGGAATTAAAAAAATGTAGCAATATAGCCAAAGGCCAAGTTCAATGCAGAATGAGTAATGACTACAAAAAAAGATTAGTAGTTTTTAGGCTGTCTATGTCCATTTCTGTCCATATGGTCAAGCTATGTCAGTATTCAGATGTGCATCAAATGCCTACGGTAATCTGTTGTTTTAGCAAGGTTTACAAGTTTTATCTTAGAAAGAAACAGAAATAAGCCTGGCTTTTAATGCTATAGTCATGCTCTCAGGAGAATTCACACAGCACTCTCAGTTCTCGGAGTCAAAAATACCCGTTCTCTGTAATTGGCATTTGGAGTCAAACCAAAGTTCTAGTAGCATTCAAACTTTTTTGATCAACACATTCCTCTTGCTCATCTCTGGTGTCATAGCAACCCTTGTCCTTGCCATGGGCTTGGTTTGATGTGCTGTATTATCATTAGTATATTTTGTTTTTTATTAGCACAGCTCTGGAAAGGAACAGTTGGCTATTCTCTCATGCCATTAAGCTTTGAAAAATTTCCCAGGTGGTGGGGGGAAAACCCTTCGTTTTCTGAAACACAAGTTGCACAGAATGCAGTGCCAAATTAGCCGCATTGTTCATTAAATTCACTTTTCAAGCATTTCCGCATAATGGCACTTTAAAAAGCAAACGAAGATACATATTGGAGACACGGTAACGTCTGAAGAGATGGTGAGATGACTTAAACCTGTGGGGCAGAGCTGCTTCAGATGAGCCCCCTGACTGAGAAATTCTTTATGAATGGGGAACACAGGGGGGCTCGAGCGGCACTTATTATTAAAAGAAATGAATAATGAAATCTGTGATTCGGTGCAGATGGAGAAAATCTCTCAATTAGTGTTGTTCTAATAGCGGTACGGGGGAAAAAGATAGAGCGAGCCAGGCAGGAGGGAGGCAAGTAGGGAGTACAGAGAGAAAAGAGAGAAGGAGGTTTGGTGGAGTGAGGGAGAGAAAAAGAAATGGAAACACAAAAGAGACATTAAAAAGACTAGAAAAATCATTGTTTAATTACACTAAACTGCTCTTGTGTGTAAACTAATAGTCCCTTGTGATAAATATTATGCTCGTTCTCTCTATCTCTTGCTCCGCTCTCTGAGGCACAGGACAATTTCAGCTTATTTTACAACCAATTACAGAGGATTAATCTATTCTTCCAGAGAGCAGCTCTAAAGAGGGGAGCATGACTATGTGCCCTATATCAGAGAATGGAAACAGGTCAGTGAAGCGCTAGAACAACTTCAGTTTGAACAATTACAGCCAATGATGTCATTATGAAGCTGCAGTCTTAACCTTCGACACTTAAATATAGCCTACTGTAATGTCATTATTTACTCACCCTCGTGTTGCTCCACAACACAATGCTATTCTTTTTCCTAATTCTGACACTTTTAATGAGCTAGAAATCTGCACTCATCTCCTGTTAATTTGGTGATATAATGATTTACGAGATCATTGATCAGGACACTGGTCTTGTGCCCATTCTGTTACTCATCAGCAATCAATAAACTCTTACTGATACACTTATCACACCCTGCTGAGTCCAGCACTTACCCTTCCATAGCTGATCAGCTCAGTATCTGACATAAAATGACAACAATACAATTACAATACATCCTTAATCTACAACAAATAATTAACTCCAAACATTGACCACTCATCAGGGGATACACTGATTAGATATTATGCAGTTGACTCAATTATGAAAATAATAGCTGAGTCAAACAATAAGGAATGGCAGAGAAAATGATAACATGTTTTGGCTTTTGGTGATCAGAAAATGTTTAGCTTTGAGCTTAGAAATTAGAAAAGATAAATGAGCAATATCACACAAGTAGTCATGCGATATGGATGTATATGGGCACAGCTGTGATTCGGCTGTAGGTAATCACAGAATGCTGATATACAATGTGATATTGCATTTATACAAAGGTTCGATGACATGAGTGTGTAAATACATAAGAAACAACAACGTAGTGTCTTCAAAAACCCTCCTTTGTGTGAACAACTTCCTTCCACCATGGATTCAACTCTCAAGTTCACAGTTAAACAGCTAAGCCCAAGCCTCCATTACTAATTCAAAAACATCACTTTATAACTAATAACGAAGGAATGTTAGTTGCTTCATTGAAAGCTTGTTTTAATGTATTAACCCTTAAATGTATGAAGGTTTCGCCAATCGTTATTTCATATTCGGGTCTTCAGTGACTCGGACCAATATATCCAGCACTGATGGATCACTGTCACGGTTTATGGGTTCATTTACTCATCTTGTATGTGTGTGTGTGCGTGTTGGAGTTACGTGTCTGTGTGTGTGTGTGTGTGTGTGTGTGTGTGTGTGTGTGTGTGTGTGTGTGTGTGTGTGTGTGTGTGTGTGTGTGTGTGTGTGTGTGTGTGTGTTTGTGTGGGTGTGGCATTTGTCGCTGATGAGCTGATCAGGTTCAGCTGCAGCTCATCAGCACCGCTATTTAAGATCGCTCTGTTCGTCTCCTGTTGTCAGATCGTTTGGTGTTGTTTCCTCGCTGTGGCAGTCTCCTGTGTTTTTCTCCTCTGTCTTCGCCCCTCCTGGATTCCGGCTCGTCGGGACTTCTCGCCGCTCCTGCTTCCTGACCTCAGCTCTCGGTTGTCCACTGGGTCCTGTGCTACCGAGGATTCCACCTGCGGCTCGACCAGCTCTTCGACTCACGATCTCTTTCTTCTGTCTGCCTCAATAAACTGTTTTATTTGCATTCGCTATTGAATCCGGTTTCCTTTCTTCTGACAGAACGATCTGACCAGGATGGATTCAGCGAGTGCGCCCACGCTTCAGGACATTCTGGCCGCTAGTAACACTTGTATGGATCGTCAGGAGGAGCAGATGCTGGTCACTGGTCGAGCCGTTCAAGCATTGGTAGCGCAGGTGTCCGAGCTCACCAATCAACTACAACAACTCAAAGCTCCCGCTGCGCCAGCCACTCCACCGCCTCCCCCTCCCATTCCTGAGAATCGCGCTGGTCAACAAGAGCCTCGTCTTCCCACACCGGAGGTTTATGCTGGTGAGCCGAATCTGTGCAGAGCATTTTTAATCAAATGTTCTATGTATTTCTCACTTCAGCCTGTCACATTTGCGTCGGAGAGGTCTAAAGTGGCTCTTGTGCTGACGTTACTCTCCGGACGCGCCGCCCAGTGGGGGACGGCGGTGTGGGAGAATGAACATCCGTGCTGTGCTTCGTTCCAACTGCTCTCCGAGGAGATGAGACGCGTATTCGATCGAGCTGTCATGGGGTGTGAGGCGGCCAGTGTGCTGGCGGACCTACGACAGGGAGATCGTACGGTGTCAGACTATTCCATCGAGTTCCGCACACTGGCTGCCGAGAGCAGATGGAACGAGGCGGCGCAGTGGGATATGTTCCTGCATGGGCTGGCTGACCGTGTTCAAAAGGAAATATTCACTCTGGAGTTACCTACGGATCTGGATGGATTGATATCTTTGGCCCTCCGGGTGGACGCTCGGCTTCAACGCCGCGATCGGCTGGTCCATCAACCCTCGTCACCGGAGTTTCCGGTCCACTCTCCTAACACGGTCAGTCCTTTTCCCGATCACGAGCCCATGCAGGTGGGTAGAGCTCGGCTCTCCCGGGAGGAGAGAGAACGACGCAGAACCAAGGGCCTCTGTTTGTACTGTGGTGCGGCTGGACATTTTCTCTCGAACTGCCCGCTAAAAGGCCAGGTCCGGCAGTAGAAGGAGGGTTACTGTCGGGCCGTCTCTCACAGAGTAACCCCTCATCGATGACTCTCCTCCCGGTGAGATTACAATGGGCAACCGAGCATCACACCTGCAAGGCGTTGCTGGACTCCGGAGCGGAGGGTAATTTTTATGGACTGGGATTTTGCACACAGATTTCACATTCCTGTCACGCCCCTTACTGCTAAGATCTCCGTTAACGCTTTAAACGGACAAGCGTTACCCGGCATAACCCACTCTACTCACTCCATCACCATGACCACTTCCGGTAACCACAAGGAGGAGCTTACCTTCCTCCTCACCTCCACCCCTCTGGTCCCAGTGGTGTTGGGTCACCCCTGGCTGGTCCGCTACAACCCTAGGGTGGATTGGGGCCAGGATTCTGTCTCCTCTTGGGGCGAGGCTTGCTTTTCTAACTGTCTCTTGTCTGCTTGTCCCTCTGTGTCTCGTTCTGTGTTGCAGGATGAGTCGGTGAACCTGTCAAACGTGCCCCCTGAGTACCACGACCTGAATGAAGTGTTAAGTAAGTCCAGAGCTGCTTCTCTTCCTCCACACCGTCCCTATGACTGTGCTATAGACTTATTACCAGGTACGTCTCCGCCCAAGGGCAAGTTATATTCGCTTTCGACTCCTGAAAGGGAGGCCATGGAGAAATACATTTCTGATTCTCTGGTAGCCGGGCTCATCCGCCCTTCCTCCTCTCCCGCCGGGGCAGGATTTTTTTTTGTCAAAAAGAAGGATGGCTCTCTGCGACCTTGTATTGACTACCGAGGGCTGAACAACATCACGGTAAAGAATACCTATCCTTTGCCGTTGATGTCTTCAGCATTCGAGAGGTTGTAGGGAGCATCTGTTTTTTCCAAATTGGATTTGCGCAATGCCTACCATCTGGTCCGCATTAGGGAGGGGGATGAGTGGAAAACCGCGTTTAATACCCCCAGAGGGCACTTCGAATACTTGGTCATGCCCTTCGGCTTGTCCAACTCGCCCGCGGTTTTTCAGGCCCTCGTTAATGACGTGCTGAGAGACATGATCGATCAGTTCATATATGTCTACCTGGACGACATATTGATTTTTTCTTCTTCTCTCCAGGAACACGTTCAGCACGTCAGGCGTCATTGGTTAGAGGGTTCGGGGGTACCTTTTATCGTCTGGACCGATCACAAGAACCTTGAGTACATCAGGTCAGCTAAACGCCTTAACTCCAGGCAGGCTCGGTGGGCTCTTTTTTTCGGTCTTTTTGATTTTGTCATCTCTTATCGTCCGGGGACTAAGAACACCAAGCCCGATGCGTTATCTCGTATTTTTGATCGTTCGGAGCGCCCTTCCACCCCCGAGCGCATCATCCCTGAGAAGTGTGTTATCGCCACTCTCACTTGGGAGGTGGAAGCTAAGGTTCGTGCGGCCTTAGAACGGGTAACGCCCCCGTCCGAATGCCCACCGGGTCGGTAATTTGTGCCGGAGAGGTTACGGTCAGACGTTATTCGGTGGTCTCACTGCTCCAATGTGGCTTGTCATCCAGGAGTCAATCGCACCAAATTCCTCATTAAGCAACGGTTCTGGTGGCCCTCCATGGCCCGCGATACTTCCACCTGCGGCTCGACCAGCTCTTCGACTCACGATCTCTTTCTTCTGTCTGCCTCAATAAACTGTTTTATTTGCATTCGCTATTGAATCTGGTTTCCTTTCTTCTGACAGATCACTAACTTATGCAATAGCAAAAAACTCTCTTGAAATTTTAAGAACAATTACAGAAGAATAAAATAAGCATATTTTGTTACCTTTTGAAACTTAGAAAGGTTCGATTTAAGCAGATGATTTTACGATCACCATCATCCTACACTTCCTCATACACTTCCACTGTACATCCAGCATGTGGCTCATATTCGCAATCTCAATCATATTCTCAAAACTATCGTTTTCAATGACTTCAAAGGATGGATGTGGATGTGGCTTATTCGCCACATCCACCATCAAATAACAGTGACATTTATATTTTAATAAAATAGTATAGTAATTGCTCTGCAGTAAAACCATTCAAACCAGCTTAAGTTTTGCTAATGATGTTATTTTTTTATGCCTGCGATAGTTATGCGTGAAACATCACATCATTATTGTCCATTGAACAGTGCCACCTCGAGGAATAAAGGTGAATTGAACGTGTTGAATCATTTGTGCACAAAAATTATACTTACACTATTACACACCTCGGGTCTCCAGTGACCCTATACACTTTTTACAAAAAAAAAAAAATGTTTACAATGAATAAATTGATAAATACTAAGAAAGTTGATGTCAAACTTGAAAAAAATGAAGGAGGTAGAGGGTAGTGAATGGCGTCCTGGGTCGCTAAAGACCCAAAGTATGCATTTAAGGGTTAAAAGCTCACTGTATTATAGGGATGTAATTGTATTATCAATATCGTGGTATCGCAATAGTCTCAATATCATCGTGGTCACAAGAATATATGAAACGATAGGTCTTCTGGGCAAAAAGTGCAGTTTTTAAAATATATTTAAACTTCTTATTCTAACATGAAAGTTCTTTAAAGTTGTGTTTTGGGCCATTATGCTTTGGCACAGTATCTTTCAAAAGAACCAAAACCAAAAGCACAATATGGCTTAATCCCTTCATCAAGTCTGTTTTCGCTGTGTTACAAAGGGAAGTGCACGCTTTGTTTAGGTGATCCGCTTGTGATCCGGTATTTCCGCACCTCAGAACGACTCAGTTCATAGTGAATGCACTGTTGAATGAACTCGTTTATTGCATGTGCTGTGAGTTTAGCGCATGTTTGGGAATGCAACGGCCACTAGTTATGCTTTATTATCGCTGCAGATGATTCCAGCATTTCACTAGATTTGTAGTAAGACCTGTTTTTGTAAGTCTGTTTTCACTAAAGCTTTCAATCAAAATAAAATCTCTACTGCTGTTTCTGTCAAAATAAAAGTTTAAAAAGGCAGTATTGCTGACAGCTAGCGGTTTAAATGGGCAACGTTACTGCAGTCTAAATACAAAATATCTCTTTCACGTGTAGAAATTAGGTAAGAAGTATTGTTTCCCTACTGTCGTGTAAAGCAAAAATAATATACCCATGAAATATTCATTTTCATTTATTTAACAGTACAATTGTTTTACAATATATGTCTATTACTGTAACAGGACTAACAATAACATAAAATTGTTGTTATTTTTTATTATTATTATTATATTCTACTTTGTTTGGCTTCCTAAAACATATGCCATTTAGACTGAGACAATATACCACAACTAAAAAGAAGGTTGAGTCCCCTTTAAAGTCAGGTAAAGTCACTTCACAGACTTAAGTTTTCCAACATGGGTTGAAGGCCTTAATTTTGAACTCTCAAAGTGCATTTAGATAGAATAATGTCCAAAAGTGCTTATTTTTTCAAGTATTCATTTGTCTTTTTTATTGCAAAAAAATATCGTATCATGGACTTCATATCGAGATTTTGATATTGTTACATCCCTAGTGTATTAGAATAGAGTATTATGACAGAGAGATGGATACAGCATTCATTCTTCAGCTCAATCTCATTCACAAAACATTAGCTAGGCAGCGCTCTGATATACAGCATTAAAATTATATAAAATATAGCTTGATGAAATTTTGCCCCCAGCCAAAACTATTTGCTCTGGAACAAGTAATAGATTAATGAGACCAAAACCTACTTGTTAGATTTACCCAAAACAAATTATATTTTAATGTGTAACCACTATAGAGACATCAGAGCCAGAGGCAAAATCTGGCCAAGGTAAGGCTGCTCTCAGTGGTTTCATGAGCTTTGTACGGCTGATGGCACCCTGGAGCTCACATCTCTGAAAACATTGAAGCAAAATATGTAAATTGATGTATCTGTATTAAACCGCATATTTGAAGTTTAATCAAGTACATTCTCACCTAAAAGTCTTAAAACTACATTCAGTGACACAAACACAGTATTATTTGTTTTAGACAGTAATGTACTTGCTTTATATTTAATAATGTAATATTATAGTGGATTTGGGCATCCACCATGAGACTCGCTGTGAGAAATACCACAAGCGGAGTGATACAAATGGTGAAACGGTTGGAGTTCTGGGGCCTCATTTATAAAACTTTCTTACGCACTGATTTGATCTTAGAGTGCTCGTACGATCAAATCCACGTCAAAGTACAGATTTATAAAAACCGTCTTTGACGTGGAAAAGTACTTATCTCCACGTCAGATTCCAGCTTGGCGTACGACCGTTTCCTTGTGGTAATGCCTGGTATTGCAGATAGTTCAGCCTCACTATAATTTGATTTCTTGCGCTCCTTTTTACTTGCCATTGTCACAGAGTTTTTGCTTTAGGAATGAGCTCATTTTATATGTTAATTAATTAAGCAGGGGCGTTTCGACGGCGGAACATTCAGCTGCACACAATTCCACGATCATTTGTGATTTATAACCGAATGACTGGCGTACGCATGGATTTCGTGTGTACGTTAGTTTCTCTGAATCGCTCTTATGATCAAATCAGAAAAGTTCTTAGATAAAATCAAGGATGGTTTCTACGCAAGTCTTTATAAATGAGGCCCCTGATATCACCAGAATATCACACTCCTCTCAATAAAATTCGAGAACCAGACAGATCTGTTGCAGTAATATTTACAGTATGCAACTTTTTATTGTATGAATGTGATTATTTTATCATGTGCTTTTAAATCTTGTATTTGTAACTTTATTTTGCATATGATCTCACAATGTTGTTTAAATCTTGCATCTTGAAAATTTATATCTCTTTATATTGTGATTTAAAGTTCAAATTTTATCTCACAATTACCTTTTTTTTTTTACATTTTATTTAGACATAAAATACTTCCATTGTTTTTAATTATGTATTAACTTTTTTAATATCAGTGCCAAATGAAGAGGTGACGAATGAAGCAAAGCCTTTACAATAATTGAACTACTTGTACTCTGTTTATCTTGTAAATTTCGAGGGTTTGTATTGAGTATACAAAAATGGAGGAAGGAGGCGTATGATTTATGGCTAAATTGGACCCAGTTCAAAAACTTCTCTCCCTTCAACACATTTGAGGCTGATTAATTTGATTAGAGAGGTGTGATGTCTGTGTATGTCTAACACGTTTGGACTACAGCTCCCAGTGTTGCTATAGCGACAGTGCTGTGTGGCCAGATGCTATGAAAAGATGAGGAGAAGGATCTGAGTCTTAAACAAACATTACCATGAGGAAGATTAGAGACACACTTGCAAACACAAAGGCACAAAACAGAAAAATAATTACTTGTTAACTCAGAATAATTATACACTCAAATACACAATGTTCTAACTAAGTGAACCTAAATACCCGAATGAAGCACTCACACAAAACACGAGACTCACACAAGACTAAATGAATAAGTTGCAATTAGTGCATTATTAAAGATGAAGTACACAACACATATTAAAATGTTAGATATGATATTAGATGAGAGTTATTTAGATATTAAGATTTAGATATTTATAAACCTAAACAGATATGAAATATACAACAATACAATGATAAAACAATGCTAATCACATTTTCCTGAATCATAAAAGTACACAAAGACAGAGATAAAAGTGATATTGGGACAATATTACACTCATATATACTCATACCCTAGACACATCCAGATTATGAAGCACAAGCTGCTGTTATGACTTCAGAACACATGTAAACAGCTGAAACTAGAAATACATATTTTAATAAACTTCCAAATAAACCCCAAATATAACTGCAAGCAGCAATATGCAGGCTCCAAGATGAGCAGAAGGAAATAGAAAATGGAATTCACAGATGTAACACAACTGACAACAAAGTTCAGAATGAATGTTTTAAAGAGACCACATTTAAAGACAATATTGAACCTGGGATATTACATGACAATGTACAGAATTTGATATTGATTCAGGCCTTTGAAACCTTTAGCAGGCTTAAGCCTTTTTCAGAATAGAAGAGTCTTTTATATTCACTATGACAGACAAAATAAAATATGAATCTATAACCGATAACCACAATCTCTATCTCTATTCAAATCTCTAGAAGCACTCAGAACATCTCTGAGAGCTAAGCGATTAAATAACTGACTACTGCATGTTACTGTATACCACAAATTATGCTCCTCTATGAGTTTTCAAACCGTTTGGTACTGCTAAGTGTTTGCAATAGGGTACACTGTAAAATTTTTCGTTGTGAATTTACAATAAATAATTGGATAAATTTTGCATGACTTTCACAGTAAGAATTACAGCAATATACTGTGAAATATACTCACAGCAATTTACTGTAATTTTACAGTATATCTGTGATATTACAATGCATTGTTGTAAAAGCACAACTGTATACTGTAACTTCACAGCTTCAATGACAAAGCAATTACTGTCATATTACAGTACATTACTGGGGAATTACAACCTTTTGCTGTACACCATTACAACAAGGGCCTGTACTTTTACAGTGTGCATTGTGAAAGTAATGTACAAGTTGACAATTTACTGTGAATTTACAATGTACACTGTGGAGGTCATGCTAAAATTGTCCAGTAACTTACTGTAAAAGTAATGCAGATGAAGCTTCCATTTACAGTGAATTTACAATCATTTTCACTGTAAAAAATAAATCGTAAAAAAATACGGTCAAATGACTGGCAGCTACGGCTGCCAAACAAAGATTTTTTCTTGTTTCAGTTACAATATTTTACTTTATGGTTTTTGTTTGGCAGCTGTAGCTGCCACTCGTTTGACGTTTTTTTTTTTTTAGTGTAAAACCCTTATTTGACAGATTATACCTAGATTATTACAATGAAAGCACTAAATGTTCAACAAAGAAACTGTTATTTTACAAATCATCACAATAAAAAACCTTCAATAAAGCGTCAAAGCATGCTCAAGGTGAAAAATTAAGTTTTATTTAAAAGACAAAATACAAAGTCTAAACAAATGTCATATAAAATCAACAGTTTACATTTCAGCTTTTTTTAAAGAAATACAGCACAATTACATTTAAAATACTGTGCTGATGAAGAACATTGAACAGTTTCATCAGAATGTTTAATATATTCAAGCCAACTTAATTATATATATTCAAGCCAACCTTACTTCTAGAGAAAATATTTCCTGATAATTTACTCACCCCATGTAATCTAAGATGTTCATGTCTTTCTTTCTTCAAGTCAAAAAGAAATGAATAAAAGGAGAGGAAAACCTTTCAGGATTTTTCTCCATATAGTGGACTTCAATGAGAGCCAACGGGTTGAAGGTTCAAATTTCAGTTTCAATACAGTGTTCAAAGGGCTTTACAAGTTCCCAGTGACCCTTATTCCTTGGCTGGGATCATGTAGAGCCCTTTGAAGCTGCATTGAAACTGAAATTTGGACCTTCAACCCGTTGGCGCCCATCGAAATATGGAGAAAAATTCTGGAATGCTTTCCACAAAAACCTTTTCGACAGACAGAAGAAAGACATGAAAATCTTGGATGACACAGGGTGAGTAAATTATTAGCAGGAAATACTTATATTGGAAATGAACTAGTCCTTTAAAACAGAATAAATACTAAACCAATATATCTACAAGATTGACAAGATTAATTTAACAATTTTGATGTAAATTTAGATTATCATTGAATTTTTCGTAAACAGTTTTTCAGAGCCCCCAGGAGGAATTGATTAACTAAACATGCATTTCTATATCTTACCAACATTATTTTATATTAATCCACAATATTCTACTGACTCCCATGGGCTCCATATACAGTGGTGTCATAAATTATTAGAACACTAGTATTTTTAACACCTGAAATAATTTTAATTCAGTTATGTCTATCTTTTGCTGTAGTGTTTCAATGGGTAATATCAGTTTACATTTCTAAACATTAATTTTGCCATTAATTGTAATAATCCAGTGAGATTTTTGTCTAACAACAGCCAGTGCTCCACACAGAAATCTGATCTCATCATCATCCAATCTGCCTAGAATGACATAAAGAAACAGAACAAACTGACACATTAAATCTAGAAGAACAGTGGCAACGTCTCCAATATGCTTCAAGAGACCCACCTGCAAAGCTACCTGAAAAACTATCTGCAAGTGCACCTAGTGCAAAAGCTGCTTTAAACACAAAATGATGGTCACACCAAATGTTGACATTTATGATATTTTTGACAACATTCTCACTTTACAGATTTTTTACACAAGTGCCTAAATGGTTTAACATTACTGCTTTGCAGGTAGGATTCTTTAAGCATATTGGAGATGTTGCCACAGTTCTTCTGGATTTATATGAGATCAGACCTCTGTGTGAAGCATTGTCTGTTTTCATACTCCTTGTGTCACAGATTATTATAATCAATGGCAAAATGAATGCTTGGAAATGTAAACTGATATTTCATACTGACTGATAGCAAATGATAGAAATATCTGAGTTTAGACCATTAGTTTAGCTAGTGAAAATACTAGTGTTCTAATAATTTTGGGCACCACTGTAGCTCTGATAATAAACGTAGTGTGATAATAAGTAAAACCAAAACATACAACAAAAGGTCCATGACTCTACACCTGAAGTGTAGAGCAGTCCTCCTCCAAATGGCCAGTAATCAGCTGGATCAGTTGGGGGTAAAAAAAAAAATTATGTCAGAGGACACCTGTATTGTCTGGTATTAAAAAAAAAAAAACAATGAAGGAAAAATTCTGTAAAAATGAATTAATGTTAGTATTTCTTAATGTTAGACATAAATATTTACTTCCTTTGAAGATCATGTGAAGATGTTCATTCCCAAAACTTCTGGATCATAATGGGGAAACACACAAGCAATCAATTAAATTCATATCAACTAGTTTGATAAAACACTATTTACTGACAGACTTTAGCTTGCAAAAATGTATTCACCAGCTCCATACCAAATCTGCACAGTTGATCCAAAATCCTGGATTACATATAGTATTCTTCTCCGAAGAGCCCAAGGATCATGTTTTCAGGTCCTCTCTCTGTCAAATGAGTTCACATAACAGTGTTCTCAGATTACTCATTTAAAAGTTCTGTCACTTTTTTGTGAGTTTGAACTTAAAACAAGCATGGGTGGGCGATATGACCATATTATTTCACAGTATATAACGTTTTATTTCAGCACTATAGTTATTTTTGATATTTTATTTCATTCAACATAAGATCAAAGTACCAAATTACAAAGAATATGGCTAATACTAAGGTAAGTTAAGTACATTTAGTGATTTCCTCTTTAGTATTATGTTGTTTGATTATAATTAAGACCGACTACTGGTAACGTTAGGCTAAATTATATTGCTGCAACTTCAAGAATAAAATGCACAGATCCAGTTCTACGAGAAAGACTCGGGAGAATTAATACTGAAACGATTACATTTATTTAGAAGCTCAGCAAGCAATCAGGTTCTTTGGCGTAGGCCCCGTTCGTAACTCGCATTCGGGGGGTACGGAATCTGCGAGTCCCACCTGAAGACGAAGGCGGGGGCGCCGCACCCCCCCCCCCGGCGGAGTCAGGAAAGGGGCCATCTGGTGATGGTGGGGTGGATGGAGGAAAAGAACGATGTGAAGTCTTCGGGATGGAGGGGATAGCCTGACTGATGGTGATGTGGTTGATAGAGGGAGGATCTAGCTTGGTGAAGTGGAGGAGTTGGAGGAAAGATCCCATCTTGGTGGAGGCGGGGAGGATGGAGGTACTGGAGCGTCAGCATCTGCGAACTCAGACAAGTGTAAGCGCTACCCTTTTTATAGTAGATGATATGATTGGATAGATGAGGAGGTAATTAGTGACGCGAACGATTGAGTCTTCCTGGCAGAACTTGCGCTGGCTTCATTTCTACCAGAAAGACTCGGGAGAATTAATACTGAAACGATTACATTTATTTAGAAGCTCAGCAAGCAATGAGGTTCTTTGGCGTAGGCCCCGTTCGTAACTCGCATTCGGGGGGTACGGAATCTGCGAGTCCCGCCTGAAGACGAAGGCGGGGGTGCCGCTCACCCCCAAAGATAGGTGGAATTAGGATCCACCGGAACGGGGCCCACCCCCAGAGAACGGTTTTAGAAGGTAACTCACTGGTCGTGAATCCTGGGGTTCCTGACATAGATGGAGAAAAGAAAGGCAAAACAGAAATTAGATTTCGGCGAGTATCATTCTTGGTTATATTGAATGAACCACTGGCCGTCGTGGTTCTAAATTTTTTTTTTTTTTTTTTACACGTGGGCCACAGCCGTCTTTTGATAAGCACGTGGGCCACGGGCATCTTTTGATAGAACACATGGCCGCGGGCCATCTTTTGATAGGACACATGGGCCACAGACCATCTTTTGATTGAACGCATGGGCCACAGGCCATCTTTTGATAGAACACGTGGGCCACAGGCCATCTTTTGGTAGGATACATGGGCCACAGGCCATCTTTTGATAGAACGCGTGGCCGCAGCCATCTTTAGATGGAACACATGGGCCACAGGCCATCTTTTGATAGAACGCATGGGCCACAGGCCATCTTTTGATAGAACACGTGGGCCACAGGCCATCTTTTGGTAGGATACGTGGGCCACAGGCCATCTTTTGATAGAACACATGGGCCACAGGCCATCTTTTGATAGAACGCATGGCCGCAGGCCATCTTTTGATAGAACGCATGGGCCACAGGCCATCTTTTGATAGAACACATGGGCCACAGGCCATCTTTTGGTAGAACACATGGGCCACAGGCCATCTTTTGATAGAACGCATGGGCCACAGCCAACTTTTGGTAGAACGCATGGGCCACAGGCCATCTTTTGATAGAACACATGGGCCACAGGCCATCTTTTGGTAGAACGCATGGGCCACAGGCCATCTTTTGATAGAACGCATGGGCCACAGCCAACTTTTGGTAGAACGCATGGGCCACAGGCCATCTTTTGATAGAACACATGGGCCACAGGCCATCTTTTGGTAGAACGCATGGGCCACAGGCCATCTTTTGATATGACGCTTGGCCGCAGCCACTTGAAACTATGCGTGTAATGGCTGTTTGACGGACGTGTAACCCGCAACCATCTTGCTTTAGTAGCTAGCCATGCAATTCATGAAAGTGCCAATCCACTTTGGCAAAAACACCACCACCAGTAGATAGATAGGAATTTACCTAGATCAAGACTGGAGAGCTTGCTGGGCTTCGAGGATGGATTTTAAATCTGGTCTTATGTAGGACTCAAATGCTGAGGAGGACCACCTGCCCAGGATTTTGATAGCTGCTGTAGAGATACCGCGCTCGGCTGCTGTAGTGGCAGCTCCAATCCTGAAGGAATGTCCGGTGAATATAGAGGGAGATAAACTGCAGCTTTTGAGAACAGAGTTGAGATGGAACTTGAACCGGCTTTGAGAGAGAGGTGCTCCGTTGGGTAGGATGAAGAGGGGAGAGATAGCGGAATGACTGGGACGGATTTTCAGAAATTTAGTCATAGAGGAGAAGGGGCAAAAATCGCTACTGATTTTAGAGATAGTAATGCCAGAGCCTTTGGAGTCATTCTTGGAATGTTTGAGAAAGAGTGTGAAAAATTTAGGAAAGAATTGTAAGTCTAAAAAGGAAAGACCGCGTGCTGGATCGAATGTATTGGTTGGTGAAGTAAATTCTCCTGGACGCATAAAGCCGTAGAAAGCTGTAAGGAATACCGCTTCTAGCAGAGTGTTGATATATTTGGAAAAGAGGCCGTTGCGAACTGCGATAATTAACCTATGAATTAAAGGTAGCGTCAGAGGCAGCCTTTTGTCAGGGGACTCAGTAGAAGTTTTAGCCATGCCTTTGAGCATTAGGCGAATAGGAGTAGCAGTGAATAGGCTAGGAAAATCGGTGTTATGGTATTTGGCGTAGAATTGAACGCCTGCGAGTAATCTACGAATGGAAGAGATTTTTAAATTACGTTTTTCGAAATTAAACGCGAGAAAGGAGCAAACTGTTGAAATCAAAATAGGGAATAGAGGAAGTTGAAAGGCTAAACAAAACATTGAAAACAATTGCCAGGCAGAAGTATAAGCTTTGAGAGTCGATGGAGCAATGCCTTTAGACATGTAAAGTCTAGCTGAGCAGAGCAAATCTTCTAAAATAACGTTGTGGCTGCCAGGGGGGGGGGGGGGTGTTGGATCCTTGTTGGCTGCGGGGCAGAGCCGTCTGAAGGTCTGAAAACGAAAGCGAGATAGAGCGTCAGCGACAACATTGGAGTGGCCGGGTATGTGAGCAGCTTTAATAATGAAGTTGTGAATGACTGACTGCCAGATTAAGCGACGCAGAAAAGACATGATCATCAGGCAAGATTATCTGCCTTTATTAATAATAGCTACAGTGGCTTCATTATCGCAAAACATGAGAATGCGTTTCCTAGACCACTCAGGACCCCAGATTACGCTGGCTACGACTAGTGGATAGAGTTCGTATAGCGCTGAAGAGAGTGAGCTAGATGTAGACCTAGAAAAATCATTCGGCCATCTCTCTGCGAACCAGTGCCCTTGGAAATATCCCCCGAACCCGACGGACAGAGCGGCATCTGTGAATAAATGTAAATCTGCAGATGATTCGAAGTGCTCGTTGTAGAAAAAAGAAATGCCGTTCCAATCATTTAGTAGGCGAGACCAGAATGTGATATCGGACTGACAGCCTTCGTCTAGCTGAACCGGATTGCTAAGTTCGGGCACGGAATGAGCCGCCGTTAGTAGAAGCGATATGAAAGCCCTGCCTTGCGGGATGATGCTCATCGCGAAATTTAGGTGACCCAGCAGGGACAATAAATTGTGCTTCGAGACGACCTGTAGAGAGGAGAATTTTTCCAGAAAAGATCGGATTCTTATGAGCTTTTCTAGGGGAAGAGAAGCTTGCATCTTAACCGTATCGAGGGAGATACCTAAAAATTCGAGATTAGAGGAGGGGCCCAGAGTTTTCTTAGAAGAGAGGGGAACGCCGACGTCACTGAAATCCTGCTTTAAGATATCGAGAATGGAAGAATGGGGAGAGGGAAAATCGATAAGCAAGAAATCATCAAGTAAATGCAAAATGAATGGAAGTTTGCAGACGTTCAGCAGGATCCAACACAAAGCTTCCGACAGACTATTGAAGATATGAGGGCTGCTCCTACAGCCGAAAGTGAGCCTTACTGCGAAATAGAATTTTGAATCCCATTTAACGCCGAAAAGTGGCCAGTCAGCAGGGTGTATTGGCATGGTTTTAAAAGCATCTGTTATATCTGCTTTAGCCAGCCAAGCACCGTGGCCAGCTAGCTTGATTAACTGTATAGCGTTGTCCACCGATGCGTAATGAAGAGAGAATGGTTCGAGGGGAATGCATTCGTTAACGCTTAGGATTTTGCTGGAATGAGGAGAAGACATGTCAAATATGAGACGTTTTTTACCAGAGTATTTACGGGTAGCGACACCAATAGAGTTAATCCTGAAAGGGGAGAAAGGAGGGAAGGCGAAGGGGCCAATAACATAGCCTTTATTGACTTCGTTCTCGAGCAGTGTAAAAACGACGTCGGGCTCGTTCATAGCTGATTGCAAGTTTTTTGCTGAAAAGGATGAAGTGACTTGAGAGAGAATTCCCACCCTAAACCCCTGAGACAAGCCAGTGATAAGATAGTCGACAAAAGATGAATCAGGGTGAGAAGAGAGATAGCTAGAGAGGTTTGGAATGTTGATAGGTGTGGACGGATGTTTGCTCAGAATTTCTTTTGAAAAGGGGCTTTCCTTTTGGTTTGAGGTTTGTATCGGCGTGGGCAAACTGATTTCGGGTGTGGGTCTTTGCACAGGCTGCAAATATGAGCAAAACAACAATTATTAAATGAACACACAGCTTCGTTAAACATGTTACAAATGGGATAGTCATTATTTGTCCTCTGCTGGAGGAGCTGCGTCTTACATTTTCGGTACCGTGCACAGAGGCCAGATCGCGGCTAGAGAAAGCTTTCGGGCAGAAGGCAGCTGAGTGTCCGTGAGCGCTGCATATAGAACACGACAAACTTCTTTGACCGCCGAAATGTCGAACTAGCAATTCGGTATCTGTGATAGACCAGTCGAGTCTTGAATTGTAGAGTGTAATGTAAGACGCGGCTTTGGCAGAAAAGGATTTATGGTACTCATAGAATAATGTGCCCCCGTACCTTTGATTAAAGTCTGCCATCATGGATAGATAGAGGTCTAGCTCTTCCCTCCTATCTGGGAAAACTTGGCATAGTGTGTTGTGTCCCTGTAAATGCTAAATGCGATGACGAACTCTCCGAACGAAAGATTACGTTGCAATCGTGGATCGGAAGTTTTGAGGAGCACTGCCACGTCACCGCATTCCACCATTTCCTGTCGGCGGCGGGCGAAGGGAGAAGTAAAGAAGCCAGGTTGATGTCCTTACCTTGGATAATATTTGACCTGAGGTGTGGAGAGACTGTGGCGGCGGCGGGAGGAACGAAACGCCTACCGAAAGCTTGAGCTGGTGTAGATGAGGAGAGATTAAAGCTGGGAGAAGCCGGGGGAGCTGAGACGTTTTGGAATGACGGCTGGATCCTGAGAAGAGGAGCAGGCAGAGAGGTCGATGTAGAAGGTAAGCTAGCTGAAATATTACCAGAAAAGGAGGGCCGAGTTGAAGCTGGATCTGGGCTGCGGTCGGGGTTAATGAAAGAGTTTTCAAAAACCATCATCTTGGACTGTAACCCTTTGACTGTTTGGGATAGGTTTTGAACTGCAGAAAGGAGCAGCAGATTAGTATCAGGTAGATCGGCGACTTGAGAAGGAGATATCTCTGGTTCCGGTAGTGAAATTCTTTTAGCTGAACGAGGTGTAGGTTTCGCATTTCTTTTTCTGCTGGCTTTTCCCGGTTGAGCGGTGGTTGGGGCGGCGTCGGGGAGTGGAGAAGTAGATGCGGGTGGATTACCCAGTGTGTTCTGGGCCAAGAGCAGGAGATCTTCTCTAGAAATTCCTTCGCTAGCGGGGATGCCAGCGTCCTCGAGAGCGTTTAGTATGAGTTCAGAAGAGCAGCTCGCCCATGAAGAGGTGCGGCATTGAATTCGTTTGTTTGTTCTCAATCTTCATTTCACAACCAAAACTCGCTCAAAATATAAATAAAACAGTCAGACGTAAAATAATCCATGTGAAAGCCATTACAAGAGAAGCGAAGCAGACTGCAACAGAAGCCGATCAGCATATTCAAATTTAACTGGGAAACGCGCCCTTGCTAGTCATTGGCCAGAATAATTAACACTCAACGCTCAATCAAACGCTCATTGGCTGTCGCCGGCTTGCAATTACAAGAAAAAAAGTCAGAACTGTGGGATATAAACTCGCAATTGCAAGACAAAAAATTCCAAATTGCGAGATATAAACTCGAATTTGTGAGAAAAATGTCTGAATTGGAATAAAAAAATATTAATAATTGCAAGAAAAAAGTAAAAATTCCGAAATACAAAAATACAAACTCGCATTTGCGGAAAAAAAAAAAAAAGTTAGAATTGAGAGTTTATATCTCACAATTCTGACCACAATTCTAAAATTCGCAATAACCTTTTTTTTTCAGGGGCGGAAATAGGCACTATAGGTTTGAGTAAGATTTCTATTACAAAAAAAAAAACGCTGTTTTTGAACTTCCTTAGAGCTGCAGTCTGTAAGTTTAGGCTCTTTGTCGCCATCTCTGTTTGAAACCTGCAACTGCACTTAATTACAGAGTAGTGTTGGGCTATATGCACAATTTTCATATCGTCCTATGGTCAGCCTGTGAGATCGCTGATGCACGATACTATCGTGCTAATTTATTTAATGATATGTAAATATGTCAATATGTAATAAATTCCTTATTCGTTTTGTAAGGGTAGTGCATGTGAAGTTGTGCGTGTACAGAGCGCTGACGGTAGTTCTGTTGGATAGGTTTAAGTTTACTTTCGGTTTCATTCTCTGCTGTCTTCAGGGAGCGGTAAATGTGCGTCCGTGAATGTAAATGAATGTATCTTTCTATACCCGTCATATTGTAATAATGTTACCGCTGTATGTCTGATCTTTGTCATCAGTTCATGTTGTAGTTCAGTTCATATTGAATGTGGAGAAGCGATGTGCGTGTGATTCACGTGCATATGTTTAGCACCATTTTATCGCATCATTATTCTAGTTAACACATACAGATGTTACTGAGGTGAATGTTTATGTTTACTATATACAGACGGATTCTCATATATCGTATTTAATTCAGCCTAAACCACATTTTACTACCTCTGTTATCCTAATGACTGTCTACACTTAATCTATGTACACTGTATGATGAATAAATCTCTTACCCATTTTCACTGCACGTTTATACCGTGGCAAGTTTCTGAGGCATCCTAGAACCGACTCTCTGCGCTGCATCACTAAAGTTAGGTGCCTTTTTGACGCATAATAATAATAATAATAATCGTCTTACTATCGTCAAAGGCATCAGCAACAGGCGATATCTTTGACTATCGTCGATACACGATACTATTGTCTATCGGCACAGCCCTATTACAGAGTTATCTTCTGTACATGAGTTGTGCATTGGCAGAGCTCCTTGGTGCAATATCAGTAATATTTCACAATGTTAACGATTTTACTGCATTTTTAATAAAATAAGTAGCACTGGTTAGCATAACAAGGTTCTTTCTAAAACATAAAAAAAATTAAACTGATTCCAAACTTTCAAACAGTAGTGTACTGTAGGCCTACATCTCACATAAATTTAATAAAGTTTAATATAAGTTAAATTCCCTGGTATCTTAAAAACTGTACTACTGATATGTCAATTTCCAGTGTCTTTTGTATAAACATCCACTGTGGAAAAATAGTGATGTTAAAAATCTAAAAGAGAGCAACCTTATTCACGGCAGTCTGGAACTTCATGCTGAGTGTGGTGGGCGTATCTGCTTTCCGTTGAACTCCATAGGACTTAGAGTTTGAGTAACTGAAATCTGAACAAGACCAATACATGCCAGAACACCCTGAAGCTTCCTCCCGAATCTATTGATTCCAGCTCAGTTTCCAAAAAGCTCTATTTTTAGGACCTCGGAAGAAGCATTAAACAAACCCTACCGTCGAATGCATCAACATAAAGTTCAGAAGCAACCTGAGCCAGATTAGCATAAAGGTTAGCGTCCCTACATACAGTATAGCTGAAATGAATACACATACTGTAATTAAACAGAGTCCGCTGATTCATTACAGCAATTAAAGGCTAATTCACACACACTCCCTCAACAAATGCCACCAAATTCCAATGCTTTGTAGGATCAATGTGTTTGCTATCATGTTGACTATGGAGAATGTCAGATGGACAGAGATGTGTAATTTGTTTATAATGCAGTTTTACTACTCTCCATCACAGCCAGAATGTGGAATATGTTTACTTGTGCTGTATCTCATATTGTGTCTTTCTGAAACAACAGACACATCTGGTCTAATGCAACACTCACACACATCTACACACACACATACAAATATCAGGCCCATCAGCTGCTGTTTTTCAACCGTATCTCTCAAGGCCGTTTGCACACTCTTCATCTTCAAGGACGGATTCACCTTTGCACACCACAGCAGTGTTCACTCTCTCTCTCTCTTTCTGTCTCTATTTGTTGTACTAATGAAATAACACTTTTTCCTCTTTAAATCCCTCTGATGCTTTTCTTTTTCCACCCTTATAAAGAGATACAGAGTGAAAGTGAGAGCTTGTATTTCAGGGCAGACCAATTTCAGGTGGCTTGTAGTCATCTAAAGGCTGCTTTCTATAAGCGTATGTGTGCTGAGTGTCCTCTAACTGACCGTGTTCAGTAAATAGGGTCATTACAAAGATATCCAGCAGGCATCCCAGGTTAACCGAGCCAGTTAAAAGAGATAACTGACAAAACTGGTCAGAGAATGAAGTATTATACTATAAATTATATATAAGCAATAATTAAAATGATAAAATTGACTTACTGATTGCCCTACAGGCCCCCCAAGACAAAATCCAGTATATTATTTCACATCCCAGCTACAAGTTCAGATATATTACCACATACAACTATTTCTATAGGAATTTTAAAATAACTTTGACTAAATATTTTTCACTTTAGAAAAAAGAAAAAACTTAACCAGATGTTGGTTAGATCCTTCATAGTCCTTTTATGCACATTATGGGACTGAATATGTTGACTTTAAGCGTCTACCCACAGTAAGGTCAAGTTATATATGAGCACATGCAGGATAAAAAAAAAATCGAATAAAGGCTGTTCTGAAGGCAAAATATCTGTGCAGATCTGTTCCTGGGTTTAAAGAGGCTAAAGCAATATACCACAACACGCATGCAGAAGAAATGAAGGGTGTAAGATTTCAATCAATAAGCACTCATGCCCTTAAGAAAACAGGCTGACCTCATCATATGCCTTTAATAAACAAGTAGAAGGAAAAGAGATTTTAGAAGTATGGAGAATTTATGGAATCTTGATGTGAATCTGAGAATCATGTGATAATACTGAACTGATACACAGTTACAGACATTATCCTAAAAGATGCAGTGAGCTCCAAATGAGATCTAATTGAAAATTATTCTTGTAGACTAAACCAGCATGAGGAAACACTGCCCTCTATTGTCTCCCACAAACACACAGTCGAACATACCATATCTACCTGACAGGTTTGAATCTCAAACTCACACTTCATATCAAAGTACAGGTGCAGTTTTTGCATATACAGGCACACACATCCCAAACCTGCCATGTTGTCTTTTCTCAGACCTGCTTCTATGTGTGTGTAAATGCCAGCAGTCACTGTGACATCAGCTACCCTGACATCTGCCACAAATGTCAATCATACAGCGTATCTTATGTTTCGCCTCATTATGTGTGTGTGTTTGCGTGCCTGTCGGTGTTATGAAAGTCTGAATCATAGTCACAAAGCAGTACACATACACACAGAAAAAAAAGATAAACTAAGATTAATACCAAAATTAAGGAAAAAATGGAAAAGAATAAAAAACATTTGATAAAGGAAACAGATACCAGTGTCTTTCTTCAGAGCATGCTGAATGTAACTAATGTAGCTACTGCTGCAATGATGACAAATGTTGTGATACTATGAGCCCGCCCAGCTTTTTTTAGTAGCAGATGCTTTTATCCTTAAAAATTAGAATAATATGCAGAAGCAAATTAACAAAAGGAGAAAGCAAGCATTAGTGCTATGATACCAAATTTCAACTGAGTAGAAATGTAGGGCAGGCCAAGGCTGGGCTACAGTTCTCTTCTGGTACGTAACTGGATGGTCACTAAAATTATATCACAGAAATGTAATATTTGAATGTTTGCCATCTTTGCCTATACTTGGTGATATTATGAAGACTTTAAAACACTTGTAAATCCACTTGTAGTGTGGATAGTTCTTGATTCTATATACACTACCAGATTACAAGATTTATGTTTTTTTTAAAGAAGTCTCTTTTGCTCACAGTCTGTATTTATATGAACCAAAGTACAGCAAAAATGAAATATTTGAAATATTTGTAAATATTTGTCTATTTCTACACTGAAAAAAAAATGATTCATTGGTTAGTGGTTGCAATCAATTTATTTTACCTACATTTAAATAAACACATTTTGTTGACTTAACTTTCAACATTTTTTTACTTAAATGGATCTAAAATAAATTGATTGCACAATTTACCTTAAAAATTCAATTAATAATTTTTTTCAGTGTATTTAAATATATTTTAAAATGTAGTTTATTCCTGTGATTTTAAAGCTACATTTTTAGCATCATTGATTTAGTCACTTGATCCTTCAGAAATCATTCTAAAATGCCTATTTGCTGCTCAAAGTTATTATTATTATGTTGAAAATAGCTGAGTAGAATTTTTCTGATTTCCTGGATGAATAGAAAGTTCAGACGAACAGCATTTATCTGAAACAGAAATCTTTAGTAACATTAAAAGTGTCTTTATCATCACTTTTGACCCATTTAAAGCATCTTTTCTAAATGAAAGTATTAATTTCTATCTAAAAATTATACAGACTCATTTTGAATGGTGTGGTGTATAATGTTACATAAGCTTTATATTTCAGATAAATGCTGATCATTGGATCTTTCTATTCATTAAATAATCCTGAAAAAAATACTTAATTTTTTTAAAATATTGATAATAATAATAATAATAAAAAAAGTTTCTTGAAAAGCAAATCAGCATATTAGAATGATTTCTTAAGGATCATGTGACAGTGAAGACTGGAGCAATGCTGAATTGTGCTGAAAATTTAGATTTGATCACAGAAATAAATTACATTTAAAATATATTCAAATAGAAAACAGTTATTTTAAATAGTAAAAAATATTTCACAATTTTACTGTTTTGCTGTACTGTGGAACAAATAAATGCAGGCTTGGTGAGCAGAAGAGACTTTTAAAAAAACATTACAAATCAAAAACTTTTGACTGGTAGTGTATATATAGTTATATATATATATATATATATATATATATATATATATATATAGTCTACAGTGCTATTCTACTTAACATAATTTACTATGTAGCAAAATATATTAAAAAATAATGATTATGACTATAGTATTTATTATTTAAAAAAAAAATCTGTATTGATTAGAAATAGTTCGAAAGAAATAGTTTGTCACTTTTGTAACTGTAAAACTAGACAAAAAGTCTTTTTACATTTTTTGGTGAATTTTAAAAGTATTAAAACCATTATAAAAATGGTTCAGATAAACCACATATAATAAATTATTAATTTTATTCTTAAAAACAGACCACTTATTTGCTCATGGACATGGCTGACAGCTGATGCAGACACCATTTTAGATTGACTAACTGTATTACTGTATAAGATTTCCATTCAAACTAAAATATAAATCTAAGCTACACAGAGCGAAAAACAAAACTGTGGCATTTCATTCATTCACTGATGTGCTTCACTTGGCAGCACTTATTCCTCAACACTGACGTAAGCCTATGGGCGAGACTTCCGGTTCATTAACCGCTATATGGAAATAACAAGAGGAATAACAATGTGCAGTAAACAGTAAAACTGTTTGCACTACAAATCAGTGTGTTCATAATTAAGATAATACATTAAAATAATATGTTAAGACACACTGGTTTGCAATATCAAGCAGCAAATCGAGCCGATTTGTACAGCTAAAAAAACAACTGGACGCGGATGAGACCAGAAGCCAGACCCATAAAATTTACAAATGGCCGCACGCACTCTTACAGGAAAAATAAGATGGATACCGGTACTTACTTGCCAGCAACCCAGCAAAATAAAGACTCACATATTTTAGCATAAAAAAAATGAAAATATAAAAATTAGTATTGTATTTTTAATGTTTTATTTTTATTTAATACCCATTTTTATTTAAAAATATAATAGTATTATCACACTTTATTAGTTTGTTTATTATTGTATTTTAAAAATAAATTACATAAACAATGTAATTTACTATAACTATTATTAATTATATTATTTTATAGTTATATGTAATGAGTCACACTGTGTGCAATGTGTGTGCACCAAACCAAATCTTCAGGTGCTCTCATGAGAACCAAACTGAAAAACTTATGTGCAACCCTGGTTATATAAGACAAATATGTTTTTGAGCTATGCTAGATTGGTTTGAATTTTTTTTTTTTTTTTTTTTTTTTTAGATTCTATGTTATTTGTTGCTTTCCTCTTTAAACTAAAACCTTTAAACACTGACTGTGCCAACCAGCCCCACAATCTATGCCAGCTGTCCCTGTACTGAGAATGTTTTCTTAATTTTTGTTCCACTGGAGATATTCAACAAAGAATATAAAACCTTTTAACCATCCCTGGTCTCCACATGATGACAGAGCAGACGTTTAAGTGCAGAACAGTAGACTTTTTCCAAGTGTAATACATTAAGGAATACATTAAAGACAGCATACATAGAGGCCAAATAAATGACCAGATTTTGGCAGCTCGGCCATAATGGAGTGGGATGTTTGTACACACAGTAAAAAAGAACAAGAGGTATGTGTTTATTGTTGCTGGCTGCAAACCAACTTTCACATTGTATGAGGTGACACTTATAATGTGTGTGAAATAAATATTTGAACAGCATCTGAGCTGGGTGACAGAATTATTTGAACAAACAATTACACATACAGTTGCTAAATTTAATCATTCTTTTTCTATTATGCATTATGGTTGGGATTCATTCAATACACAGTGGTAATGAAACAGGCGGTGTGTGTGAGAGGCATGTGAAAGCACGTGTGTTGGAAGAGTGTGTGACACTCAGTCCCAGAGCCACCCAAGGTATTGTCAAGGCAGAAAGACAGCAGTTTCCCCACTTCACTGATCATAGCAGGACACCACTTAGAGAAACATGCAGATTTGAAAGAAATAAAAAAAGGACTAATCAAATATAATCAAGCTCACTTAGGGGAGACCCTCTCAGAGACAAGATTATAAGATGTGAAATTATTAAATATGTCTATATTATGTATGTATGTGTGTGTGTGTGTGTGTGTGTGTGTGTGTGTGTGTGTGTGTGTGTGTGTGTGTGTGTGTGTGTGTGTGTGTGTGTGTGTGTCCTTGAGATGAGAGCAGCTTTCATATCAGCTAAATAATTGAAAGAGAATTATGAATAGCATTAGATGGTGAAGAGAACAGATAAAATGGGAATCAATCTCACATGAGCGGGAGGATAAGAGAGTGTCCTGTTCACACACAAACACACACACAGCACACTCCCTCTCCCTCAGTAGCATAACTTCAAAGACAACACTCAACAATGAATGCAATTACAATAATTGCCATTATAGTTATAGTGAATAAATAGCTACTGACAGAAAACTGTTTGCATTTTACAGGTAACTTACTCACTAAATCAAACTCTATCAAAAATGGTATCAGCTTGATTAAATTTTTTGATTAGTTATGGGTTTCTTAAGTCCATAGCTGAATGTCTAAAACATAATGGTATGGTACAGCAGGGTTAATAGGTCCCCAAGGGCTTTTTCCTTTTACTCTCACAGCACTAAATAAAAACAAACACCACAGCATTTCCCTAAAAACCTGTTCGTCCAGATGCACTGCAAAATGTTCCAACCTATAATGTAATTCTGTGCAATGACAAAAGGTTGATTCTGAGATGATATAATTATTTAAATGATGTTAAAAGCACATGTAGATCTTGGCATATGGTGAAGAATTGGCATATGGTGACAATATATACATATCTGTGGTCAGTAAGATTTTTCAGCAAGGGTTGGGAGGGACACATTAAACCTACCTGATCTCATGACGAAAACGTACCTGTGAGAACTTCACAAGACGCAAAATACGTACCAATAACTACATATCACTGCAGTTTCCAACAGAAATTAACACTAGAGGCAGAGTGAGCACTTGTTATCATTTTTGTACACAGTTATGATTACAGCTCTAGCTGGCACGGATTTGGACTAAGGATGTGGAATCATTAGATACGAATTCTGTAAAAAAAACATGACTCATGATGAAAGAGCTGAAAAATGAGAGATCGAAAAATAAGCCAAAACAGCATGCTTGCAGTTGTGTTTTCACATCACATTCACTTTTGTTCATACTATCAGGTAGGTTTAGGTGTAGTGCAGATAGTATGGCCTTTTAAAACGTCACAGAGCATTAGAGTTACAGCGCCACTCAGCGGACATTTCAAATCAGAACTGCGGTGACACATACAAAACCAACGTCACATAAAACATACCATATGTATGTTCATCTGTTCTAGGAAAAAAAATGGACACTCTTTTAGCACCACTCAGTGGATATTTCACATTGAATATGTCACGATACATGGCGGTACGTATTTCGCATCTTGTGAAAAAGTTACCACAGGTAAGTTTTCGTCATGAGATCAAATTGCTACAAACTGAACAAGTGTGACAGTTTTCTGAGACATTTATAATGTTACAAAAAAGTCAAACAAATGCCTGAACTTTCTATTCATCAAAAAATCCTGAAAAAATGTATCAGCGAAGAAATAGAAATATTAAGCAGCACAACTATTTTCAGCAATAATATGAAATGTTTCTTGAGAATCAGATCTGCATTTGGAATCATTTCTTGAAGATCATGTGACATTCAGGACTGGAGTAATGGCTGCTGAAAATTCAGCTATGCCATCACAGGTACAATATACAATTTTAATTATATTAAAGCAGTTATTTAAAGTAACATGTAGTAATATTTCACAATGATGTTTTACTGTGTTTTGAAAAAAAATTGCAACATCATGCACATGCCTATGGCTGAATCACAGCCGTGCTGATATACAGCCATATCGCAGGGTAACGAGTGTGATATTGTGTTTATACAACAGTTCGACAGCACAACTGTGGAAATACATAAGAAACAACAACAGAGTGTCTTCAAAAACCCTTTTTGTGTTTAACTATCCTTCTGCCATGGATTTAAATCTCAAATTGACAGTTTAACAGCTTAGCCCAAGCCTCCGCTACTAATTCGAAAATGTCACTTTAAAACAAGTAATGAAGGAACATTGAGTTGCTTCATTGAAAGCTTATTGTATTACTGCATTAAAAGCTCACTGTATTATGTAGATTATTATAAAAAAGAGATACATCTACCTGCATCTGATACAGCATTTATTCTTCAGCTCAGTCTCATATTCTCAATAAAACATTAGTTTGAATGTCTGTTGAGGAAAGCGATATCTTTGACGTACTATCCTTTCATCTGTTAAAAGTGATTTCTGATGACAGCGCTGCTCAGTGCATTTCTTGGCTGCGTCTCAAGGTGTTGTTGAAAGTAAAAATGTCTACCCTGTTCCAGTCTTTTTTGACATAAAAAATATAAAAGCATAAGTCTTTAACGCTGACTAACTCACAAAGACACCCTATTGTCGCCATCTAATGGTGGAACCAAGTAACTAAAATCACTAAAATACTACTATTAGGCCCAATCCCAATTCTATTTTCTACCCCTTCGCCTACCCCTCGCCCCTTCCCCTTGTCCCTTGAAACAAAGTGTAAAGGGGAAGGGCTAAAATATTTCCCCTAAGAAATGGGACACCACTACAACACTGTTATACGTCATCATACGTTGTCGCTAGTTCCTAATGTTACATCAGAGGACATGCGCAGATGTTTATCACTCATTCCAAGATGTCAAAATGTTGTCATGTTGCAAAAAGTACAAATGTACGGTGTACGCACTGTTCATTCACATGTGGCCGTAAGCAAAACAAACAACGCATTATCACATGCGCGGCAAATTGCTAATCAGTGTAGTGGTGCCTGGAGAAGTATATGCTTCATTTGTAAATTTCGTTTTGAACTTTCTATTTGAACGCATTCGTTTTCTGGATCCTTGGACTAAAATGTTTACAGGGGTTCACTGGTTTAAGAAATTTCTGATCGTAAAAATCAGCTTCTTTTTATTTGTAAGGTATCGTTTTTATTATTATGTACTGATTTAAATTACTGGTGCGGTAGACGTATCGGGCGCAGGTGCATTAGGCGCAATCATTAAATACATTTCAAAGCAAGCCGGCTCCACGGTCCTGACTGCATCATCACTGCCTTTATTGGGTGTTTTGAGCGAATATTTACATTTATTCACATATGACTGGATGTGGTGGACTGCCATGATTTTGGCGAATGCAGGACACTGAATAATGCGCATCAGAGGGGATTTAAAAAGTGGAAATGTGTATAGACCGTATACCTGCGTACATCCTCCACTACACCACCGTTGTAAATTGCCGTGCCACTGGTCTTTCATGTTTCTAACATGCAGTCAAGTGTATATGACATAAAAATATATTTTGTAATATCGTGCAATCAGTGCTATCTGCTAGCAAACTTTAGCGATTTTTTTGCAAACGTTTATTTACAAAACAACACCATAAACACAAACACAAGATTGAAGGTAATATACATATAATGAAACATTGTCATGAAAATCCTTATTAAAGGCAAAAATTACTTATATTTACGAGTCTGCTTGCTCGAGTGAGCAGCCATGTTGGAAATTTCTCTTAGCCCTTCGTTTGAAGTGAGGTCCTGAAAAATCTTCGTTTGGAGGGCTATCTGGCCCTTCCCCTTACCCCTACCCCTCCAACCAAAAGAGAAATGAGACACCCCTACCCCTTCACGTGAACGCGCCAAACGGAGGGGTAGGGCTAAGTGTAGGGGTAAGGGGTAGAATTGGGATTGAGCCTTAAATACTAGTATTATTTATATCAAACATTATTTATTAAATAATTTAATAAACAAAAACAGCCATCATAAAAGTTGCTAGGCAATTTAGCCAAAAGTACAAAGGCAGCACTCTGATATACAGCATTAAACTTACATATAATTAAAATATAACGTGATGAGATTTTGCCCTCAGCCAAAACTATTTGCTCTAGACAAAAAAAATAGAATAACGAGACCAAAGACTGCCCAAAATTAGATTTACCCAAAACTAATTATATATCATGTTTAACCACTATAGAGACATCAGAGTCAGCGGCAAATTACAGAAGAACTAGCCAAGGTAAGGCTGCTCTCGGCAGGTTAATGAGTGCTGAACAGCCACTGACGCCCTGGAGCTCACATCTCCGAAAACATTGAAGCAAAAAAGACGTTATCTTTATTAACAAAGCACATATTTGAAGTCTAAACAAGTACATTCTCACCTAAAAACTCTTCACACTACATTCCGTGACACAAAAACAGCATCATTTATAAAATTATAGTGTATTTGGGCATCCACCATTACACTCCCTGTGAGAAATACTGCAAGCGGAGTGATACAAACGGTTCGAAATCACTAGAATATCACACTCTTCTCAGCCAATCAGATTCAAGGACCAGAAAGAACTGCCAAACTTTAGAGTTAAAATTTAAAATAACAATATAGTAGCATCTCATAGACGCACAAAATAAAATCAATAGCAAACCACAACACCAGTGCTGGGTTCTCCTGCATTCTGAAGCCTATGGCAAATTTTCATCCCGTTATATATTTTACACCTGCTTTGTCACATCCCCATGCTTTGCCTCTCGGACGGAGCTGGGAGAGAGTGTGTGCTTGTGTTGGTGTTGTAGTGTGTGTGTACATAGTCCACGCTTCAGTGACAGTGTCTGCTTATCTGGCTGTGCCACTATGTGAATTTGTGAGTGCATGTTTACTCTTGATACACTCTTGCTGTACGTTTAGGGCTATCACTCTCAGTGGAGTGTGACCATTGTCTTAATACGTCTAAAAGAAAAGCGTGTATTGAAGTTTAGCCTTAAGGGGAGCAGTCCTTTATTTAAATAGAATGTGTTGAGTTTCAGAGGAATAGTTCTTGTTTTAAATTACAAGGTCTGTAGGTCATTATGGATGACTGACACACATATTAATGACTGCATATGTGACATACTGTATTTTTGGAGGGGCTGAGATGAAAGCAAGCAGGGGGTCAAGCCCCCTAAATATGGTGTAGATTTGCCTTTGTTGTGTACAGTATGCACACACAAATACACACTTACTATGCCATTTAAATCAGTCTGCAGATGCATGCATTTATCATTATTTACTGTAATTAAGCACCAGCTACAGTGGTACAAAAATAAATGGTATTTCATCCTGCATTTGAAACAGCATTTTTGACAGAAGTCAATGCATCAAAGAAGGCCTTTCAGCGGAAAAGGTTCTCTATCATTTCAATCTCTGCATCCGATTTGACTGACTGACTTTGATAGAATAAGAAGACACTCAAGAGTCAGTATAGTTACAACTAAAAGGCACCTAAAATTTGCTGTGTGATTTGAACCCTGTTGCATTTAGCAACATCAAAGAAGCAATTCATATTCATGGGGAGAAAGACCTTCATTTAATCCTGACTGCCAACACACACATACACATCTCCTTCTTACACACAGACTATGATATAAAGTGTGTTGTTTGTAAGAACCAGTTATGTATGTGTGAAGTTGAGAGGCAATTTCCTTTGTCGTCTCCTGCTGTGTGATTATTAAGCTGACTTTTTTGTCTTTCATTTTCCCAGCGCCCTCTCTCTCTCCCTCTCTTTCTCCCTTGTGAATACAGTCTGTGCTAATAGACTGCATCTGTTAGTGGAATGTGGCTGCCAACCAATTTAACTGACCTGCCTCCTCAGTCTGGGGTTCTATGTGTATGTGTGTTCGGTGCTGATAGCCGTACAATTGCTTTGCCCAAATTCCACTTCTCTATATAATCACGGCAAAATCTGCTGCGTAATCAGTTCGAGAAACAGAAGTGAAAAACAAACTCTCCAGCACTGTAATTGTAACAACACTTAAAGGCATACTTCAGGTCAAGTACAATTTACGCTCATTCCACAGTATTTGTGGATTGAGCATAAGGTTGCATAAGGTCCATAACAAAAATTAATTCCAACTTTTCCCAAAAAAGGGCTAAATCTAGGTTACAGTGAGGCACTTACAGTACAACAGAGGTAAAAATTGACATAATCATAGAGGTTTTGCACTTACGTCACGGTATATTGGCGACACTCAGATGTAATCATATAATATATAATATATAGTATTACATATAATATATATTATATATAAATATATAATCTCATAATATAGAGAAGGACTTAGTAAGCAGGAATGGCTGCAATATTTTGACAAACTAAAGTTAATAGGTGGAAAAGATACGTACAAAGATACATACAGTATTAATTAAGATATTAGCCTAATATTTCACCTACCTGATTGGAAATTATAAGAACAAACACGAATGTTGTCAAGATTCTTGCTTTGGAAATTAAAATTATTTTTAGTGTGAAAAATTACTTACAAACCTTTTCTATGTTTCTGTGTAATTTTACAATTAACTTTAACTTTGTTTCCTAACATAACATCATAAACCCTATTTATGACGGTAAACTGACTGTAACAATAATACACGATTATTTTAAGGATTAAATGTTTTTACCTTGAAATATTTAACTTAAACTCTTGCAGTGTTTACATACTCTGTCATAGATGAAGCATATTGCATGTGCCAAGTATTGAGGTCTCTGTGTTAATGTGGTAAGTACTACATTGAGTCAACATATAACCTTAAAAACAATAAGGTGCTGTCTACTTGCTTACGTACATGTTTGTAAGTGAACCACATGCTTTGATGGCATTTTTTTCAGTGCTATGATGTCTGAGTAAAGTTTACAAACCGTGGCTAAGTGATTTTTACTTGAGGACTGCAGCGTAAACTTAAAATAATTAAGTAGAAATTACTCATCAAACTCTAAATACACGTTAAATTTACTTATTCCTTTTGCAAATTTTACTTAACTTAGTTAAGTAGACTTTACTTAATTCCATACTTAAATTTTACTTAAATGTGCGTGTAACTTGGAAAATAAAAGTTGAAGTAAATGTTCAGTGTACACCAGAAAAAAAGTTTATAGTTCTACCAGAAAGACTCGGGAGAATTTATACTGTGACAATGACATTTATTTATATAGGAGCTCAGCAAGCAATCAGGTTATTTGGCGTAGGCCCCGTTCTTAACTTGCATTCAGAGGGTACGGAATCTGCGGGTCCCGCCTGAAGACGAAGGCGGGGGCGCCGCTCACCCCCCGGAGTCAGGAAAGGGGCCATCTGGTGATGGTGGGTGAATGGAGGAAAGGAACAATCTGAAGTCTTCGGGATGGAGGGGATAGATTGACTGATGGTGATGTGGTTGGTAGAGGGAGGACCCGGCTAGGTGGAGTAGAGTCGTTGGAGGGAGGATCCCATCTTGGTGGAGGTGGGGAGGATGGAGGTACTGGAGCGACAGCATCTGCGAACTCAGACATGTGTAAGCGCTACCCTTTTTAAGCTACAGTAAATGATATGATTGGATAGATGAGGAGGTAATTAGTGACGCGAACAATTGAGTCTTCCTGGCAGAACTTGCGCTAGCTTCATTTCTACCAGAAAGACTCGGGAGAATTTATACTGTGACAATGACATTTATTTATATAGGAGCTCAGCAAGCAATCAGGTTATTTGGCGTAGGCCCCGTTCTTAACTTGCATTCAGAGGGTACGGAATCTGCGGGTCCCGCCTGAAGACGAAGGCGGGGGCGCCGCTCACCCCCAAAGATGGGTGGAATTAAGGATCCACCGGAACGGGGCCCACCCCCAAGACGGTTTAGAATTTAACTCACCGGTCGTGAATCCTGGGGTTCCTAATGTTGGAAGAGAAAACAAAAATTAGATTAAGCGAGTACCATCCTTATTTATATCGAATACGCCATTGCCGTCATAGTTCTGATTTTTATTTATATATATTTTAATATATATCAACTATCGTGATAAACGAACGTATGCTGGTGTTATCCTAGATTGCACGCGTGAAATAGAGCCGCCTTAGGTGGACCTATAAGCACGAGCCGTCTGTTGACGCTGGGCCACAGGCCATCTTTTGATAGAACACGTGGGCCACAGGCCATCTTTTTGATAGAACACGTGGGCCACAGGCCATCTTTTGGTAGGACGTATGGGCCACAGGCCATCTTTTGGTAGAACGTATGGGCCACAGGCCATCTTTTAATGGGATACATGGGCCACAGGCCATCTTTTGATAGAACACATGGGCCACAGGCCATCTTTTGGTAGAACGTATGGGCCACAGGCCATCTTTTAATGGGATACATGGGCCACAGGCCATCTTTTGATAGAACGCATGGGCCACAGGCCATCTTTTGGTAGAACGTATGGGCCACAGGCCATCTTTTGATAGGATACATGGGCCACAGGCCATCTTTTGATAGGATACATGGGCCACAGGCCATCTTTTGAAGGAATACGTGGGCCACAGGCCATCTTTTGATAGAACACATGGGCCACAGGCCATCTTTTGATAGAACACATGGGCCACAGGCCATCTTTTGATAGAACTCATGGGCCACGGGCCATCTTTTGATGGGACGCGAGATTAACGGACATGTAACCCGCAGCCATTTTGCATTAGAAGCTAGCCATACAATTCATGAAAGTGCCAATCCGCTTTGGCAAAACACCACCACCAAAAGATAAATAGGAATTTACCTAGATCAAGACTGGAGAGCTTGCTGGGCTTCGAGGATGGATTTTGAATCTGGTCTTATGTAGGACTCGAATGCTGAGGAGGACCACCTGCCCAGGATTTTGATAGCTGCTGTAGAGATACCGCGCTCGGCTGCTGTAGTAGCAGCTCCAATCCTGAAGGAATGTCCGGTGAATAGAGAGGAGGATAAGCTGCAGCTTTTGAGAACGGCGTTGAGATGGAACTTGAACCGGTTTGGAGAGAGAGGTGCTCCGTTGGGTAGAATGAAGAGGGGAGAATTAGCAGAATGTCTGGAACGGATTTTTAGGAATTTAGTCATAGAGGAGAAAGGGCAGAAATCGCTACTGATTTTAGAAATAGTTAAAGTAATGCCAGAGCCTTTAGAGTCATTTTTGGAATGTTTAAGAAAGAGAGTGAAAAAATTAGGAAAGAAATGCAAGTCTGAAAAGGAAAGACCGCGTACTGGATCGAATGTATTGGTTGGCGAGGTAAATTCTCCTGGACGCATAAAGCCATAGAAAGCTGTAAGAAATACCGCTTCTAGCAGAGTGTTGACGTATAAGGAAAAGAGGCCGTTGCGAACTGCGATGATTAACCTATGAATTAAAGGTAACGTCAAAGGTAGCCTTTTGTCGGGGGACGCAGCAGAAGTTTTAGCCATACCTTTGAGCATTAGGCGAATAGGAGAAGCAGTGAATAGGCTAGGAGAGTCGGGGTTATGATATTTGGCGTAGAATTGAACACCTGCGAGTAATCTACGGATGGAAGATATTTTTAATTTACGTTTGTCGAAATTAAACGCGAGAAACGAGCAAACTGTCGAAATCAGAATGGGGAGTAAAGGAAGTTTAAAGGCTAAACAAAACATGGAAAACGAATACCAGGCAGAAGTATAAGCTTTGAGAGTCGATGGAGCAACGCCTTTAGACATGTAAATTCTAGCTGAGCAAAGCAAATCTTCTAATATAACGTTGTGGCTTGCAGGGGAGGGCAGGGTGTTGGATCCTTGTTGGCTGCGGGGCAGAGCCGTCTGAAGGTCTGAAAACGAAAGCGAGAAAGAGCGTCAGCGACAACATTGAAGTGGCCGGGTATGTGAGCGGCTTTAATAATGAAGTTGTGGATGACTGACTGCCAGATTAAGCGACGCAGAAAAGGCATGATCATCAGGCAAGATGATCTGCCTTTATTAATAATGGCTACGGTGGCTTCATTATCGCAGAACATGAGAATGCGTTTCCTAGACCACTCGGGACCCCATATTACGCTGGCTACGACTAGAGGATAAAGTTCGTATAGCGCTGAAGAGAGTGAACTAGATGTAGATCTAGGAAAATCGCTCGGCCATCTCTCTGCGAACCAGTGCCCTTGAAAATATCCCCCGAACCCGACGGACGGAGCAGCATCTGTAAATAAATGTAAATCTGCGGATGATTCGAAGTACTCGTTGTAGAAAAATGAAATGCCGTTCCAATCATTTAGTAAGCGAGACCAGAATGTAATATCGGACCGACAGCCTTCGTCTAGCTGGACCGGATTACTAAGTTCGGGCACGGAATGTGCCGCCGTTAGTAGACGCGAAATGAAAGCCCTGCCTTGCGGGATGATGCTCATCGCGAAATTTAGGTGGCCTAGCAGGGACAACAATTCGCGCTTCGAGACGACCTGTAGAGAGGAGAAATTTTCCAGGAAAGATCGGATTCTTAAAAGCTTTTCTAGGGGAAGAGAAGCTTGCATCTTAACCGTATCGAGAGAGATACCTAGAAATTCGAGATTAGTGAAGGGGCCCAGAGTTTTCTCTGGAGAGAGGGGAACGCCGACGTCACTGAATACCTGCTTTAAGGTATCGAGAACGGAAGAATGGGAAGAAGGGAAATCGATAAGCAAGAAATCGTCAAGTAGATGCAAAACGAACGGAAGTTTACAGACGTTCAGCAGGATCCAACACAAGGCTTCCGACAGACTATTGAAGATGTGAGGGCTACTCCTACACCCGAAAGTGAGCCTTACTGCGAAATAGAATTTTGAAGCCCATTTAACGCCGAAAAGTGGCCAGTCAGCAGGGTGTATTGGCATGGTTTTAAAAGCGTCTGTTATATCTGCTTTAGCCAGCCAAGCACCGTGGCCAGCTAGCTTGATTAACTGTATAGCATTGTCCACCGAAGCGTAATGAAGAGAGAATGGTTCGAGGGGAATGCATTCATTAACGCTTAGAATTTTGCTGGAATGAGGAGAAGACATGTCGAATATGAGACGTTTTTTGCCAGAGTATTTACGGGTAGCGACGCCGATAGAGTTAATCCTAAAAGGGGAAAAAGGAGGGGAGGCGAATGGACCGATGACATAGCCTTTATTGACTTCTTTCTCGAGCAGTGTAGAAACGACGTCGGGTTCGTTCATAGCTGATTGCAAATTTTTTGCTGAAAAGGATGAATTGAGTTGCGAGAGAATTCCCACTCGAAACCCCTGAGACAGGCCGGTGATAAGATAGTCGACGAAAGATGAATCGGGGTGAGAAGAGAGGTAGCTAGAGAGGTTTGGAATGTTGATAGGTGTGGACGGATGATTGCTCAGAATTTTTTCTGAAGAGGGGCTTTCTTTCTGGTTTGAGGTTTGTATCGGCGTGGGCAGACTGATTTCGGGTGTGGGTCTTTGCACAGGCTGCAAATATGAGCGAAACGACAATTATTAAATGAACACACAGCTTCGTTAAACATATTGCAAATGGGATAGTCATTAATAGTTTCAGCGGGGCGTCCTCTGCTGGAGGAGCTGCGTCTTACATTTTCAGTACCGCGGACAGCGGCCTGATCGCGGCTAGCAAAAGCTTTCGGGCAGAAGGCAGCTGAGTGTCCGTGGGCACTGCATATAGAACACGATAAACTTCTTTGGCCGCCGAAGTGGCGAACTAGCAATTCCGTATCCGTGATGGACCAGTCGAGTCTTGAATTGTAGAGTGTAATGTAAGACGCGGATTTAGCAGAAAGGGATTTATGATATTCGTAGAATAAGGTGCCCCCGTACCTTTGGTTGAAGTCTGCCATCATGGATAGATAGAGGTCTAACTCTTCCCTCCTATCTGGGAAAACTTGGCATAGTGTGTCCCTGTAGATGCTAAATGCGATAACGAACTCACCGAACGAAAGGTTCCGTTGCAAGCGTGGGTCGGAAGTTTTGAGGAGCACTGCCACGTCACCACATTCCACCATTTTCCTGTCAGCGGCGGGCGATGGGAGAAGTAGAGAAGCCAGGTTGATGTCCTTGCCTTGGATAATATTTGACCTCAGATGTGGGGAGACTGTAGCGGCAGCGGGAGGAACGAAACGCCTACCGAAGGCTTGAGCTGGTGTAGATGAGGAGAGATTAAAGCTGGGAGAAGCCGGTGGAGCTGGGACGTTTTGGAGTGGCAGCTGGACCCTGAGAAGAGGAGCGGGCAGAGAGGTCGATGTAGAAGGTACGCTAGCTGAAATATTACCAGAGAAGGAGGGCCGTGATGTAGCGGGAACTGGGCTGCGGTCAAGGTTGACGAAAGAGTTTTCGAAGTCCGTCATCTTGGACTGTAATCCTTTAACTGTTTGGGATAAGTTTTGAACTGCAGATAGGAGCAGCAGATTAGTGTCAGGTAGATCGGCGACTTGAGGAGGAGATAAATCTTGCTCCGGTAGTGAAGTTCTTTTAGCTGAACGAGGTGTGGATTTCGCGGATCTTTTCCTGCTGGCTTTTTTCGGTTGAGCAGTGGTTGAGGCGGTGTCGGGATGTGGAGAAGTAGATGGAGGTGGATTGCCCAATGTATTCTGGGCCAAGAGCAGGAGATCTTCTCTAGAAATTCCTTCGCTAGCGGGGATGCCGGCGTCCTCGAGGGCGTTTAGTATGAATTCAGAAGAGCAGCTCGCCCATGGAGAGGTGCGGCATTGAATTCGGGTACTCCGGCGTGTAGCAGAAGGGGATGGCTGAACGAATTCATCTGAATCTGAATAGTCACAAATGGATTGGTTGTCTTGAGACATGTTTGGTCGGCTTACTGGCGCTAGCAGTTGAGTTACTGGAGCGACAGCATCTGCGAACTCAGACATGTGTAAGCGCTACCCTTTTTAAGCTACAGTAAATGATATGATTGGATAGATGAGGAGGTAATTAGTGACGCGAACAATTGAGTCTTCCTGGCAGAACTTGCGCTAGCTTCATTTCACTCAAATATGAAAATTCTGTCATTAAAGGGGTCATTGGATGCCCATTTTTCCACAAGTTCATATGGTTCTTTAGGGTCTTAATGAAAAGTCTATAATATACTTTGGTTAAAAATTCTCAATAGTCGTGTAAAAACGTCTCAGGTTACGTATGTAACCCTGGTTCCCTGAGGGAACGAGACACTGCGTCATCAACGCTTTGGGGAATGCCATTGGCGAACCCGGCTCTGAATCAGTCTTCAACCAATAGGATGACAGGAGTGACGTCATGCGACCAGGAAGTATAGTGTCTAGAAAAGCGCTATATAAATGTAACGAATTATTAATTATTATTATTATAATTATTATATAAGCACGTGCGTTTCAAACCGGCTTCAGCTTCCAGGAATGAAGCGATGCGCGGCAGGAATGCGGGAATTATGGCCCATGACGCAGTGTCTCGTTCCCTCAGGGAACCAGGGTTACATACGTAACCTGAGACGTTCCCTTTCGGGAACTCTACACTGCGTCATCAACGCTTTGGGGAACGATATGCCAACTTCCCCAGAATTCCAAATTCCTGCCCAGTGGTGTTTGTCTGGGAAAGAAAGGAAGCGCTGCTTCTGGTGGATCAGGCCAGGAAAGCTCTCTGCCTGGGGGGACCAGGGCGAGAGAGACAGTACACCTCTGTCTGGGGGACCAGCCCAGAACAAGAGGGCAGTGCCCGATGATACTTACCTGTCGGGGCACTGAAGGTTCTCTGCCTGGGAAATCTGCCAGGAACAAGAGAAAAATTACCCCTCTGACCGGAGATCTGCCGGAGCAAGAGGGAGATGGCATATACCTCGGCCCTCGGGCTCGCAAGGAAAGTGGTCCTAGGACAAGAGGGACTAGACAGACTCCGCCTGGAAAACTGCCAGGACGCGAGTGGAATTACATCTCTGCCTGGGGGAGGCCCCAGCGCAAGAGGAAACATGGTAGGAACCTCGGCCCTCAGGCGCTCGAGGAAAAATAGTCCAAACTCCGTCTGGGGGACAGCCAGCACGAGAGGGACTGAATTGGCTCCACCTGGAAAGTAGCCAGGACGCGAGTGGAATTACATCTCTGCCTGGGAGTACCCAGCAAAGAGGGATATGATCCGCCTCGGCCCTCGGGCTCACGAGGAAAGCGTCGACCTCAGTCTGGGGACCAGCCAGACATAGAGGGACAGGTAGCGTCTGGGGAAGATGCCAGGACGCTAAGTTGCTCCGCCTGGAAAACTGCCAGGACACGAGCAGGATTACATCTCTGCCTGGGACGTACCCAGCGAAGAGGGATTATAAACCTCGGCTCTTGAGCCCACGAGGTTAGGGTCATACACCCCAGTCTGGTCACCAGCCAGAGAGGGGGTTCTCCTCGGCCCTCGAGCACACGAGGAGAGGGTAGTCCTTTGTCGGGGCGCACCCGGATCAAGAGGGACGCAAGTAGTGCCTGGAAACTCTGGCCAGGGCACGGGAATGGCTCCGCCTGGGAAAATTGCCAGGACGCGAGTGGAATGACATCTCTGCCTGAGGGACACCCAGCGCGAGAGGGAGAGTTGTGCCAGATAGGCCTCTGTCTGGTGACCAGCCAGACTGAGAGGAAGTAGACCTCCTCGGCCCTCGGGCACATGAGGAGAAGGTAGTCCCTTGTCGGGGCGCACCCGGACCAAAGGGACCCAAGCAGTGTCTGGAAACTCTGGCCAGGACACTAGAATGGCTCCGCCTGGAAAACTGCCAGGACATGAGCGGAATTACATCTCTGCCTGGGGAGCACCCAGCGCAAGAGGGAGAGTTGTGCACCTCGGCCCTTGGGCGCATGAGGTGATAGGCCTCTGTCTGGTGACCTAGCCAGACTGAGAGGAAGGAGACCTCCTTGGCCCTCGGGCACACGAGGAGGAGGTAGTCCCTTGTCGGGGCGCACCCGGACAAAAGGGACCCAAGTAGTGCCTGGAAACTTCTGGCCAGGACACTAGAATGGCTCCGCCTGGAAAACTGCCAGGACGCGAGTGGGATTACATCTCTGCCTGGGGAGCACCCAGCGCAAGAGGAAATATCTACCTCGGCCCTCGGGCTCACGAGGGATAGCTGCCTTCACTGTCATCTTAAGACAGATGAGCTTATAGCTTGTAGGTCTAGTTCATAGAACCTAACAAAGGTTAGGGGTGTGGACCAACCCGCCGCACTGCAGATGTCCTGGATAGGGACACCTGCTAGCAGAGCTTTTGAGGCCGCCATGCCTCGAGTAGAGTGAGCCTTGACATCCATCGGCGATGGCAGGCCAGAGGACTCATAAGCAGTAGTTATTGCATCCACGATCCATCTACTGATAGTATGCCTTGTTGCCGGGAGCCCCCTCTTAGGGGGACCGTAACAGACCAATAGTTGCTCTGACTTACGTCACAGGGCAGCTCTGTGGACGTATGTGTAATACAGTAATACAGTTATACTTCCGATGGTCGTTCTCCACGAATGGAGGAGGATAAAAGGCCTGTAGGGTGACTGGCTGTGGTACCGCTGTTGGGACCTTCGGTACATACCCGGGTCTAGGGTAGAGGAACGCTTTGGCCAAACCGGGCACAAAGTCGATACAAAAAGGGGCCACTGAAAGGGCCTGAAGGTCTCCTACTCTCCTCAGAGAAGTAAGTGCCAACAGCAGCGCCGTCTTAATTGTAAGGAAGCGATCTGAAATCTCCTCTATGGGCTCGAATGGAGGCTGAGAGAGGGCTTCAAGCACCACAGCGAGGTCCCACGAGGGGGATCTGGGAGTCACCCGAGGCCTCATCCTGAGTGCACCACGAAGGAAACGTATGACCAGAGGGTTCCTACCCACTGACAGGCCACCAAGCGGGGTGTGGAAGGCCGATAATGCCGCCACATACACCTTCAGGGTGGAGTGGGCTAGCCCTGTGGAGAGGCGAGACTGCAAGAACTCCAGCACTGTACCAACCGGGCAGTGAACTGGGTCAGCGTATCGCCCTTCACACCATGAGGTGAAAACCTTCCATTTAAGGCCATAAAGTTTCCTTGTAGAGGGAGCTCTAGAGTGAAGGATGGTCTCAACAACCTCGGCTGAGAGACCATCGTCTATGAGGTGTGCCCCCTCAGGGGCCACACCCACAGTTTCTACTTCTCCGGGTGGGGGTGGCAGACTGCGCCCCCAGCCTGAGAAAGAAGGTCCTTCCTGACCGGAATCTCCCACAGAGAGCCGTCGAGGAGGGAAATGATGTCCGAGAACCATACTAGGGCCGGCCAGTACGGGGCTACTAGTAGTAGACTGACTCCGTACCGGCGTACTCTTTCTAGAACTCCTGGGAGCAGAGTGATCGGGGGGGAAGCGTACAGACGAAGCCTCGGCCATGTCTGTGCCATGGCGTCCAGCCCCAGCGGAGCTGGAGGCGCTAGAGATTATCAGAGGGGACATTGCGATGTCTCCTGAGTCGCAAAGAGGTCCACTTGAGCCTGGCCAAAACACTCTCCATATCTGCCTCACCACCTCGGGGTGAAGCCTCCATTCCCCGGGCCTCAGCCGGGCATCTGCTCTAGACCAGGTGCACTGTTGGAGGAAAGCGTATGACCTAGGGGATTCTAACCATTGACAAGCACCGAAAAGGGGCGCAGAAAGCCAGTAATTCCACCACGTACACCTTTTGGGTGGAGTGGGTCAACCCTGCGGAGAGCGAGACTGCAGCGACTTCAGTACTGTACCAATTGGGCAGTAAACTGAGTCAAATTTGGTGCTGGTTACACCACGCAGTAAACCACTTTCTCTTAAGGCCATAGGATTTCCTCGTAGAGGGAGCTCTGGAGTAAAAAGGATGGTCTCAGCGACTTCGGCTGAGAGACCCCTCCATGAGATGTGCCCCCTCAGGGGTCACCCTCAAAAACTCCAGGGAGCAGAACGATCGGGGAAAAGGCGTACAGATGAGGCCACGGTCATAGCATCCAGTCCCGCAGGAGCTGGAAGCACTAGAGAGCAACAGAGGGGTCATTGCGATGTCTCATGAGTCGCAAAATGAGCCCCCTAAATCTGGCAAGACACTCTCTAACTCTGCTTCACTCATTCTGGGTGAAGCATACATCCCCCGGGCCTCGGCCCCTGCCTCGACAGGACGTCTGCTCTCATAAAACACCAAGATTTCCTCCACATGTCCAGGGCACGTAGGCATTGCCGCGTGACCTTGAACTTGCGGAATGAATTTCCCCTCTGGGAAAATCCCTTAGTCTTGAGCCACCACTGTAGCGGCCTCATGTGCAGTAAGCCAAAAGGTATTACGTTGGCTGCAGCTGCCATGAGGCCTAACAGTACTTGGAACTGTTTCAGAGTGACAGGCCTAGCCTGGCCGCATTAACTGCAGTAAGGATCGACTCGATCCGAGCAGGTGACATTTGTGCCTGCATCGTGGTCGAACCCCATACGACACCTAGATAAGTGGTTCTCTGTAATGGAGACAGCACACTTTTCTTGGCGTTGAGTCTCAACCCCCGTTCCTACATGTGAGCGAGAGCAGCACCTCGATGCTGCCCGGCTCACAGTGGTCGAGTATATGGATGCTCCGGAATCACGGAGGAGCCAGAGCCGCATCCACCCACTCTGTGAAAGTTTTGGGGCGGGGGGAGAGTGCTAGGCTGAAAAAAAAAGCTCCCTGCTCTTATTAAGGAAGGATGGAGACACACTTAGATCTGTCGTGACAAATCCGTCCTCGGACCTGATTTGTGACGTAACCGCCAGTCTGAACTTCAGTTACTCTGACTGAAAGATTCAACTGTCTGAGATCTAGGAAGGGCCGTAGCCCCCCATCCTTCATGAAGAGGGACCACCTCGATGGTCCCTGTCTAGAGCCTGCTCGGAGCCCACCTCGGTGGAAACCCCGCGTTGAAGGAGGGTTCTTTAGATATAGTAACCCTTCTTCACAGTACGCAGGACCCACGTAGATACTGTCGGCAGTCGTATTAACGCTGCCAGAAGTTCTACTGAGGGTACCAGCCTCTCGAGACTGGCCTCTATTTTGCCCTGAGCTTACAGCTCGGTGCCCTGTAGCGGTGAACCGGCAGGAGACACCTGAACTGCAGCTGCAGGTGCGGGCGATTGAGGGAACGGAACGTCGGTGACGCTCTCCGTATCCACCTCCTCAGAGGAGGATAAGCGGAGCACTGAGGGCCATTTGCTGGAGGAAGTACCGCCTAGCGGGCTTCCAAAACCAGCAATTGGCTGCCAGTTGTCCCTCCATCGATAACCAGACCCTGCTCTGGGTAGTAGTAATAAAAACGCCCCATATGCAGGTCCCACGTAGATATATTCAGCAGTAGTTTTCATGCTGCTCGAAATCCTACTAAGGGAATCAGTCTCAGACTGGTTCTGGTACTACCTAGAGTTTTTAATTCAGACCTCTGTAGCAGGAGTGTTGCTAACCCCGTCCTCTAGGTATTACCGGAGGAAAAACGGACTGCAACGCTCCATTAAGAGCCTCTTATGTAAGGAGCTGATACACGGCCGGTTACTGCTCCCGTACAGCATCCGGCACGTGTACTTTTGCGCATCAGGCTTGCATTATATACATGTGGCCTGGAAAGCAAAGACGGAGCTTCCAGTGATGATGCCAGACTGGGTGACAGATAGCTCGTAAGCGTCTCTTTTTTGCGGAAGCGGGGCCAGACCCGCGAAGAACGCTGGTGAAAACTCTCTCCTCAAAGAGAGTGTTCCGAGAACGGAGTACGTGCAGTGGAAAGCGCGCTTTCACACCGCAAACAGCCAGCCCCCTCAAGAGCTGACTGAGCGTGCTCCGCACCCACACAGCCACACACAGACTGCGTGTATCCCCACCAACAGAAGCTTCTCTGCTTGGCAGGGAGGGACACGCTGTCTGTGAAGCTGCTAAACCGCTGAATTACTTTCCCCCTTTCTAGGTTGGTAACATATCCACTCAAATAAAAGTTGTGCAAACTGGCACAGAAAAACAGTGGAATGAAACAGACAGACAGACACAGAGCGCTTCGCTGAATGACAAAAGCTGAAGCCGGTTTGAAACGCACGTGCTTATATACTTCCTGGTCGCATGACGTCATCACGTCGGTGACGTCACTCCCGTCATCCTATTGGTTGAAGACTGATTCAGAGCCGGGTTCGCCAATGGCATTCCCCAAAGCGTTGATGACGCAGTGTAGAGTTCCCGAAAGGGAAACACCCTTTTACATTGTCAAAATCAGCTCTGTAAAAAATCAACTAATTTTATTGCATTGTCTTTTGAATGCAAATGAGCTCTGCTCACCCCGCCCCTCTCTACCGTAGGATGGTGAGCCGTAATGTTTACTTTAGCCGCATTTAGCAGCGTTTAGCCGCATTTAGCGGCGAAACTTCACAACAAGCACATTATTAAGAAAGGCCATTTGCAAAGATGCTTAAAAACCCTTATACTCACTTCTGCTGTGGGTGAAGCTGCATCACGAATGATTTGCACAAACATAGATGCATATGTAGATCGGGATTGGCACTTTCCTTAAAACGAAATTATTGTTATCCTCTGCGTCTTCAGCAGCTCAGATGTCGGGAGTAAATGACGACTGCTATGTTCATTATTACATCCAACAACAAGAACACCTCAATCGCTCAATCAGAGACATTCTTGTCACACAATGGCGATCGGAGTCGAACTGTTTCAGCTCGGTGAGGGCGGGTCTAAGGCGCTCATGTGCTATCGTGGGAGTGGCCTCTGTCTGTGTGTCGTCACACCGACAAGAAGCTGAGAATGACCTGATTTTAATTACTTTTTAAGATTAAAAAAAAATATAGCACTGGGTGGATTTTTATCATTGTGGGGTGATTGTGTACAACAATGTTCAACACACATTAATGTTCAAACAACATGTAAAAGTTAGTTTTGCATCTGATGACCCTTTTCATTACTCCACCTCATGTCTTTCCAAAACTCTGCTGAAAAAAACAATAGACACCATTACAAAATGTGTAATGGTTTTACGGTTTATAATGGGACTTGTATTGCTTTTAATGAAAACTGTAATAGACCCTGTGGGTTTCTACTGGTAATTGGTTCCCTTCTATTGGTGGCTTGTTAAAACCACTAAATCCTAATGGAATATGTCTCAAAGCGCACTACAGAAAACCATTTTTAAAAAGATTTAATAGTAAAAAGTTGATGGTTTGTAATGTTTGCAATGCTATTTGTAGCGGAAACTATTAAAGTTTATGTGATGGTTTCTATTTTTATTTATTTTATTTTTTTCAGAAGAGCTGTACGACCTTTGTTTATTTTCAGGAAACAAATTAAGATATTTCTGATTAAATTTGAGAGCCTTCTTGACCTTTCATCCCTGTTGAAAAAAACAACATATGCTGGTTAGGTAGGTTTTGATGCTGTATGCTGGCCCTTTGCTGGTTTATGCAAATCCTTAGCTGGTTTATGCTGGTCCTTGGCTGGTTTATACTGGTCCTTGACCAGTAACATGACCAGCTAAGGACCAGCATAAACCAGCTAAGGACCAACAAAAAAAAAAAAAAAACAGCTAAAACCAGCATCCCAGCAACAAAACCTAACCAGCATATGCTGATTTTTTCAACAGGGATAGCAACTACTACGTTCAAGGGTCAAAAAGTTCTCAGATTTCATCAAAAATATCTTAATTTGTGTTCCAAAGATGAACAAGGGTCTTACAGCCCTGCTGAAAAAAAACCCCAGGTATTATGGGTTTGGAATGAGTGAGTGAACAAGTGAGTGAGGGTGAGTAAATAATGATAGAAATTCATCTTTGAATCAGAGACAAGCCAGACAAAATGTCTAACTGTCATGCAGTACTTCAAGTCAGATGCTGATCAGTCTGCACAGCATCATAAAGTTGAACATACCTAACATTTCTTCTCTGATAATGTGTATAACAGGATTGTCCAGTAGCCAGATGAGCTTCAGTTCTGTTCCCCCTAGCAACCTATCACTCACATGAAACATTCACAGCAATTAGCCAAACAGCTCAATTCCCTCCTTAATTTGTTTCCCTTAAAAATCACAACAGAGAAGAAAAGATCACAATTTCAGTATTATGACGTTTTTGTATCTTGTACTGAACTCAGAATATCCCTACTGTATAATACAAAAAAAGAAATGCTTCTCACAATGCTTTGCCAACAGCCTTTGCATAGAGAAGGTCAAGTGTTTGAGAACTGAAGTGGGACTGTGGACTCAAATTAGGGCTGAAAGAAAAAGATGAAAGCATCACTTGTGGGTCCGCCACAAGAAGGCCTTGAGAAAGTCTACGCAAACACTATTATACAACAGTTCTTCTACACACAATCACACACAGTTATGGAACCTCACAAGGTCCACTTGAGGAAGATTTGTGCAATTCTGTCATCAGTGAAAGATAAGGGCAAAGAGAGGGGTTGAGGCACAAGTGAGTGGGTAGCTGAGAAAGGGATAAATAAAGACTAGTCGAGTAGATTCGAGCAAGAATGAGTAAGAGAATGATTAAGTGGGAAAATAAAGGACATGAGGGTGAGCAGTCAGAGTGGATTATAATGCTAACTACTCACAGCGAGATCTGTTATTGTAAGGATGGATTTAGTATGATGACTTGACGGCATCTGCGCAAGCTGTCCCTCCTATAGCTCTTTTTTTAATTTTCATCCTGGATTTAAAGAAAAGAGAGCGAAAAATAGTCAACAGAGACAATGGCTGATGACAGATTGAAGATGGAAATAACTGCTGCTGTTTTTGGGTTGAAAGGACATTATCTTACCAGAATTGTGCCAGACAGGTACAGCCAGGAAGGGAATAATCGAAAATCTGATCATGCAAAAGAAGGTCATAGGGCTTGTTTACAGTCTTAATCTTATCAATGAAACTATTTTTAAAAATAAATAACCCAGCATGATATTTATAATGCAATAACAATGTTTACAAGATGACAAATGTAGAAAAATTCATTCAAATAATCCAATCGTAGTATTGAGGATTGCACTGCTTTATGCTTGAGCTGAACATTAAACTGAAATACTCAAACTCATCCTTATATATCTGAGATTAATCAGCTGTATCCATCAATATTAACATAAAATTGCTGTTTACATTTGCAAAGGTATTTAAATGAATGCACTGGTGAACTTGAACTAAGTCACATGTCAACACTAGTCACGTAACAGCGTACTGATACAATATCTACAGTCTTTAAAACATGAATTCACACAAAGTAATTTCTGAATTTCAGTTTACAGTTCAGTTTTTATTACTTGTATTTTATGTTGACAATTCCATTTACATTACTGTTCCCTTCCGGGAACTCTACACTGCGTCCTGAGACACTTTGGGGAACGCCATTGGCGGGCCGCACTCTGAGTCATGTCCAACGTCCAATGAGAAACGGGAGTGACGTCACAGGCGCGGTGACGTCATCGACCAGGAAGTATATAAGCACGTGCGTTTGAAGCTGGCGTCAGCTTTTGTCATTCAGCGAGAGCGCTCTGTGTTATTGTCTGTCTGTTCTGCATTTTGCTGTTTTTTAGTGCCAGTTTGCACTACTTTTATTTGAGCAAAATGCCAGGGGGAAAACGTTCTTTTAAGAACGCACGTTCTAAGGCGGTTCAGCAGCCACATAGAAAGTGTGTCCCTCCCTGCCAACGTTTCATTGTTGGTGGGGATACACACGATCTATGTGTAGTCTGCTTGGGAGCGGAGCATGCTAGGTCAGCCCTTGAGGGGGTTGGCTGCCCGCAGTGCGAGCGAATGCCGCTGCGGTTGCTCCGTTCCCGGAAAGCCCTCTTTGAGGAGGGGGCTTTCACTAGCGTTCCCCGTGGGTCTGGCCCCGCTTCCGCTGAGGCGGAGCGGCAGCTGCACTCATGGGGTTCGCAGGTAGATCTGCTGGAGGGAGTTGAGACGGGTGATCCCCTATCTCTCTCCTCACCCAGCGGATCGTATGACCTCCTCTTGGATGAGGAAGCCCGCACTGCGGTTCCTTCCCTCCAAGAGGAGGAGTCAGCGCTCCTTCTGTCTTCCTCCGAGGAGGTTGATGTTGAGAGCGTTGACACCCCACTACCGCCCCCCCATTCACCCCAATACGAGGAGCTAGTGGAGGTGCTGACTAGCGCGGTGGCCAAGCTTAACATCAGTTGGCCACCAGCACAAGATCATGAACCGCAGGGAAGCAGGCTCGATGAGCGCTTCCTGCGGGCAAAGCCAGCACCTCCCAAACGGAGCCTTCCTTTTTTCCCCGATCTCCACAAAGAGATCAGGAGATCGTGGGAAAAACCGTATTCCTCGCGTCTCTTCTCCCCCGCCTCTGATTACTACGGTAATGTGGGGGGGATGGAGGAATACGGTTACAGGGCGATGCCCCAGGTCGAGCAGACACTAGCGAGCTATCTGTCTCCCGGCCTGGCATCGTCCCTGAAGGCTCCGTCCTTACCCACCAGGCCACTAAAGATCACGTCTGGTCTGATGGGTAAGGCATATGCGGCAGCAGGTCAGGCTGGTGGTTGCCTACACACCATGTCTGTGCTCCAGGCATACCAGGCCGACCTGCTGAAGGAGTTTAGTGACGGTGAGGAAGTGAGCGTCACAGAGATGCGCAGGACCGCAGACCTGGCGCTCCGCGCCACCAAGGAGACCGCCCGTGCCATTGGGCGGTCTATGGCAGCCTTGGTGGCCGCGGAGAGGCATCTCTGGTTGACCCTGTCCGACATGAAGGAGAAGGACAGGGTCACGCTCCTGGACGCCCCCCTGCAGCCCTTTGGCCTCTTTGGTGACTCTGTGGACACTGTTGTCAGCAGACACCAGGAGGCCCGCAGGCAGGCAGCGGCGTTCCAGCGGTTTCTTCCTCGCCGCACTTACTCCTCTGGGGCTGCTGGACGGGAGCAGCCCCAGCCGCAAGCTAGCTCCTCGCACCGGGATGCACAGAAAAGGAGTGTTGCTACCCGCACCCCTCCGGCTAAGCCTAGAGGGCGGGCTCAGCAACACTCCAAGCCGGGGTCCTCTAAGACTAGGCCGGACCTGAGGGTCGTCCTACAGTCTAAGAGGGCCTCGGCTAAACGGCCCTGATGGTCGTGGCCCAGGGCCAATGAGGGCAGCCCCTCTCGAAGACTTAGGTGCTTCACCGCCTCTGAGGAGTACGGTGACCACCTCTCTTCGGGGCCCTCAGGAGATTCGTCAGCTAACCCTGCCGGTGTTACAGGGCGCGGCAGTCTCCCGCGAACATCATTCTCTGGTCCTTCCGCCCGGAAACGTAGCGGAACCAGAGAGTTCGCCACCCCCACGGGGGTCTCTAGAGCGCTCACTTCAGGTGCATCCTGCCAGTTCGCTGCTACAGGTCACCAAGTTAGCTCCTCTAATAAATCCAGAGACCAGTCTCGAGAGGCTGGTTCCCTTAGTAGAATTTCTGGCAGCGTGGAAACTACTGCCAAATATTTCTATGTGGGTCCTGCGTACTGTAGAGAAAGGTTATTGCATTCAATTCGGCGCCAAGCCGCCGCCTTTCAGCGGGGTATTTCCTACTCTGGTAGGCCCCGAGCAGGCTCTGGTATTGGAACAGGAAGTGAATACTCTCCTGAGGAAGGAGGCCATCGAGGTGGTCCCTCCTCAACACAGAGAATCCGGGTTCTACAGCCGGTACTTCATTGTTCCCAAGAAGGATGGGGGCCTGCGGCCCATTTTAGATCTCAGACAGCTAAACCTCTCAGTAAGAAAACTGAAGTTCAAAATGTTGACTGTCAGACAGGTCGTGTCTCAAATCAGGTCCGAGGACTGGTTTGTCACGATAGATCTGAAAGACGCATACTTTCACGTCTCCATCCTTCCTCAACACCGGAAGTTTCTCAGGTTCGCTTTCAGGGGCAAAGCTTACCAATACAGAGTTCTTCCGTTCGGCCTAGCGCTCTCTCCCCGAACTTTCACGAAGTGTGTGGATGCTGCTCTGGCTCCTCTGCGACTCCAGGGCATCCGCATACTCAACTACATAGACGACTGGCTCATCCTAGCCAGTTCAGAACAGTTAGCGGCTCAACATCGAGATGTTGTTCTTGCTCACATGAAAAAGCTGGGGTTGAGACTCAACGCCAAGAAAAGTGTGCTGTCTCCATTACAGAGAACCACTTATCTAGGTGTAATCTGGGATTCGACCACGATGCAGGCACGATTGTCACCTGCTCGGATCGAGTCGATCCTTACTGCAGCAAATGCGGTCAAGCTAGGCCTGCTACTCACTGTCAAACAGTTCCAAGTACTGTTAGGTCTTATGGCAGCTGCATCCAACGTGATACCTCTTGGACTGCTGCACATGAGACCACTGCAGTGGTGGCTCAAAACCAAAGGGTTTTCCCCGAGGGGGAACCCATTCCGCAAGATCAAGGTCACGCGGCGCTGCCTACGTGCCTTAGTCATGTGGAAAAAGCCCTGGTTCCTATTTCAAGGTCCAGCGCTGGGAGCTTCTTGTCGCCGCGTCACGCTAGCGACAGATGCATCCCTCACCGGGTGGGGAGCGGTCATGAGTGGCCGCTCCGCCCAAGGCCTATGGAACGACCGGCATCACTCTTGGCACATAAATTGCCTAGAAATGTTGGCAGTGTTCCTGGCTCTGAAGCATTTCCTTCCAGACCTGAGAAACCGTCACGTGCTGGTCCGCACAGACAACACGGCGGTGGTCTACTATATAAACCACCAGGGAGGTCTGCGTTCACGCCCCTTATACAAGCTGGCGTGCCAGATCATCCTGTGGTCACAAGGGAAGCTTCTTTCATTGAGAGCAGTTCACATTCCTGGACGTCTCAATGTGGGAGCAGACGTCCTGTCGAGGCAGGGGCTGAGGCCCGGGGAATGGATGCTTCACCCTCAGGTGGTGAAGCAGATATGGAGAGTCTTTGGTCAAGCCCAGGTGGACCTCTTTGCGACTCAGGAGACATCGCAATGTCCCCTTTGGTACTCTCTAGTTCCTCCAGCTCCTCTCGGACTGGATGCCATGGTACAGACGTGGCCGAGGCTTCGTCTGTACGCTTTTCCCCCGATCGCTCTGCTCCCGGGAGTTCTGGAAAGAGTGCGCCGGTACGGAGTACGGCTGTTGCTAGTAGCCCCGTACTGGCCGGCCCGAGTATGGTTCTCGGATATAATCGCCCTCCTCGACGGCTCTCCATGGGAGATTCCTGTCAGGAGCGACCTTCTTTCTCAGGCTGGGGGCGCAATATGCCACCCCCACCCAGAGAAGTGGAAGTTATGGGTGTGGCCCCTGAGGGGGCACAACTCATAGAAGCTGGTCTCTCAACCGAGGTTGTTGAGACCATCCTTCAATCCAGAGCTCCCTCTACGAGGAAACTTTATGGCCTAAAGTGGAACCTGTTTGCGTCATGGTGTCATGAACGCCGCTTAGACCCAGTCCACTGCCCGGTTGGTACAGTGCTGGAGTTCCTGCAAACTCGTTTGTCCGCTGGGTTAGCTCACTCCACCTTGAAGGTGTACGTGGCGGCTATATCGGCTTACCACGCCCTTCATGGCGGCCTTTCAGTGGGCAAGAACCCCCTGGTCTCACGTTTCCTCCGCGGTGCACTCAGGCTGAGGCCTCGTGCAAGACCGAAAGTCCCTACATGGGACTTAGCTGTGGTGTTGGAGGCGCTGTGTAAACCTCCCTTCGAGCCTCTAGAGGAGGCCTCCGATCGGATGCTTACCCTAAAGACAGCATTGCTGCTGGCGCTAACGTCTCTCAAGAGAGTCGGGGACCTGCAGGCCCTTTCAGTGGCCCCTTCTTACATTGACTTTGCCCCAGGGTTGGCCAAAGCATTCCTTTACCCACGAGCTGGGTACGTACCTAAGGTCCCATCAGCGACACCACAGCCAATAACGCTTCAAGCGTTTTACCCTCCTCCATTCGTGGAGCACGACCAGAGGAAGTATAACTTAATGTGTCCAGTAAGAGCACTAGACACTTATGTCCACAGAGCTGCCCTGTGGCGTAAATCAGAGCAACTTTTGGTCTGTTACGGCCCCCCTAAGAGGGGGTGCCCGGCTTCCAAGCCTACTATCAGTAAGTGGATCATTGATGCCATCTCTACTGCCTACGAGTCCTCTGGTCTCCCATCCCCGTTGGGAGTCAAGGCTCACTCAACTAGAGGCATTGCAGCCTCTAAAGCTCTGATGGCAGGTGTCCCGATCCAGGACATCTGCAGTGCGGCGGGTTGGTCCTCACCTCTAACGTTCGTCAGATTCTACGAACTAGACCTCAGAGTCACTCCTGGCTCAGTCGTCCTTCAGCCCTAGCATTGCTAGGCCTAGAGGTGCTATAGGCGCTTTCCTCTACGGAGGAAAAGGATTTCTACCCTCTCGACCTGGCAGTCCTCCAGGCGAGAGGTGTGATATCCTGCCTCGCGTGCCCGAGGGCCGAGGCCTGTGTTCCTCTTGTCTGGTGGTTGATCACAGACAGAGATGTTTTCTAGTGTCCTGGCGGTCCACCAGGCACTTCTTGTGTCCCTCTTGTTCTGGCCGTAGCGCAGACAAAGGTCTACCACTTCTCCTCGTGTGCCCGAGGGCCGAGGAGCCTTTTCTCCCCCTGCACTGGTCTTGTGACAGGCAGCGGTTGAGAACCCTAGCCTCGTGTGCCTGAGGGCCGAGGCTCATTTATCCCTCTCGTCTGGTGGTGGATCACAGACAGAGACGTATTCCAGTGTCCTGGCACGTTCACCAGGCACTTCTTGTGTCCCTCTTGTTCTGGCCGTAGCGCAGACAAAGGACTACCATTTCTCCTCGTGTGCCCAAGGGCCGAGGAGCCTTTTCTCCCCCTGCACTGGTCTTGTGACAGGCAGCGGTTGAGAACCCTAGCCTCGTGTGCCTGAGGGCCGAGGCTCATTTATCCCTCTTGTCTGGTGGTGGATCACAGACAGAGATGTATTCCAGTGTCCTGGCACGTTCACCAGGCACTTCTTGTGTCCCTCTTGTTCTGGCCGTAGCGCAGACAAAGGACTACCATTTCTCCTCGTGTGCCTGAGGGCCGAGGCTCATTTATCCCTCTTGTCTGGTGGTTGATCACAGACAGAGATGCATTATCACTCGCGTCCTGGCAAGATCACCAGGCGGAGTTTCCATAGTGTCTCATCAGGTAAGTATTCCAGACACTGGATTATGCTAACCTCGTGTGCCCGAGGGCCGAGGTACATTCTCTCCCTCTTGTCTGGTGGGCTCCACAGACAGAGATGTATTATCACTCATGTCCTGGCAAGTTTCCCAGGCTGAAGTGTACCAAGACACAACTTTTCCACTCTTGGCCTAGCAGACAAAACTGCGCAGGGCCTTGGAAATTATGGGGGCGTTGATACCTCGTTCCCCAAAGTGTCTCAGGACGCAGTGTAGAGTTCCCGGAAGGGAACGTCTCAGGTTACGTATGTAACCCTGGTTCCCTGAGGGAACGAGACACTGCGTCTCGGACCATAATTCCCGCATCCCTGCTGCGCTCGCTTCATTCCTATAAGCCGACGCCAGCTTCAAACGCACGTGCTTATATACTTCCTGGTCGATGACGTCACCGCGCCTGTGACGTCACTCCCGTTTCTCATTGGACGTTGGACATGACTCAGAGTGCGGCCCGCCAATGGCGTTCCCCAAAGTGTCTCAGGACGCAGTGTCTCGTTCCCTCAGGGAACCAGGGTTACATACGTAACCTGAGACGTTCTTTTATTTAGCAAAGCGACATTAAAAACACTTATAATGTTACAAAAGAGTATTATTTTATCTAAATGCTGTTCTTTACATATATCACTAATTCCATTAAAATATTCACCAGCAACTATTTTCACCATTAATAAGATAAGAAATGTTTTGAGCACCACATCAGCATATAACAATGATTTCTTAAGAATTATGTAATACTAAAGGAAATGTAACACTGGAGTAATGGGTCCTGAAAATCATTTTTTAAAGACATATTACAATAGAAAACAGTCATTTAAAAAGAATATTTAACAATTTTACTGACAACAAAGGATACAACTGATGTATTAATCGTGGTCCAGGCTATCCCAAGATTCACTGTGTGCCGTTAACAAAAGGATTTTTCGAGAAAAAAATGCAGGATTACAATTTTAAATGCAAGTATTAGGTTTCTACTTGCTTGCATATCTAATTATACAAATGTAGAAAAAGTTTGGGGAAAAAAATAAAAGGAAACTCAGAGTATTAAGACTTGTATGGCTTAATATAACATAAATGATGTCTCTTACCTAAATATGTAGTAGAAAACCCACGAAAGACTTACATTATTTAAATAATCCACATCATTTTATACATATTTTTGGACTATGGGGGTGCTATTATTTCGATGACATGAAATGGCTGCACTCTGTGAGCTACTGACGCTACCTGTTTGTATTTTTAGCACAACAAAACTAGGACACAACTCAGAAAATAAAATACTGATATGATGCTACATTGTGTGGCTTTTGGTTGTAATTTTCTGTTGAAGGGCAACAAGAGAAGCGATGCAAGTCTTCACTGCTTTCCTAGAGATAAGAAGAGGAGTGTAGGAATGCAGGAAGATGCCTGTGGACTAATAAAACTTCCTTCTCTCCACTTGTGGCCTTTGAGGCTTTTAGTTGACCACAGCTACTGAAAAAGCTTACAAACGGCAAGGACAAGAAACACTAGATGTCATCCTGGCAGGATGTAAGGTGCCGGTGCTTGTCATGACACCACAGCCACTGAAGGAGTTTCTCAGTGCGGATTTCACTTAGTGCATTTAGAAATCAATGGTATGGCATTTGGTTTATGTCTACGCTTATATCCACAGCCACCTGTAAGCTCTTTCAGTAGCTGTGATCATTGTATCAGTATTTTATTTTCCGATAAAAATAGCAACAGGTAGCACCAGTAGGTAATCATCTAAATAATCTAAAGTGCCCCCATAGTCCAAAATATGTATAAAACTATGTGGATTTTTTTTAATAATGTAAATCTTGCTACCTGATCTCTTGACGAAAACATACCTGTGGGAACCTTTTCCGTGACTCAAAATACCTACCAATAGGGTACATCTCACTGCAGTTTCCAACAGAAATGTCCACTAGAGGTGGCATATGTTTCGCTTTCTCGACGTAACAAGCTTGCTTGATAGCCCAGCTGGCACGGAATTGGACTTGGGATGCGGAATCCTTGGGTACGAATCCTGTGAAAAACATGACTAATAATGAAAGATAAGAGATTGAAAAACAAGCTAAAATGGCATGCTTGCGATTGCATTTTTACGTGATGGTATGTTATTTTAAAACATCATGGAACATTAGAGTTACAGCACCATTTAACAGACATTTCAAGTCAGAACTGCGGTAATACGTACAAAAGGAACGTCACATAAAACATACCATATGTACGTTCATCTGTTCCGCGGAAAGAAAAAAAAAACACTCTTTTAGCACCACTCAGTGGACATTTCTTTTGGAAACTGCAGTGATATGTACTTATTGGTACATATTTCACATCTCGCGACAACGTTCCCACAGGTTTTTGTCATGAGACCAGGTTGAAATCTTATTTCAGTAAGAGTCATCATTTATGTTATATTAAGCCATACAAGTTGTAATACTGGGGCTCCCCTTAAAGCTGTTTAAACATTGACCTCTTACTAAGATTTTATAGATAGTTCACACTTGCTATTATGTACATACATGCCCCATGGTGAGCATATTTAGACAGGTTGTGAACCCTGTTTAGTTTTCAGACTGTTCAATATAACAGTTATACAATATAACTTTTTTTTAAAAAGTCTAGTACAAACATTACTGCCACTCGTCAACGACAGCTGTCACAGTTGCTAGCGACAAGATCAATCCTTCATAGGCTAGACCGTCCCATTTAACAACTCTTAGTCTGACCTTCGCAGCCTTTGAAGGATGCAGCCTTTGAATTGGGACACAGCTTATGCCCTTCAGTTCCTTTGTCCAGTATTGTTGTGACGTACTTGGGTGTAGGCACACTGTTTCATTATATTTTATTTACTAATATTTTTTTTACTATGTATTATTTTATTGACTAAACATGTTATACTTTTTCAGTTAGAGTACAATAGGTTAAAATTAATTAAATAGTAATAAACAGAATGGACATTTTTTTAAAAGATGTCTAGAAATGTACATTTCCTAAAAAAACAGAAACTTTAGACTCCACCGGGAGTAAAATAACACCCGTTTAACAAATCAATCAAGCCTCCAGCAACTCAAGGCCAAATCACATTAGCAACCGTAATCATTTTCAGCTTCAGTGAAAGAATCGACCTGACCAAGATGCTAATGCCAATGAAACATTATTCATTATCAATTTGTGTGATACAGTTGGCTAAATGACAAATACCAAAATGCATGGGCGACTGTTAAAATTATTTCTTTTTTTACTGTGACCTGATGTTTGGTTAGAACAGCTCTTAAGGGTCCTCTCTTCTCCACCTTAAGAAATATCTGATGTTTACGTGGAATTACTTGATTACCTTGACCTTAAAGCATTGAACTCTGTACCTAATAATGCACTAACTACATAATGTTTTCTACAAATATACCTGCGAGTGTGTAACAACAATTATTCGGCACAGAGGTGCACACTTAGGTTATATTACCTTAAATGAATGAACAATTCTGAATTAAAAAAAGATTTGTAACATTATATTTTATAATGGGTTTAACTTCATCACCTCATCTTTATTCATCAGAAGATGAGGGTCCATAGCATCAGTTTCCATTCTGTAAATGCTTTTTAGATTTTGTGTGGTGCAATCAAGCATGTTTACTTTCTGGCAAAAAAAAAAAAATCAATTTCAGATCACTGATTGAACGCTGGATAAATGTGTTATTGCTGTATAACATTATTTTCATGTTTTGCATCATCATCTATATGTTAATATATTAGATAAAAATATCAAATCATCTTATCTTATCAAATATTTTTAAGATGGAAATCATAATTGTCAATAAACACATTGGGGTTTTAAATACAGACAAATTACATTTTAAATAGTTTCATATATGTGACCCTGGACCACAAAACCAGTCTTAAGTCGCTGGGGTATATTTGTAGCAATAGCCAAAAATACATAGTATGGGTCAAAATTATAGATTTTTCTTTTATGCCAAAAATCATTAGGAAATTAAGTAAAGATCATGTTCCATTAAGATTTTTTGTAAAATTCCTACTATAAATATATCAAAATGTAATTTTTTATTAGTAATATGCATTTGTAAGAACTTAATTTTGAGAACTTTAAAGGTGATTTTCTCAATATTTGGATTTTTTTTCCACCCTCAGATTCCATATTTTCAAATAGACGTATCTCGGCCAAATATTGTCCTATCCTAACAAACCATACATCAATAGAAAGCTTATTTATTGAGCTTTCATATGATGTATACAACTCAGTTTTGTAAATTTTAACCTTATGACTGGTTTTGTGGTCCAGGGTCACATATTGGTTTGGAGTGGATGCTGTTATATTTGTGATGTCCTTGAGTTCTTTGTACTCATTAGTTCAAGAAAAACTGGTCGTTTCATATTCATGTTCCAAGTATTTTTCATTTCCCTCTAATTACTATATTTTAAAACAAAGCTGTTCTTTTTTAACTGGTAATAATTTAAGAAGTTTTCCCTGAGCTTTTGACACGCATAATTATTGTATGTTATGTATTATAAATAAAAACATACATGTTAGATATGGATTAAACCGAATTAACTGTGGAGCAGCCTTACTGATTTATGTCTCAACATCCATCCCATTGTATTTCTACCGAGTATAAGACACACTTCTCCTAAGCAATGGTGAGCTTCATAAGGCTGTCTACCTGTCTCACATACACCTCTGTCTCACATACACACCAAACACAGGTCAAAGATGCATCATTTGTTTTTATTTAGCATGTCACTTTACCCATTACACACTGTCACATTTTTTTCCTCTCGGCCTCTGTTTAAAATGTACAAGGTAGTTGTGTTAAGATAAGATAAGACAAACTCTCTCTCTCTCTCTCTCTCTCTCTCTCTCTCTCTCTCTCTCTCTCTCTCTCTCTCTCTCTCTCTCTCTCTCTCTGTGTGTGTTTGTACAAAGATGGTCTTAGATGAAGTTTGCTTCAGCACCTTAAAGGTTAAGATATCTGTATCGACTGTGCCTTGACTTTCCTATCTAAACACGTTTCTCTTTCCACCTCCATGCCTCTCTCATGTAGTATCTGCGAATTCACAGCCTTCTCTCATACAGATCTAGATGTATTCCCTCATACGAACCTATTTCTGCCTTTAGACGACATGTTATGGAAAAAAATATAGGCAGATTGGTAAAGTGCATCATCATGACACTGAACTGTCCTCCAAAATATAAAGCACTGTGAGATCAGCCTGTAAACTGTTATTCCAGCTCAATGCACAATAATGAAAAATGTTGTTTGTAGCATTAACACTTTTTAAAACAAAACAAAACAAAAAAACCTGCGTTAAGAATAAAAAAGCATTAAACATCAGGATTAATGTTTTTTTTTTTTTTTTGTTAAAGAATTCTGCTTAACTCACCAAGCCTACATTTGTTTGATCCAAAATACAGCAAAAGCAGTAATATTGTGAAATATTTTTACTATTTAGAATAACTGCTTTCTATTTGAATGTATTTTAAAATGTAATTTATTCCTGTGATCAAAGCTAAATTTTCAGCATCATAACTCCAGTCTTCAGATCATCCTTCAGAAATCACTCTAAGATGCTGATTTTTTGTTCAGAAAATGTATTATTATTATTAGTATTATTATTATCAACATTTAAAACAGTTAAGTATATTTTTACAGGATTCTTTGATGAATAGAAAGATACAAAGATCAGCATTTATCTGAAATAAACAACTTTTGTAACATTACACACTATACCATTCAAAAGCTTGGTGTCCATTTATTTTTTTTTTGGGGGGGGGGCATTATAGAAATTAATACTTTAATTTAGCAAGGATGCTTTAATTGATCAAAATTGATAGATCAAAAGTGATTTATAATGTTACAAAAGATTTCAATTTCAGATAAATGCTGTTCCTCTGAACGTTCTATTCATCAAAGAAACCTGAAAAAAATTCTACTCAGCTGTTTTCAACATAATAATAATAATAATAATAATTAAAGCTGCAAGCAGCATTGAACGGGGTTCGAGTATTTAAGGCCTTTACGGCGTCTATACCGTTAGGGTGTTGGCCAACATGAAATATATGGCTGACACCAGAACATATCCATTATGAAGAATACACTCACAAACAGAAACATACACAGAAATGAAGTGGTTAATTTATTGTGTTCATTAAGCATGATTACAGACACAGACAGATGCACACATATTTTGTTGCACATAAGAGATTTGTACAATAAATGATAAGTGACAACATGCATAAGTCTTGTGTTTTTAAGATTTGATATATCATTGTCATGTTTCACTGTAATCATAATCATGTGTAATTGTCAAATATGATATATCTGTATAAATTAAGTTTTAAACTTTGGCTAAATGTGATTTGAAAAGTTATATCAGTGATTTAGTATCATTTACATATAAATTCACAACTATATAAAGCCATTAAACCATACAGAGCACTGTTCTGGTAAATCTGTATGTGTAAGCCCATTAGTGGTATTCTACTGCCATCTAGTGGCTATAGTTGTAATTTTTTTGAAATAGAGGAGCATTGTTTTAAGCTTTATAACTATTAAATTGCCTTTTTTGCCCAGTGTCCATAAACATATGCTTGTTTTGAATCATTTGATACATAATTTTACTTAGGTTTGTGAATTTTTGTTTTATTTTAGTATTTGTAGACTTTAATCTACACTAGATAAAAAGCATATTATGAAATGGCCCTGTTATAGCTGTCCAAATGCAAATGTTCAACATTTTTTTGATAATTACTGACCAAGAGAGTCTGGAGAATTGTACTGCACTGATTTTATTGAGTATGGGTTGAAAACCCAGGACGAGTTCACCAAAGTATGTTTTTTTAATTATCTCACGTATTAAAAGAACAGTTTGATTGACAATATTGGTCCTTGAGGCAAAGTTGTTCAGAATGAGGATATCTATCATATGATATGAAGATATAGTGTATATGTGAAGATATTGACGTTTAATTGGGTTTTAAGTTCTTTATACAATAGACATATCATGTTTTTGACACCTTTTTAACTGTTATAGCGCCACCTATGGTCCGATCGTCATGAAACTTTGTATGCTTGTTAAGGGTCATCTGCTACATGTTGTCACCCATTTTTGTAAAGTTTTGAATTTTTGTTTAGGTTTTATAGGCTTTTGAGTATGTGTGGTCACACCCCCTTTTCTAAATTAGCCTATTATAGCCAACCAAAGGACAAAATTCAACATTTTTTTGATAATTATTGATATAGAGGGTCCAGAGAATATTACTGCAGTGGTTTGATCCAGATCAGGCGAAAAACCTAGGACTAGTTCGCAAAAGTAGGTTTTTAACATATTTGTGAATAATTAATGAAGGATTTGATTGACAGCAATGGTTCTTGAAGCAATTTTTCTCTGCATGAGGGGATCTATCAAATGATATGCATATTGTGTGGATGTGTGAAACGCCGCGCGATTACAGAGCCAAAAATACTCGTTAGCGCCAACTAGTGGCCGATTTCTTTCAAAATTCTTACAGACCTTTAGGGGCATGAGACGAACATGCTCACCGAGTTTCGTTCTGATTGACCTCTGTTAACCTTGTCAAATAGGTGCTCCAACTTCATTGACCAATGGCGGCCATGTTTTTTGAGATACGCCAATGTCCTCATAGATACTTGTGGCCCTTTGGTCCAAGACACTGCATACCAATTTTCAAGTCGATCGGACTAACTGCTGTGTATTTATAGCTGTTTATATGTCTTTTACGCCTTATAGCGCCACCAAGTGGACAAGCTCCGCAATTTTTTTGATTTGACCAAAGATTAAGCTTATACACGTGTGTGTCAAGTTTGGTGAAGATATCTCATTCCATTCAAAAGTTATAGCCATTTTAGTAAAAGTGGCCCCGTCACTTTCGAACGTTTTGGTGGCCCTTTGCGACCGTGAGTCAAAAGTTCAACTTTTTTTTGATAATTATTGATATTCAGTGTCCAGAGAATATTTCTGCACTGGTTTGGTTCCGATCGGGCGAAAAACCTAGGACTAGTTTGCAAAAGTAGGTTTTGGACAAATTTCAAAATGGCGGAAAAATTTGCATACCGGAAATGAAATCGGAGATAGCCATTTTGTTTTGATTGAGCCAAGGATTCCAATGATATAAGACACTTGAGTCTAGGACAAACGGTTTAGGAGTTATGATAGGTTTCGCGTTTCGGTTCGCTATAGCGCCACCTATGGTCCGATTGGGCTGATTCTTTGTGAGGTTCTCCTCGATTTTTGCTCTATCATCTGACCAAGTTTCAAGTCTCTAGGCCTTACGGTTTGGGCTGCCCGTTCAGTTTTACGGCAGAAAAATAATAAAAATAATAATAATTAAAGCTGCAAGCAGCATTGAGCGGGGTTCGAGTATTTAAGGCCTTTACGGCTTCTATACTGTTAGGGTGTTGGCCAACAAGAAATATATGGCTGACACCAGAACATATCCATTACGAAGAATACACTCACAAACAAAAACATACACAGAAATGAAATGAAATGGTTAAACTATTGTGTTCATTAAGCACAATCACACACACAGACAGATGCACACATATTTTGTTGCACATAAGAGATTTGTACAATAAATGATAAGTGACAAAATGCTTAAAACTTGTGTTTTAAAGATTTGATATATCATTGTCATGTTTGACTGTAATCACAATCATGTGTAATTGACAACTATGATTTATCTGTATAAATTAAGTTTTAAACTTTGCTAAATGTGATTTGAAAAGGTATAACAGTGATCTAGTGTCATTTACATATGAATTCAAAACTATATACAGCCATTAAACCATACAAAGCACTGTTCTTGTAATATGTGTAAGCCCATTAGTGGTATTCTACTGCCATCTAGTGGCTATAGTTGTAATTTCATGCAGTTTGAAACGAGATGCATTGTTTTTAAGCTTTATAACAATTACATTGCCTTTTTTTCCCAATGTCCATAAACATATGCTTGTTTTGAATCATATGATACATAATTTTACTTAAGTTTGTGAATTTTTTTTTCTTTTAGTATTTGTAGACTTTTAGGTACACTAGATGAAAACCATACTATGAAAATGCCCTGTTATAGCTGTCCAAATGCAAATGTTCAACTTTTTTTTGATAATTACTGACCAAGAGAGTCTGGATAATTGTACTGAAGTGATTGTATTGACTATGGGTTGAAAACCCAGGACGAGTTCACCAAAGTATGTTTTTTAAATTATCTCACGTATTAAAAGAACAGTTTGATTGACAACAGTGGTCCTAGAGGCAAAGTTGTTCAGAATGAGGAGATGTATCATGTGATATGAAGATATAGTGTATATGTGAATATTTGGACGTTTCATTGGGTTTTTAGTTCTTTATACAATAGAAATATCATGTTTTTGACACCTTTTTAACTGTTATAGCGCCACCTATTGTCTAATCTTCATGAAACTTTGCATGCTTATTAAGAGTCATGGGGTACACGTTGTCACCAATTTTTGTAAAGTTTTGAGTTTCTAGTGGCTATAGTTGTAATAGTTGTTGAAATAGAGGTGCATTGTTTTAAGCTTTATAAGTATTAAATTGCCTTTTTTTGCCCAGTGTCCATAAACATATGCTTGTTTTGAATCATATGATATATAATTTTACTTAGGTTTGTGAATTTTTGTTTTATTTTAGTATTTGTAGACTTTAATGTACACTAGATAAAAAGCATATTATGAAATGGCCCTGTTATAGCTGTCCAAATGCAAATGTTCAACATTTTTTTGATAATTACTGACCAAGAGAGTCTGGAGAATTGTACTGCACTGATTTTTTTTTGAGTATGGGTTGAAAACCCAGGACGAGTTCACCAAAGTATGTTTTTTAAATGATCTCACGTTTTAAAAGAACAGTTTGATTGACAACATTGGTCCTAGAGGCAAAGTTGTTCAGAATGAGGAGATCTATCATATGATATGAAGATATAGTGTATATGTGAAGATATTGACGTTTAATTGGGTTTTTTGTTCTATATACAATAGAAACATCATGTTTTTGACACCTTTTTAACTGTTATAGCGCCACCTATGGTCCGATCGTCATGAAACTTTGCATCCTTGTTGAGGGTCACCTGGTACATGTTGACACCAATTTTTGTAAAGTTTTGAGTTTTTGTTTAGTTTTTATAGGCTTTTGAGTATGTGTGGTCACACCCCCTTTTCTAAATTAGCCCATTATAGCCAACAAAAGGACAAAATTCAACATTTTTTTGATAATTATTCATCTAGAGAGTCCAGAGAATATTACTGCAGTGGTTTGATCGAGATCGGGTAAAAAACCTAGGACTAGTTCGCAAAAGTAGGTTTTTAACATATTTGTGAATAATTAATGAACGGTTTGATTGACAGCAATGGTTCTTGAGGCAAATTTTCTTGGCATGAGGAGAGCTATCAAATGATATGAATAATGTGTGGATGTGTGAAACGTCACGCGATAACAGAGCCAAAAAATCTCGTTAGCGCCAACTAGTGGCCGATTTCTTTCAAAATTCTTACAGACCTTTAAGGCCGTGAGTCGAACATGCCCACCGAGTTTCGTCCCGATTGACCTCCGTTAACCTTGTCAAATAGGTGCTCAAACTTCATTGGCCAATGGCGGCCATGTTTTTTGAGATACGCCAATGTCCTCATAGACACTTGTGCCCCTTTGGTCCAAGTCACTGCATACCAATTTTCAAGTTGATCGGACTAACGGCTGTGTATTTATAGTCAATAATATGTTTTTTCCGATTTATAGCGCCACCAAGTGTTCAAGCTCCGCATTTTTTTTTATTTGACCAAAGATTAAGCTTATACACATGTGTACCGAGTTTGGTAAAGATATCTCATTCCATTCAAAAGTTATAGCCATTTTAGTAAAAGTGACCCCTCACTTTCAAACGTTTTGGTGGTGCTTTGCGACCGTGAGTGAAAAATTCAACTTTTTTTTGATAATTATTGATATTCAGTGTCCAGAGAATATTTCTGCACTGGTTTGGTTCCGATCGGGTGAAAAACCTAGGACTAGTTCGCAAAAGTAGGTTTCGGCTTCACGTCCATTTTTCGGGGTCAACCGTGCGTCGCAACTCAAAAATTTTGTAATACACTTTTGTTCGGCCTGACCCAAGGAACGCAACGATGTAAAGTTTTTCAGTCTACGACAAACGGTTTACGAGATTATGGCAAAAAATGACTTTTTTGCGCTGTAGCGCCACCTATAGTCCGATTGGGGCGAGTCTATGTATCCTCGATTCTGGCCGGAGTCCCGACAATCTGACCAAGTTTCAAGTCTCTAGGCCTTACGGTTTGGGCTGCACGTTCAGTTTTAGGGCGGAATAATAATAATAATTAAAGCTGCAAGCAGCATTGAACGGGGTTCGAGTATTTAAGGCCTTTACGGCGTCTATACCGTTAAGGTGTTGGCCAACATGAAATATATGGCTGACACCAGAACATATCCATTATGAAGAATACACTCACAAACAGAAACATACACAGAAATGAAGTGGTTAATTTATTGTGTTCATTAAGCATGATTACAGACACAGACAGATGCACACATATTTTGTTGCACATAAGAGATTTGTACAATAAATGATAAGTGACAACATGCATAAGTCTTGTGTTTTTAAGATTTGATATATCATTGTCATGTTTCACTGTAATCATAATCATGTGTAATTGTCAAATATGATATATCTGTATAAATTAAGTTTTAAACTTTGGCTAAATGTGATTTGAAAAGTTATATCAGTGATTTAGTATCATTTACATATAAATTCACAACTATATAAAGCCATTAAACCATACAGAGCACTGTTCTGGTAAATCTGTATGTGTAAGCCCATTAGTGGTATTCTACTGCCATCTAGTGGCTATAGTTGTAATTTTTTTTAAATAGAGGAGCATTGTTTTAAGCTTTATAACTATTAAATTGCCTTTTTTGCCCAGTGTCCATAAACATATGCTTGTTTTGAATCATTTGATACATAATTTTACTTAGGTTTGTGAATTTTTGTTTTATTTTAGTATTTGTAGACTTTAATCTACACTAGATAAAAAGCATATTATGAAATGGCCCTGTTATAGCTGTCCAAATGCAAATGTTCAACATTTTTTTGATAATTACTGACCAAGAGAGTCTGGAGAATTGTACTGCACTGATTTTATTGAGTATGTGTGGAAAACCCAGGATGAGTTCACCAAAGTATGTTTTTTTAATTATCTCACGTATTAAAAGAACAGTTTGATTGACAATATTGGTCCTTGAGGCAAAGTTGTTCAGAATGAGGATATCTATCATATGATATGAAGATATAGTGTATATGTGAAGATATTGACGTTTAATTGGGTTTTAAGTTCTTTATACAATAGAAATATCATGTTTTTGACACCTTTTTAACTGTTATAGCGCCACCTATGGTCCGATCGTCATGAAACTTTGTATGCTTGTTAAGGGTCATCTGTTACATGTTGTCCCCCATTTTTGTAAAGTTTTGAATTTTTGTTTAGCTTTTATAGGCTTTTGAGTATGTGTGGTCACACCCCCTTTTCTAAATTAGCCTATTATAGCCAAGCAAAGGACAAAATTCAACATTTTTTTGATAATTATTGATATAGAGAGTCCAGAGAATATTACTGTAGTGGTTTGATCCAGATCGGGCGAAAAACCTAGGACTAGTTCGCAAAAGTAGGTTTTTAACATATTTGTGAATAATTAATGAAGGATTTGATTGACAGCAATGGTTCTTGAAGCAATTTTTCTCTGCATGAGGGGATCTATCAAATGATATGCATATTGTGTGGATGTGTGAAACGCCGCGCGATTACAGAGCCAAAAATACTCGTTAGCGCCAACTAGTGGCCAATTTCTTTAAAAATTCTTACAGAGCTTTAGGGGCATGAGACGAACATGCTCACCGAGTTTCGTTCTGATTGACCTCTGTTAACCTTGTCAAATAGGTGCTCCAACTTCATTGACCAATGGCGGCCATGTTTTTTGAGATACGCCAATGTCCTCATAGATACTTGTGGCCCTTTGGTCCAAGACACTGCATACCAATTTTCAAGTCGATCGGACTAACGGCTGTGTATTTATAGCTGTTTATATGTCTTTTACGCCTTATAGCGCCACCAAGTGGACAAGCTCCGCATATTTTTTGATTTGACCAAAGATTAAGCTTATACACGTGTGTGTCGAGTTTGGTGAAGATATCTCATTCCATTCAAAAGTTATAGCCATTTTAGTAAAAGTGGCCCCGTCACTTTCGAACGTTTTGGTGGCCCTTTGCGACCGTGAGTCAAAAGTTCAACTTTTTTTTGATAATTATTGATATTCAGTGTCCAGAGAATATTTCTTCACTGGTTTGGTTCCGATCGGGCGAAAAACCTAGGACTAGTTCGCAAAAGTAGGTTTTGGACAAATTTCAAAATGGCGGAAAAATTTGCATACCGGAAATGAAATCGGAGATAGCCATTTTGTTTTGATTGAGCCAAGGATTCCAGTGATATAAGACACTTGAGTCTAGGACAAACGGTTTAGAAGTTATGATAGGTTTCGCGTTTCGGTTCGCTATAGCGCCACCTATGGTCCGATTGGGCTGATTCTTTGTGAGGTTCTCCTCGATTTTTGCTCTATCATCTGACCAAGTTTCAAGTCTCTAGGCCTTACGGTTTGGGCTGCCCGTTCAGTTTTACGGCAGAAAAATAATAATAATAATAATAATAATAATAATAATAATAATAAAAATCCTAACAAAAACAATAGGGATTCAGTGCTACGCACTCGAACCCCTAAAAATCCTAACAAATACAATAGGGATTCAGTGCTACGCACTCGAACCCCTAATTAAAGCTGCAAGCAGCATTGAGCGGGGTTCGAGTATTTAAGGCCTTTATGGTTTCTATACCGTTAGGGTGTTGGCCAACATGAAATATATGGCTGACACCACAACATATCCATTACGAAGAATACACTCACAAACAGAAACATACACAGAAATGAAATGGTTAAACTATTGTGTTCATTAAGCATGATTACAGACACAGACAGATGCACACATATTTTGTTGCACATAAGAGATTTGTATAATAAATGATAAGTGACAAAATGCTTAAGACTTGTGTTTTTAAGATTTGATATATCATTGTCATGTTTTACTGTAATCATAATCATGTGTAATTGTCAAATATGATATATCTGTATAAATTAAGCTTTAAACTTTGGCTAAATGTGATTTGAAAAGTTATAACAGTGATTTAGTATCATTTACATATAAATTCAAAACTATATAAAGCCATTAAACCATACATAGCACTGTTCTAATAATATGTGTAAGCCCATTAGTGGTATTCTACTGTCATCTAGTGGCTATAGTTGTAATTTTGTTGAAATAGAGGTGCATTTTTTTAAAGCTTTATAACTACTAAATTGCCTTTTTTTTTTTGCTCAGTGTCCATGAACATATGCTTGTTTTGAATCATATGATACATAATTTTACTTAGGTTTGTGAATTTTTGTTTTATTTAAGTATTTGTAGACTTCTAATGTACACTAGATAAAAAGCATATTATGAAATGGCCCTGTTATAGCTGTCCAAATGCAAATGTTCAAAAATTTTTTGATAATTACTGACCAAGAGAGTCTGGAGAATTGTACTGCACTGATTTTATTGAGTATGGGTGGAAAACCCAGGACGAGTTCACCAAAGTATGTTTTTTAAATGATCTCACATATTAAAAGAACAGCTTGATTTACAACATTGGTCCTAGAGGCAAAGTTGTTCAGAATGAGATGTATCATATGATATGAAGATATAGTGTATATGTGAAGTTATTGTCGTTTAATTGGGTTTTAAGTTCTTTATACAATAGAAATATCATGTTTTTGATACCTTTTTAACTGTTATAGCGCCACCTATGGACTGATCGTCATGAAACTATGCATGCTTGATAAGACACATGTGGTACATGTTCTCACCAATTTTTGTAAAGTTTTGAGTTTTTGTTTAGGTTCTATAGGCTTTTGAGTATATGTGACCACGCCCCTTTTGTAAATGACCCTGTTCTAGCCAACCAAAGGACAAAATTCCACATTTTTTTGATAATTATTGATCTAGAGAGTCCAGAGAATATTACAGCAGTAGTTTGATCCACATCGGGCGAAAAACCTAGGACTAGTTCGCAAAAGTAGGTTTTTAACATATTTGTGAATAATTAATGAACGATTTGATTGACAGCAATGGTTCTTGAAGCAATTTTTTTCGGCATGAGGAGATCTATCAAATGATATGAATATTGTGTGGATGTGTGAAACGCCATGCGATTACAGAGCCAAAAAAGCTTGTTAGCGCCAACTAGTGGCCGATTTCTTTCAAAATTCTTACAGATGTTTAGGGTCATGATTTGAACATGCCCACCAAGTTTCGTTCCGATCGACCTCCGTTAACCTTTTCAAATAGGTGCTCAAACTTCATTGGCCAATGGCGGCCATGTTTTTTTAGATACGCCAATGTCCTCATAGACACTTGTGCCCCTTTGGTCCAAGAGACTGCATACCAATTTTGAAGTCGATCGGACTAACGGCTGTGTATTTGTAGTCAATAATATGTTTTTTCCGTTTTATAGCGCCACCAAGTGTTCAAGCTCCGCAATTTTTTTGGATTTGACCAAGGATCGAGCTTATACACATGTGTACCGAGTTTGGTGAAGATATCTCATTCCGTTCAAAAGTTATAGCCATTTTAGTAAAATTGACCCCTCACTTTCGAACGTTTTGGTGGTCCTTTACGACCGTGAGTGAAAAATTCAACTTTTTTTTGATAATTATTGATATTCAGTGTCCAGAGAATTTTTCTGCACTGGTTTGGTTCCGATCGGTTGAAAATCCTAGGACTAGTTCGCAAAAGTAGGTTTCGGACATACGTCCAGTTTTCGTGGTCAACCGTGCGTCGCAGCTCAAAAATTTCGTAATACACTTTTGTTCGGCTTGACCCAAGGATCGCAGCGATGTAAAGTTTTTGAGTCTACGACAAGCGGTTTACGAGATTATGGCAAAAATGTCAAAAATTTTAGTTTTTTGCGCTGTAGCGCCACCTATGGTCCGATTGGGCTGATACTTTGATAGGTTCTCCGCGCTCCATGCTCTTGCTTCTGACCAAGTTTCAAGTCTCTAGGCCTTACGGTTTGGGCTGCACGTTCAGTTTTAGGGCGGAATAATAATAATAATAAAAATTCTAACAAATACAATAGGGATTCAGTGCTACGCACTCGAACCCCTAATTAAAGCTGCAAGCAGCATTGAGCGGGGTTCGAGTATTTAAGGCCTTTACGGCTTCTATACCGTTAGGGTGTTGGCCAACATGAAATATATGGCTGACATCACAACATATCCATTACGAAGAATACACTCACAAACAGAAACACACACAGAAATGAAATGGTTAAACTATTGTGTTCATTAAGCATGATTACAGACACAGACAGATGCACACATATTTTGTTGCACATAAGAGATTTGTATAATAAATGATAAGTGACAAAATGCTTAAGCCTTGTGTTTTTAAGATTTGATATATCATTTTCATGTTTTACTGTAATCATAATCATGTGTAATTGTCAAATATGATATATCTGTATAAATTAAGCTTTAAACTTTGGCTAAATCTGATTTGAAAAGTTATAACAGTGATTTAGTATCACTTACATATAAATTCAAAACTACATAAAGCCATTAAACCATACAAAGCACTGTTCTATTAACATGTGTAAGCCCATTAGTGGTATTCTACTGCCATCTAGTGGCTATAGTTGTAATTTTGTTGAAATAGAGGTGCATTTTTTTTTAAAGCTTTATAACTACTAAATTGCCTTTTTTTTCCTCAGTGTCCATGAACATATGCTTGTTTTGAATCATATGATACATAATTTTACTTAGGTTTGTGAATTTTTTTTTTATTTAAGTATTTGCAGACTTCTAATGTACACTAGATAAAAAGCATATTATGAAATGGCCCTGTTATAGCTGTCCAAATGCAAATGTTCAACATTTTTTTGATAATTACTGACCAAGAGAGTCTGGAGAATTGTACTGCACTGATTTTATTGAGTATGGGTGGAAAACCCAGGATGAGTTCACCAAAGTATGTTTTTTAAATGATCTCACGTATTAAAAGAACAGTTTGATTGACAACATTGGTCCTAGAGGCAAAGTTGTTCAGAATGAGGAGATGTATCATATGATATGACGGTATAGTGTATATGTGAATATATTGACGTTTAATTGGGTTTTAAGTTCTTTATACAATAGAAATATCATGTTTTTGACACCTTTTTAACTGTTATAGCGCCAACTATTGTCCGATCTTCATGAAACTTTGCATGCTTGTTGAGGGTCATCTGCTACATGTTGTCACCCATTTTTGTAAGGTTTTGAGTTTTTGTTTAGGTTTTATAGGCTTTTGGATATATGTTGCCACGCCCCCTTTACTAAATGAGCCCATTATAGCCAACCAAAGGACAAAATTCAAAATTTTTTTGATAATTATTGATCTAGAGAGTCCAGAGAATATTACTGCAGTGGTTTGATCGAGATCGGGCGAAAAACCTAGGACTAGTTCGCAAAAGTAGGTTTTTAACATATTTGTGAATAATTAATGAACGATTTGATTGACAGCAATGGTTCTTGAGGCAAAGTTTCTCGGCATGAGGAGGTCTATCAAATGATATGTATCTTGTGTGGATGAGTGAAACGCCGCGCGATTACAGAGCCAAAAAACTCGTTAGCGCCAACTAGTGGCAGATTTCTTTCAAAATTCTTACAGACCATTCGGGGCATGAGTCAAACATGCCCACCGAGTTTGGTTCCGATCGACCTCCGTTAACCTTGTCAAATAGGTGCTCAAACTTCATTGGCCAATGGCGGCCATGTTTTTTGAGATACGCCAATGTCCTCATATACACTTGCGCCCCTTTGGTCCAAGAGACTGCATACCAATTTTGAAGTCGATCGGACTAACGGCTGTGTATTTATAGTCAATAACATGTTTTTTCCGTTTTATAGCGCCACCAAGTGTTCAAGCTCCGCAATTTTTTTGGATTTGACCAAGGATCGAGCTTATACACATTTGTACCGAGTTTGGTGAAGATATCTCATTCCGTTTAAAAGTTATAGCCATTTTAGTAAAATTGACCCCTCACTTTCGAACGTTTTGGTGGTCCTTTACGACCGTGAGTGAAAAATTCAACTTTTTTTTGATAATTATTGATATTCAGTGTCCAGAGAATTTTTCTGCACTGGTTTGGTTCCGATCGGTTGAAAATCCTAGGACTAGTTCGCAAAAGTAGGTTTCGGACATACGTCCAGTTTTCGTGGTCAACCGTGCGTCGCAGCTCAAAAATTTCGTAATACACTTTTCTTCGGCCTGACCCAAGGAACGCAACGATGTAAAGTTTTTGAGTCTACGACAAGCGGTTTACGAGATTATGGCCAAAATGTCAAAAATTTTAGTTTTTTGCGCTGTAGCGCCACCTATGGTCCGATTGGGCTGATACTTTGATAGGTTCTCCTCGATTTTTGCTCTATCTGCTGACCAAGTTTCAAGTCTCTAGCACTTACGGTTTGGGCTGCACGTTCAGTTTTACGGCAGAAAAAAAATAATAATAATAATAAATATAGCTGCAAGCAGCAATTAACGGGGTTCGAGTATTTAAGGCCTTTATGGCTTCTACACTGGTAGGGTGTAGGCCAACATGAAATTGATGGCGGACACCAGAACATATCCATGATGAAGAGTACACTCACAAACAGAAACTTACTTTGAAATGAAATGGTTAAACTGTTATGTTCATTAAGCATGATCACACACAGACAGATGCACACATATTTTGTTGCACATAAGAGATTTGTATAATAAATAAGTAACAAAATGCTTAAAACTTGCGTTTTTAAGATTTGATATATCATTGTCATGTTTCACTGTAATCATAATCATGTGTAATTGTCAAACATGATATATCTGTATAAATTAAGTTTTAAACTTTGGCTAAATGTGATTTGAAAAGTTATAACAGTGATTTAGTATCACTAACATATAAATTCAAAACTACATAAAGCCATTAAACCCTACAAAGCACTGTTCTATTAACATGTGTAAGCCCATTAGTGGTATTCTACTGCCATCTAGTGGCTATAGTTGTAATTTTATTGAAATAGAGGTACATTGTTTGTAAGCTTTATAACTATTAAATTGCCTTTTTTTGCCCAGTGTCCATAAACATATGCTTGTTTTGAATCATATGATTCATAATTTTACTTAGGTTTGTGAATTTTTGTTTTATTTTAGTATTTGTAGACTTTAATCTACACTAGATAAAAACATATTATGAAATGGCTCTGTTATAGCTGTCCAAAAGCAAATCTTCAACATTTTTTTGATAATTATTGACTAAGAGAGTCTGGAGAATTGTACTGCACTGATTTTATTGAGTATGGGTTGAAAACCCAGGACGAGTTCATCAAAGTATGTTTTTATATTTATTTCACGTATTAAAAGAACAGTTTGATTGACAACATTGGTCCAAGAGGCAAAGTTGTTCAGAATGAGGAGATCTATCATGTGATATGAAGATATAGTGTATATGTGAAGATATTGACGTTTAATTGGGTTTTTAGGTCTATATTCAATAGAAATATCATGTTTTTGACACCTTTTTAACTGTTATAGCGCCACCTATGGTCTGATCGTCATGAATCTTTGCATGCTTGTTGAGGGTCACCTGCTACATGTTGACACCCATTTTTGTAAAGTTTTGAGTTTTTGTTTAGTTTTAATAGGCTTTTGAGTATGTGTGGTCACACCCCCTTTTCTAAATTGGGCCATTATAGCCAACCAAAGGACAAAATTCAACATTTTTTTGATAATTATTGATCTAGACAGTCCAGAGAATATTACTGCAGTGGTTTGATCCAGATCGGGCGAAAAACCTAGGACTAGTTCGCAAAAGTAGGTTTTTAACAAATGTGTGAATAATTAATGAATGATTTGATTGACAGCAATGGTTCTTGAAGCAATTTTTCTCGGCATGAGGAGATCTATCAAATGATATGCATATTGTGTGGATGTGTGAAACGCCGCGCGATTACAGAGCCAAAAAACTCGTTAGCGCCAACTAGTGGCCGATTTCTTTCAAAATTCTTGCAGACCTTTAGGGCCGTGAGTCGAACATGCTCACCGAGTTTCGTTCTGATTGACCTCCGTTAACCTTGTCAAATAGGTGCTCAAAGTTCAATTGCCAATGGCGGCCATGTTTTTTGAGATACGCCAATGTCCTCATAGATACTTGTGGCCCTTTGGCCCAAGACACTGCATACCAATTTTCAAGTCGATCGGACTAACGGCTGTGTATTTATAGCTGTTTATATGTCTTCTCCGCCTTATAGCGCCACCAAGTGGACAAGCTCCGCAATTTTTTTGATTTGACCAAAGATTCAGCTTATACACGTGTGTGTCGAGTTTGGTGAAGATATCTCATTCCATTCAAAAGTTATAGCCATTTTAGTAAAAGTGGCCCCGTCACTTTCGAACGTTTTTGTGGCCCTTTGCGACCGTGAGTCAAAAGTTCAACTTTTTTTTGATAATTATTGATATTCAGTGTCCAGAGAATATTTCTGCACTGGTTTGGTTCCGATCGGGCGAAAAACCTAGGACTAGTTCGCAAAAGTAGGTTTTGGACAAATTTCAAAATGGCGGAAAAATTTGCATACCGGAAATGAAATCGGAGATAGCCATTTTGTTTTGATTGAGCCAAGGATTCCAGTGATATAAGACACTTGAGTCTAGGACAAACGGTTTAGGAGTTATGATAGGTTTCGCGTTTCTGTTCGCTATAGCGCCACCTATGGTCCGATTGGGCTGATTCTTTGTGAGGTTCTCCTCGATTTTTGCTCTATCATCTGACCAAGTTTCAAGTCTCTAGGCCTTACGGTTTGGGCTGCCCGTTCAGTTTTACGGCAGAAAAATAATAATAATAATAATAATAATAATAATAAAAATCCTAACAAAAACAATAGGGATTCAGTGCTACGCACTCGAACCCCTAATAAAAATCCTAACAAAAACAATAGGGTTTCAGTGCTACGCACTCGAACCCCTAATAAAAATCCTAACAAAAACAATAGGGATTCAGTGCTACGCACTCGAACCCCTAATAATAATAAATGTTTTCTGAGCAGCAAATCAGAATATTAGAATGATTTCTGAAGGATAATGTGACTGGAGTAATGATTCAGCTAAAAATTCAGCTTTGAAATCACAGGAATAAATTACATTTGAAATATATTCAAACAGAAAACAGCTATTTTAAATAGTCAGAAATTTAAAAGAAATTACTGTTTTTGCTGTAGTTTGAATCAATGGCTTGGTGAGCAGAAGACACTTCTTTAAAAAAAAACATTACAAATCTTACTGTTTAAAAACTTTTGACTGGTAGTGTAGATATTTGACCAATTTTAAACAGAAAAATAAACCACAAAATGTAACATTAAAAACCAAATCAGTTGTTTTACGCTACAAAGTAAATGTAAGCATCACAAAAAAGCAAAATAATAATAAATCAATAAAATAAGTTTAAAAAAATAAATTAAAACATAAATAATCTTTTTTATACTTTTAGTTAAATTTTCTCCAACATGGCTGGTCAAGTAGGGCATAGAATAGCACACTTACCATCAGTGGTGGACAGTAACGAAGTAGTTGTAATTCGTTACTGTACTTAAGTACATTTTTCAAGTATCTGTACTTTACTGGAGTAGTTTTATTTTGAGTAACTTTTACTTTTACTTCACTACATTCCAAAGCATAATATCGTACTTTTTACTCCACTACATTTAATAAAACATGTCGTTACTCCTTATAATATATTACGTGCTCCGAGACGCAGAAGCAGTGTCTGATTAATGAACAAACTGATTCTTTTCAATCGGTTCGCAAATCGCCACAAGCGATTCATTCACGAATTGGACTGATCCAATTGCAGCTGTTCAAACTCACTGATTCAAATGAGCCGTTTAGAGCGAGTCTCCAGTCATCTGAATTCACAAATAAGAACCGGGAGATTGTGAGCGCGCGCGACTGATGCTGCGAAAAGTAAGATATAATGTCGAGTTTTAGGATTAATTATTGCAACTGTCAGTTGTTTGCGAACTAAATCTGCTGTAAAGGGTGATGTATTTAAGCCCGCTGAAATGATTAAATGCAGACACATCATCAACATCGTCTCTTTTTAGGTAAAAAAACGAAACATTAAAATAACACAGATTAAATCAAATAACTCATAACGTTACACGTTCATATTCCTCGCTGCTGTAACCTCTGTTTTATTAAAATGCTACGCATTTAGCCCTATGTGACGTCTGTTTTTATATTGTTTATTAACGGTATACTTTTTTATATTGTTTGAATCAACTAGCCTAGTATACAGAAATAAATGTTTATTCATAACCATACTGAAAATAAGTAAATATTGTTAGCTGATGCTAACTGTCTAGCTAACAAGCTTGCTGGTGCTAAGTTGAGGTAATTTTCAGATATGAAGTCCAAATATTTATAATCAACCACCTAGACAGATTACATCTGAGGGAAAAGAAAATATGTGATGTTCAGATGGTAACTACAGTAATTATCAAAGTGTGAAGTGATGCCCTCTGGGGACATTTGGCCAGGGGTGTTTTTACACCACAGACAATGTTTGAGAAAAAAGAAAAATATTATGAAAATATAATTACATTTTTCTTCCTAACTTCAGGCCTTATTCTCATATCATTTATAACTGTGCCGTTCCGCAAAATAACAAGCTTTAAAACACTTTTCTTACTGGTGAAAATGAGATGGTTAAATCAGTTCCCTTTCGGGAACTCTACACTGCGTCATCAACGCTCTGGGGAATGCCATTGGCGAACCCGGCTCTGAATCAGTCTGCAACCAATAGGATGACGGGAGTGACGTCACCAACGTGATGACGTCATACGACCAGGAAGTATATAAGCACGTGCGTTTCAAACCGGCTTCAGCTTTTGTCATTCAGCGAAGCGCTCTATGTTGGTCTGTTTGTCTGGTTATTTGCATTGCTGTTTTTCTGTGCCAGTTTGCACAACTTTATTTTGAGCAATGTCAAAAAGGGGAAAGAAATTTGTTATGGCGGTGCAGCAGTCACACAGACGGTGTGTTCCTCCTTGCCAGCGATTCATCGTTGGTGGGGATACACACAGTCTGTGTGTTCTCTGCATGGGAGCGGAGCATGCTCAGTCAGCCCTCGAGGGGGCTGGCTGTCCGCAGTGTGAGCGCCTTCCACTGCGGGTGCTTCGTTCCCGGAAGGCTCTCTTCGAGGAGGGAGCCTTCACCAGCGTTCCTCGCGGGTCTGGCCCCGCTTCCGCTGAGGCGGAGCGGCAGCTGCACTCGTGGGGTTCGCAGCTCGATCTGCTGGAGGGTATGGAGACGGGTGATCCCCTATCTCCTTCCTCACCCGGCGGATCGGTTGATCTCCTCTTGGATGCGGAAGCCCGCACTGCGGTTTCTTCCCCCCGAGAGGAGGTCTCAACACTACTCTTGTCTTCCTCCGAGGAGGTTGACGTAGAGAGTGTTGACCTCATCCAACCGCCAGTAAAATCCCCGCAGTTTGAGGAGCTCTTGGAGGTGGTGACTCGTGCGGTAGCCAGGCTCAACATCAGCTGGCCCGCCGAGCACAGTCAAAATGAGCCGCATGAAAGCAAGCTAGATGAGCGCTTTCTGCGGACACACAAGCCACCTCCAGGAAGGAGCCTTCCGTTTTTCCCTGATCTCCACAGTGAGCTGTCGAGATCATGGGAAAAACCCTTCTCAGCCCGCGTCTTCACCCCTTCCTCCGGTTACTACGGTAACGTTGGGGGGGTAGAGGAGTGCGGCTATAAGATGATGCCCAGGGTTGAGCAGACGCTTGCGAGCTATCTGTCGCCCGCAGCGGCATCATCTTTGAAGGCTCCAACCTTGCCCACCAAGCCTTTAAAACTAACTTCCAGCTTGCTGGGCAAGGGGTACGCGGCAGCAGGTCAGGCCGGTTCATGCTTGCACACAATGTCTGTGTTGCAGGCGTACCAGGCTGACCTGCTTAAAGACCTAGATGAAGGCAGGGAGGTCAATGTTTCTGAGTTGAGGCGAACAGCAGATCTAGCTCTCCGTGCCACCAAGGAGACCGCCCGCGCTGTTGGGCGGTCTATGGCAGCCCTGGTGGTCGCGGAGAGACACCTATGGTTGTCCCTGTCCGACATGAAGGAGAAGGACAGGGCCCTTCTGCTGGACGCCCCACTCAAGTCTCCTGGTCTGTTTGGCGACTCGGTCGAGGCCGTCGTCAGCAGATACCAGGAGGCCCGCAAACAAAGTGCGGCCTTCCAACAGTACCTCCCTCGCCGTGTCTATTCTGGGGCTGCCGGACGGGAGCAGCCCCAGCCGCGTACCAGCTCCTCACACCGCCAGACCCAAAAAGCTAGCGTGGCCGCTCGTGCCCCGCCAGATAGATCTAGGGGGCAGGGCAAGTCACGCTCGAAGTCGAGGGCCTCTAAGGCCAGGCCGGACCTGAGGGTCGTCCTGCAGTCAAAGAGGTCCTCGGCTAAGCGGCCCTGACTTTTGTGTCTCAGGGCCATTGAGGGCAGCCCCTCTCGGGGGAGAAGCGGGTCTTCCACATTTTATGGTACCCACTCTCCCTCGGGGCCCTCAGGAGACCAGTCAGCTAACCCTGCCAGTGTTTCAGGGCGCGGCTGTCTCCCGCAAACCCCTGCTGGGGTTTCCGCCCGATTTCGTAGCGGACTCAGCAAGTTTGTCACCCCTACGGGGGTCCTCAGAGCAATTAGTTCAGGTGTCGCTTGCCAGTCAGCTGTTACAGGCCACCGAATTAGTTCCTCAAACTCTACCAGAGGCCAGTCTCGAGAGGCTGGTTCCCTTAGTACATTTTCTAGCAGCGTGGAAACTACTGCCAAATGTATCTTCATGGGTTCTTCGTACGGTAGAGAAAGGTTATCAAATCCAGTTCGGCGCTCCTCCGCCTCAGTTCAGCGGAGTATTTCCTACCCTGGTAGGCCCAGAGCAGGTTCTGGTCATGGAACAAGAAGTAAATTCTCTTCTAAGGAAGGGAGCCATCGAGGTGGTCCCTCCTCAGCACAGAGAATCCGGGTTCTACAGCCGGTACTTCATTGTTCCCAAGAAGGATGGAGGGCTGAGGCCCATCTTAGATCTCAGGCTACTGAACCGCTCAGTTATGAAGCTGAAGTTCAGAATGCTTACTGTCAAGCAGGTCGTGTCTCAAATCAGGTCCGAGGACTGGTTTGTCACGATAGATCTCAAAGATGCATATTTCCATATCTCCATCCTTCCTCAACACAGGAAGTTTCTCAGGTTCGCTTTCAGGGGCGAAGCTTACCAATATCGAGTTCTTCCTTTCGGCCTAGCACTCTCACCCCGCACTTTCACGAAGTGTGTGGATGCTGCGCTGGCTCCGTTGCGACTCCAGGGCATCCGCATACTCAACTACATAGACGACTGGCTTATCCTAGCCAGCTCGGAACAGTTAGCGGCTCAGCATCGAGATGTTGTTCTCGCTCATATGAAAAAGCTGGGGTTGAGGCTCAACGCCAAGAAAAGTGTGCTGTCTCCTTTACAGAGAACCACTTATCTAGGTGTGGCATGGGATTCGACCACGATGCAGGCACGAATGTCTCCTGCTCGGATCGAGTCGATCCTTACTGCAGTCAATGCGGTCAAGCTAGGCCTGTCACTCACTGTCAAACAGTTTCAAGTACTGTTAGGTCTCATGGCAGCTGCAGCCAACGTAATACCTTTTGGCCTGCTGCATATGAGGCCACTGCAGTGGTGGCTCAAGACCAAGGGATTCTCCCCGAGGGGAAATCCGTTCCGCAAGATCAAGGTCACGCGGCGTTGCCTTCGTGCCTTAGACATGTGGAAGAAACCTTGGTTCCTATCTCAGGGCCCGGTCTTGGGAGCTCCTTGTCGCCGCGTCACGCTAGAGACAGATGCATCCCTCACCGGGTGGGGAGCGGTCATGAGTGGCCGCTCGGCCTCCGGCCTATGGACCGGTCACCATCTCTTGTGGCACATCAATTGCCTAGAGATGTTAGCAGTGTTCAAGGCCTTGAGGCATTTCCTCCCAGACCTGAGAAACCGTCATGTGTTAGTTCGCACCGACAACACAGCGGTAGTATATTACATCAACCACCAAGGAGGTGTGCGTTCACGCCCCTTATTCAAGCTGGCGTACCATATCCTCCTGTGGTCCCAAGGGAAACTCCTCTCACTGAGTGCAGTTCATATCCCTGGGCATTTGAACATTGGAGCAGACATCCTGTCGAGGCAGGGGCCGAGGCCCGGGGAGTGGAAACTTCACCCCGAGGTGGTGAAGCAGATATGGAGAGTGTTTGGCCAAGCTCAAGTGGACCTCTTTGCGACTCAAGAGACTTCGCAATGTCCCCTTTGGTACTCTCTAACGCCTCCAGCTCCACTGGGGCTGGACGCTATGGTACAGACCTGGCCGAGGCTTCGTCTGTACGCTTTCCCCCCGATCGCTCTGCTCCCAGGAGTTCTAGAAAGAGTGCGCCGGTACGGAGTCAGCCTACTACTAGTAGCCCCGTACTGGCCGGCCCGAGTATGGTTCTCGGACATCATTTCCCTCCTCGACGGCTCTCCGTGGGAGATTCCGGTCAGGAAGGACCTTCTTTCTCAGGCTGGGGGCGCAATTTGCCACCCCCACCCAGAGAAGTGGAAACTATGGGTGTGGCCTCTGAGGGGGCACACCTCATAGACAGTGGTCTCCCAGCCGAGGTTGTGGAGACCATCCTTCACTCTAGAGCTCCCTCTACAAGGAAACTTTATGGCCTTAAGTGGAAGCTTTTCACTTCATGGTGTGAAGAGCGACACGCAGACCCAGTCCACTGCCCGGTTGGTACAGTGCTGGAGTTCTTGCAGTCTCGCCTCTCCATAGGGCTAGCCCACTCCACCCTGAAGGTTTACGTGGCGGCATTATCGGCCTTCCACACCCCTCTCGGTGGCATGTCAGTGGGCAAGAACCCCTTGGTCATACGTTTCCTTCGTGGTGCACTCAGGATAAGGCCTCGGGTGGTACCCAGAACTCCTTCTTGGGATCTCGCTGTGGTCCTTGAAGCCCTCTCTCGGCCTCCATTCGAGCCCATTGAGGAGATTTCAGATCGCTTCCTTACAATTAAGACGGCGCTGCTGTTGGCTCTTACTTCTCTGAGGAGAGTAGGAGACCTTCAGGCCCTCTCTGTGGCCCCTTCATATATCGACTTTGCGCCCGGTTTGGCCAAAGCGTTCCTCTACCCTAGACCAGGGTACATACCGAAGGTTCCAACAGCAGTACCACAGCCAGTCACCCTACAGGCCTTTTATCCTCCTCCATTCGTGGAGAACGACCATCGGAAGTATAACTGCATGTGTCCAGTGCGAGCACTGGACACATACGTCCACAGAGCTGCCCTGTGGCGAAAGTCAGAGCAATTGCTAGTTTGTTACGGTCCCCCTAAGAGGGGGCTCCCGGCAACTAAGCATACTATCAGTAGATGGATTGTAGATGCAATAACTACTGCTTATGAGTCCTCTGGCCTCCCATCACCGATGGGCGTCAAGGCTCACTCAACTCGAGGCATGGCTGCCTCCAAAGCTCTGCTAGCAGGTGTCCCCATCCAGGACATCTGCAGTGCGGCGGGTTGGTCCACCCCTTTGACCTTTGTAAAGTTCTATGAACTAGACCTAAGAGCTACAAGCTCGGCTGTCCTGAGCTGACAGCGAAGGCGCTATCCCTCGTGAGCCCGAGGGCCGAGGTAGATGTTCCCTCTTGCGCTGGGTGCTCCCCAGGCAGAGATGTAATCCCACTCGCGTCCTGGCAGTTTTCCAGGCGGAGTCAATTTAGTGTTCTGGCCAGAGTTTCCAGACACTTCTCGGGTCCCTGTTGTCCGGGTGCGCCCCGACAAAGGGATTACCCTTCCTCGTGTGCCTGAGGGCCGAGGATGCTTCTTAGTCTGGCTGGTCACCAGACGGAGGCCTATCACCTCGGGGCCTGAGGGCCGAGGTGGATAACTCTCCCTCTTCGCTGGGTGCTCCCCAGGCAGAGATGTTATTCCGCTTGCGTCCTGGCAAATTTCCCAGGCGAAGCAACCAAGCGTCCTGGCATACTCCCCAGACGCTACCTGTCCCTCTACGTCTGGCTGGTCCCCAGACTGAGGTAGACACTCTCCTCGTGAGCCCGAGGGCCGAGGCAGATCATATCCCTCTTCGCTGGTACTCCCAGGCAGAGATGTAATCCCACTCGCGTCCTGGCAGTTTTCCAGGCGGAGCTAATTCAGTCCCTCTCGTGCTGGCTGTTCCCCAGACAGAGTTTGGACTACTTTCCTCGAGCGCCTGAGGGCCGAGGTTCTTGCTATGATTCCTCTTGCGCTGGGCACTCCCCAGGCAGAGATGTAATTCTACTCGCGTCCTGGCTGTTTCCAGGCGGAGCTATTTCCCGTGCTCTGGCCAGAGTTTCCAGGCACTAATTGCATCCCTCTTGATCCGGGTGCGCCCCGACAAAGGATTGCCCTCTCCTTGTGTGCCCGAGGGCCAAGGAGGACCCCTCTCTGGCTGGTGACCAGACTAGGGTGTATGACCTAACCTCGTGGGCTCAAGAGCCGAGGTTTACTCAATCCCTCTTCGCTGGGTACGTCCCAGGCAGAGATGTAATCCCGCTTGCGTCCTGGCACTCTTCCCAGGCGAAGCAACCTAGCGTTCTGGCATACTCCCCAGACGCTACCTGTCCCTCTACGTCTGGCTGGTCCCCAGACTGAGGTAGACACCTTTCTCGTGAGCCCGAGGGCCGAGGCGGATCATATCCCTCTTCGCTGGGTACTCCCAGGCAGAGATGTAATCCCGCTCGCGTCCTGGCAGTTTTCCAGGCGGAGCTAATTTAGTCCCTCTCGTGCTGGCCTTTCCCCAGACAGAGTTTGGACTACTTTCCTCGAGTGCCTGAGGGCCGAGGTACTTGTTATGTTCCCTCTTGCGCTGGGTGCTCCCCAGGCAGAGATGTCATCCCACTCACGTCCTGGCAGTTTTCCAGGCGGAGTTCTTCTGGTCCCTCTTTTGCTGGTGTCCCCAGACAGAGCGACCACTTTCCTCGCGAGCCCGAGGGCCGAGGTATATGCCACTTCCCTCTCGCTCCGGCACTATTCCCGGACGGAGGTGTAATACTTCTCCTGTCCTGGCAGTTTCCCAGGCGGAGAACCATCAGTGCTCCTGCAGGTAAGTATCAACGAGCACTGCCCTCTGATTCCGGGCTGGTCCCCCGGACAGAGGTGTACTGCCTCTCTTGCCCTGGTAACCCCAGGCAGAGAGCTTTTCCTGGCTTGATCCACCAGAAGCAGCGCTTCCCCTTTTTTCTTCCCAGACAAACACCACTGGGTAGGAATTTGGAATTCTGGAGACGTGGGCATATCGTTCCCCAGAGCGTTGATGACGCAGTGTAGAGTTCCCGAAAGGGAACGTCTCAGGTTACGTATGTAACCCTGGTTCCCTGAGGGAACGAGACACTGCGTCATGGGCCATAATTCCCGCATTCCTACCGCGCATCGCTTCATTCCTGGAAGCTGAAGCCGGTTTGAAACGCACGTGCTTATATACTTCCTGGTCGTATGACGTCATCACGTTGGCGACGTCACTCCCGTCATCCTATTGGTTGCAGACTGATTCAGAGCCGGGTTCGCCAATGGCATTCCCCAGAGCGTTGATGACGCAGTGTCTCGTTCCCTCAGGGAACCAGGGTTACATACGTAACCTGAGACGTTCTCTTACGAGAGGCAACGAGTACTGCGTAAGAAGTATCTTACGCTAGGGGAAAATCCTTTTCTGCGAGATATTGAAGCCAAAAATTATCCTTAATTTTGAAATAATGTAAAGCGCGTTGCAGCAGCATACAGACATAGGCGAAACAGCTTGCGCGCCTATTGGCTGCTCTGCGGCAACTGCAGCAGCCTATTAGAGCGAGGCCTGACGCGACGCCAGATCCAATGGGGGCATTTCGCGCCCTTTGCGTCGCTTCGCGCCCTTTTCGTAGCTTCCCGCCTAAAAGGGCGTGGTCTAGACCTATAAATATCGCTCATAGGCAGCTATTATCTGATTTTTCATCCTTCAAGCGAAGCACACGCATCGCTGGAGCCGGATAAGAAGCCGCCGTTTGACTGCAAGCATCTCAGCGGGACGAGCCACTGAAGCTGCTGGCCACGCCGCCTTCCGTGCCTTCCTGCTGCGCTTTCCGGCGCCTATATCCTTTATAATCTACAGTGTGTTTCGCCGCTGCGATACACACTGTTTCTCTAAAAAGAGCAAAGCGTCTTTTTAAAGATGCCTTCATACGGCTCGTGCAGATGCCAATGGTGACTCTGAGGACTTGCCTTGCCTTCTTCACTGAGACTGCTCCCCCGCCCGCTGCGGTGTAGCGCCGTAAAAAGCGCCGTGCCCAGCGGGCCCCGGACACTTCCCCCAGCCGACAAAGCTCGCCGATTCGCCCGCCTGCTTCATCGACCTCGTCAGCCTCTGTTCCGGACGTAAAGCGGCCGCTGTCTGCCACCGCTTCCATCGACGCCGCTGACGAGGGGGGCCATGAAGGAGGAAGAGGATTTCCGTTTCCCGCCAAAGCGGGAACGCGCATGCTGCTCAGAAGAGGCGATAGCAGCCCACTTATGTCTGCCCTCCGCTGGACGGCGTGCTAAGTCGGCCCTCCCCTCTAAAGCTTGCCGTCAGACATCAAACCTGCTTCGCCGCGCTTTCGCCGCCGCCTAGCCGCGTCAGCGCTGCGTAACATGGTCTCTCACCGTTGCTGAGAGGCACCCGTGGTTAACGCTTTCTGACGTTTTTCTCGTCTGGCCGCCGCCCCGCCAGACGCGGCCCGCGGCCCAGGATTGAGTTGAAACCTGAGCCTCCGAAATCGTCCTAGCACAACTGGGAAAACGACGGTGTACGAGTCCCGCTGTTGCCGGACCCCCACCAAAGTTATTCGCTCGTCCAGTTCCAGGAAATGTGACTGTTCCAGTGTTTTCTGCAGCCAACAAACCGGCTCCGTCGCCCGTTTGCCTGCACACAAAAGTCGTTCCCACGGCTACACAGATAAACCCCCAATAAAGTGTATTGTCTGGTGTCCCGGCCACGGCCGATGGTGTTTCATGTGTCGTAAGAATGCCCACTAACCAGTGCTCATCTCTAACGTTACACACAAGCACAGCGCACATAAAATCGACACAGATCGATTGCGCTTCACAACCGGCCACGGCCGATGGTGTTTCACGTGTAAGAATGCCCACTAGCAGTGCTCATCTCTACACACAAGCACAGCGCACATAAAATCGACACAGATCGATTGCGCTTCACAACCGGCCACGGCCGATGGTGTTTCACGTGTAAGAATGCCCACTAGCAGTGCTCATCTCTACACACAAGCACAGCGCACATAAAATCGACACAGATCGATTGTGCTTCACAACCGGCCACGGCCGATGGTGTTTCACGTGTAAGAATGCCCACTAGCAGTGCTCATCTCTACACACAAGCACAGCGCACATAAAATCGACACAGATCGATTGCGCTTCACAACCGGCCACGGCCGATGGTGTTTCACGTGTAAGAATGCCCACTAGCAGTGCTCATCTCTACACACAAGCACAGCGCACATAAAATCGACTCAGATCGATTGCGCTTCACACGTGGTAAATATGCCCGCTTCACAGTGGCCACAGACACCACATTATGCACGTCAAACGGTTTCTGTGAAAACGAAACCAAAAGTGCATTCGCTCTACGCAGGCGAACGTTGTTTGGAGTCTGTTAAATGTGCCCGCTGCCCCACAGCCACATCCACACACAGACATAATAGTTCCCGCTATCAGCGTGCCCCATGCCTCAAATATCACGAGCACGTTTTGCATGAAATCAGCGTGCATTCGCTCCATGCAAGCGAACGATGTTTGGAGTGTGTTAAATGCAGGGTTTCCGCGGGGTCTTAAAAAGTCTAAAATTTAAAAATCAAAATTTTAGGCCTTAAAAAGTCTTAAATTCGCTGTTCTAGGTCTTAAATAATTTTACACAGGTCTTATTTTTCCGATGTCCATGTAACGCTACCTCTAATGCTCATTTAAATTCTCTTTTTGTTGTTTCCGTGGTGTTGTAGTTCTTTATTTCACTATTCCCAATATAATTTGCTGTATTTAAACTACAAATGAGACCAGCATGCAATAGCCAATCAGCTTTCTGTTATTGCCGCGAGTCTCTCTCGGATTGTACCGCAAAAGTAAAATGGATTTAACTTTTTAGCTATGGGGAAGTGCAAGTTCAGCGACACTTAGCTTGAAAAAAAAAATGAATATAGGGCTTGGCTAAGGCCAGTTGCTAACAACTAGATTTTTTTCTCCCTCTGTGGAAGTTACTGCGTCTTCAGAATCGCAGTAGCAGAATACAGGTCAAACTACCTTTTTCTGTATATAATGTTATCAATAATAAGAAATATAGGTCGAGATAGCTGACCGCCAGCGTTCAAAATACCTTTAAAATGTTTTTTTTTACTTGCCCGACCGAACAAACTGCCTGATTAAAACTGAAGTGACAAAAACAACTAGTGAAGCATCCAAAGGCAAGACAGATTCATATTTTAATACATTAAACGTAAACAGAAATTGATAATGGATAGTGTATTTCTGGTCTATTTGTGACATACTTTAAAACAAATGAATGTAACAGCACTCTAAAGAAACACACTGAGGTAAAAATGTAAAATGTATAGTTTATTTATAACATGATATAGTTCAGTAATATACCAAGTGAGCTTTTTGCTAAAAATTCTCACAATTACAAATGTTACATTAATTTTAGCTCAATAAAAAAGTAGTTAGTCAAGTAGTTACTTACATATTAGACAATATGCAACATTAGCAGAAGCATTCTCCTAGCAACGTTCTGCTATGATTCAGCGTTTTATTCGAAACAGTTGAAATAACTCGCTAATGAAGAGACTTACCGCCACCTGCTGGTAGTTTAGTGTGTTTAAAAGTATGCCTCCACACCCAACCTTTCTAATGTATATATTTATAAATCAATAAATGTATTTAAAACATTAATCTCACTTTTAATTTTGCAGTGTAAATTATGTAATCTCACTGCTAACAGCCATTTAGAATTTGATAAATTCATAAAATAAATTTCAAAGGTAATGCATACATTTCAAAAGTAAAAAAAAAAAAAGGCCTTTATAAAGGTAAATCAAATATGCAGATTTAAGATGTAAAAGCTAATAGAGCACTGATGAAAATATTGCTTCAGAATTTTTTTTTTACATCAGATATTTCTAGTGGTACTTTAATGGGGATATTTTGTGTGGAATAGTATCTGCTGATATGAAAAGTTCACTGTATATCGTAGTAATAAATTAAATTTATGACAGCCATGAAATTGCGTTTACTTTTTACATTAAACACATTAAATATTACATATATGCATGTAATATAATATCTATTTCCATTACAGGTTTCGGTCTTAAATTTCATATAAGGTGGTATTAAAAAGGTCTTAAAAAGTCTTAAATTTCACTTGTTCATATCTGCAGAAACCCTGTAAATGTGACTGTTCCAGTGTTTGCTGCAGCCAACAAGCCGGTTCTGTCGCCCGCTTGCCTGCACACAAAGGTTGTTTTCACGGCTACCCAGATAAATCCCCAATAGAGTGTATTTTCTGGAGTCCCGGCCACGGCCGATGGTGTTTCACGTGTAGACAAAATGCCCACTCCTCCAGTGCCCATTTCTACACACAAGCACAACCTGTCATACACCCTGCGCGCATAAAATCGGCTCAGATCGATTGCGCTTCACATGTGGTAAACGTGTCCACTTAACAGTGCCCACAGACATCACATTATGCACGTCAAAAGGTTTCTGTACAAACGAAACTAACGTGTATGCAGGCGAACGGTGTTTGCAGTGTGTTAAATGTGCCTGTTGCCACACAACCACATACACACACAGACATAATAGTTCCCGCTATCAGCGTGCCCCACGCCCCGAATGTCACGAGCACGTCTCTGGTGCCACAGCATACCGAAACCACTCCGTTAATGAAAGAACGGAGCGCGCTTCGTATTCAGCCTCTAGCTATTCATGCAAACGCATTGGAAAAGCTTCCAGGGGTCTCGAAATGGGTGCTGGACATTATAAAAGGAGGCTATTCGCTACAGTTTCACCGACGCCCGCGCCGCTATACAGCGCGCGTCGAGACCACAATGCAGACAGAAGCAGCACACCTGCTTCGAGCCGAAGTGGCGAAACTATTGAGCAAAGAGGTCATAGAGCCCCTTTCTCAAGCTCAAAGCGAAGGGGGGCTGTACAGCAGATATTTCCTGGTACCGAAAAAAGACGGGGGTCACAGACCCATATTAGATCTAAGGCAACTGAACAAAGCGCTGGTGAAGCGTCGGTTCAGGATGCTCACGACCAGAAAAATCCTCGCGCAAGTTCGCCAAGGAGACTGGTTCGTGTCAGTGGATCTGAAAGACGCGTATTTTCAAATACAGATAGCGTCACGTCACAGGCGATTTTTGAGATTCGCCTTCGAGGGCCAGGCATATCAGTACACAGTCCTGCCGTTCGGTTTGTCCCAGGCACCCCGTACATTACGAAGTGCATGGACGCAGCGCTCGTTCCTCTCAGACTGAAAGGCGTGCGCATACTGAACTATTTGGACGATTGGCTGATTCTAGCGCAGTCTCGCTCAGTGCTTGTACAGCATACGACCATGTTACTCGATCACCTCGAGAATTTGGGTCTCAGAGTCAATTGGGCGAAGAGCTCACTGTCCCCCAGTCAGAAAACTTCCTTCCTGGGCACAGAATTGGACTCGCTGTCAATGATAGCGCGGCTGTCACCACAGTGCGCAGCAGACATTCAGCGCACAGCGGGCTCGTTCCGCTGCGGCGCGTCTGTCCCGCTCAAAAAAAAAAAAAAAAAAAATCAGAAAATGCTGGGTCTCATGGCCTCAGCGTCATCAGTTCTGCAGCTGGGTCTGCTATGTATGCGCCCACTGCAGCTCTGGCTGAAAGCGCGCATCCCGCGTCAAGCGTGGGCGCCCGGTCGGCTTCGTATCACGGTCAATCAGTAATGTGTCACAGCCCTGAATCCGTGGAGAGCAATCGACTGGTACCAGTTAGGTGTAAGCCTGGGGACTTCCTCGAGAATAAAAGTGGTGTCTACGGACGCGTCCACCTCGGGATGGGGGGCTCTGCTCGAGGGCAGACCGTTTTTTGGCCAGTGGTCAGAACGGGAAAAGCTCCTGCATATCAACTGCCTCGAAATGTTGGCAGTACAGAACGCGCTGATGCGCTTCTGTCCCCAAATAAAAGGAAACCATGTATTAGTCCGCTCGGACAACATGTCAGTGGTTTTCTATATAAATCGCCAGGGCGGTCTCAGGTCCAAAAACCTATACAGACTTGCAGAACGCCTCCTGGTATGGGCTCAGCGCAACCTGCGCTCGCTGAAAGCAGCGCATGTGCCGGGGCTTCTAAACATAAGGCCAGACAGACTGTCCAGGAACAATGTTCCAGCAGGCGAATGGTCTCTACACCCACAGACAGTACAACTACTGTGGAAGAAATTCGGCAGAGCGGAAGTAGACCTGTTTGCGTCTCCGAACAACGCTCACTGTCTGGAATTTTACTCAAAAAGCAGATACGCGCTGGCCCACGAATGGCCCCGCCGTCATCTCTATGCTTTTCCCCCCGTCTCTCTCCTACCTCAGGTGATAGAGAGGGTCAGGGAAAAAGGATGTTCAATACTGCTGATAACGCCGTTTTGGGAAAACCAGCCCTGGTTCCCAGCGCTGATGCAGCTGACGAGCACTGTCCCGTGGCCGATACCAGTGAGGAGAGTCCTTCTCTCTCAGGCCAGCGGCTCGATTTGGCATCCTCACCCAGAGCTGTGGTCCCTTCATGTCTGGGCCACCAGCGAATATATGATGAACTCCCTAAAGGAGTATTAAACACGATCACGCAGGCTAGAGCCCCGTCTACGAGACGGCTCTATTCCTCAAAATGGTCAGTGTTTTCGGGCTGGTGCGCAGCTCGCGGCTCGTCACCCACTAACTGTGGTGTGATGGAGGTGCTTTCCTTTCTACAAGAGCTGCTGGACAAGGGCAGAACCCCGTCCACGCTCAAAGTCTATGTGGCGACCATAACAGCGTTCTCGAGCACAACGCTAGGTCAGTCAATAGGAAGGAACGATTTAGTTATTCGCTTCCTGAAGGGAGCTAGAAGACTAAATCCCCCCATACCTCCCACAGTCCCCGTATGGGACCTTTCTGTGGTACTAGAGGCCATGAAAGGTGGACCATTCGAGCCTCTGCAGACGATTGATTTGAAATACCTGTCTCTTAAGACCGTGTTTCTGCTGGCTCTCGCTTCAGTGAAGCGCATAGGGGATTTGCACGCACTCTCTGTGAGCGCGACGTGCATGGAATTTGGACCTAATGACTCTAAAGTCATACTCAAACACAAACATGGTTACGTTCCAAAATCACTCAACACACCGTTTAGGGCACAGGTCATCGCGCTGTCAGCCCTACCGGTCAATGATGAGGAAACGGACGCGAGCCTCCTATGCCCAGTCAGGGCATTACGAGCTTACGTGTCTCGCTCGTCTGCTTTTAGACAGACAGAGCAGCTTTTTGTTTCGTTTTACGGGCGTCCCAAGGGACTGGCCGCGTCGAAACAGAGCTTATCCAGATGCATAGTTGATGCTATTGCGTTGGCATATGCTTCCAAGGGCATGCAGTGTCAGGTGTCAGAGCACATTCCACGAGGGGCGTGGCCTCATCGTGGGCGTGGTCGAGTGGGATTGCCTTGCAAGATATTTGTACGGCGGCGGGCTGGGCCTCTCCGTCTACATTTATAAGGTTTTACAACCTGGAGGTTCCCGCCTTACAGGCCAGATTGCTGTCAGTCTAGATGTTCAGTGTTGTCTGACCTGATGTTATCAGCTCGGAATGCTGCGTCTACTGAGCACAGCTCTAGGGTCGACAGTGAAAGTGATAGCACAAGATGTGTCTGAGCAAACTGTGTGATGACCCTTATTCTTACGTCAGCTCAGGCCGTAACCCCGCCCTGTATGTACGTTTACTTAGCGTCTGAGTGACGCTGCACTATGTGGAAGAGTGCGGCGTTGCCCCTCCCTCTTCCCCGGACTCCCTGTGAGTTCTATAGGTGATTATGAACTGTATGAACCCCGGGCTTTCGCCCTTGGGTCTTTGGTGTCAGATCTCAGCATGCACGGCGTTTTACACTGGGTCCCCTAGCGTAAGATACTTCTTACGCAGTACTCGTTCCCTCTCGTAAGAGAACGTACTCGGTTACTAACGTAACCTCGGTTCTCTCTAGAGAGGGAACGAGTACTGCGTATCTTGCCGTGCATGCGCACGCTCTGGTTGCTTTGATGATGAAAAACCAGATAATAGCTGCCTATGAGCGATATTTATAGGTCTAGACCACGCCCTTTTAGGCGGGAAGCTACGAAAAGGGCGCGAAGCGACGCAAAGGGCGCGAAATGCCCCCATTGGATCTGGCGTCGCGTCAGGCCTCGCTCTAATAGGCTGCTGCAGTTGCCGCAGAGCAGCCAATAGGCGCGCAAGCTGTTTCGCCTATGTCTGTATGCTGCTGCAACGCGCTTTACATTATTTCAAAATTAAGGATAATTTTTGGCTTCAATATCTCGCAGAAAAGGATTTTCCCCTAGCGTAAGATACTTCTTACGCAGTACTCGTTCCCTCTCTAGAGAGAACCGAGGTTACGTTAGTAACCGAGTACGTTTTCTCTCAGGTAACGTTACAATGCAATGTAAGCTTCACAGTGAACATTGTCAACGTAGACCATATCAACAACAAAAATCTATCTTGACTCCATATAGGCTAGTGGTTATTTTGGGAAAAACCAAGGCTTATAGTAGGATTATAAAAAATATATATGCTAATATAAATTTATAGCCTTTATAAAATTGCAAAATATGTCAGTACTTTTTTACTTAAGTACACAAAAAATGTAGTACTTTTGTACTTTCACTCAAGTAAAATGGAAAAAGGAGTACTTTTACTTTTACTGGAGTAATATTCTATTATACGTATCTGTACTTTTACTCAAGTACTTGATTTGTGTACTTCGTCCACCACTGCTTACCATAATGTACAAATTATTTATTTATGTGAGATCTTAAGAACTTCATCATCCTATAAAGCTGAACCGCTCAGATAATCTAATATTTTCTGACGGCTCTATGCTACGTGTTGTTTCGACCTTTAGGGTGTGACCTAATGCTGACAGTTAAATTGGGCAATGCATCAGCAGGCAAATTCCGACTCAATTGACGTGAATCTGACATGTTTTGACAACCTGTCTTTTGCCCACGTTTACAGCGAAGAGGGAGAGAGTGTTCCAAACACAGCGATTTTAAATGAACACAAGAGGAACCCGCACTGTTTTAACAAGCCTCCTTCAACCCAAGATACACCACAGATTTTCACAGCAGAGAGAAAGCAAGTTTGATTTGAGAACATAAAAAAAATGCTGTATGACATCCTTCCGAACGCACATACACACAAAAAATAACCCCATTTAACAGGAGTGACATCTGTGGTGCAGGTGATTTGCTTACAAGGTGACACTGCATCAGTCTTGGAGGCCATGTTTGGCAGCTTGTCAATAGAGGAAAGACTAGACATATGAAGATGGTGGAATGTGCAGCTTTTTACAATTTACGATTCCAACTGCCAGGAAGCCCGAACCTCAAGCTCAGAGGAAAGAACAGTCCGGAAAATCAATGACAAGGTAAATTTACTCAGGTTTAAATATTTCATGCTTGAAAATGTTTTTAAAACTCCCATTGCATTGAGCGGAGGGCTCGGCTGTCACTCCAGAACTTCTGCTTTAATGCGAACTTATTTTCCAAATTAGGTATTTTCCACCCACTCATTTTACCTCAGCCTTCAAAATGATTAGAAATCTATATTTCATACTTCTGTGCAGTACCGTGCCCTGCAACACTCACCCGGTTAGCCCTCACTCGCTCCCCTTTCATTCTCCCTCCCTCCTTTCATTTCATTTCAGATAATCTGTCTTGCCCGACTTCATAGTCCCCGGTCTCACTGCGAGCTTTTTTTTTTCTCCCTGATGTTCAAATTTAGATTCATATGGATGTTATGCTTATTAAAAGCATGCAATAGGCTGATTCAATCTGGCCTTCTGTGTAATCTGCTAAATTTATAGAGAGTCGGGGCAATCGATTTATGACATCATTTTGCTTCTGATTGAATTTGTGCATTAGCCATTAAAATTGCAAAACAAACTTTTTGTGCCATGAGTGTTTTCATCTCGGGGGAAGAAAAGACAGAGAGAGAGAGGTGATGGAATATAATCATTTTGGGTGGAATAATTTAATAATAATGATTTTAGGTTTGCGTTTTTGCTTTCCATTTAGGCCTAGAACACAAGTGGAATGTGTAATGAAATAGCAGCAACAAAAAAGGTGCTGGAACAAACTGATATTTTGAAACAGTCAAAATCCCCAGAGATGCTTCGTGAGATGCTTAGGCACTGATGCACTTCCCTAAAAAGAGAAAATGATGGAGTACAGAATGCAGTGTAAATAAACAGGTGTAAAAATGATCTTGGAAAATAATACTAAAGATCAACAAAGAGCCTGCTGGACCATCTCAACCAAGATGAAAAGGGAGGACTTCATGTTTTACCTTGTAGCTATTTGTAGTCGTCTTTAGCTATTTGACATCCCCGATGGAAAATACAAAAAGTGCTGACAGACACACATTAGAAATGTAAGAGTTAAATCTAATTTCTCTTCCTTTTTTAGTTTTGTAGGTAAACATGCTTGTGTAGAATGCCTTAGAGTAACTACTAAATAAACTATTTAAATCAAAGAAGCTATTGAAGTCTACAGTATGCATTGTAGACATGCAGCCCTCATACAGATAAGACACAACTACACTCTTAAAAATAAAGGTGCTTCATGATGCCATAGAAGAACCTTTTTTGCCTAAATGGTTCCATAAACACTTTTAACATCTAAAGAACCTTTCTGTTTCACAAAAGGTTCTTCGTGGCAAAAGAAGGTTCAGATTATAAAAAGATAAGAAAAAGATGGTTCTTTAAAGAACCTTTGGCTGAATGGTTCTTCATGGAACCAAAAATGGTTCTTCTATGGCATTGCTGTGAAGAAGCTTTTAAAGCACCTTTATTTTCACGAGTGTAGATAGATCCCCTTACACAAACCTGTTTATCATAAAGCACTTAAAGAGATTGTACACCCAAAAATGAAAATTCTCTAATTAAATACTCACTCTCATGTCTTTCCAAACACGTAAGACCTTCTTTCATCTTCGGAAAACAAATTAAGATATTTTTGATGAAATCTGAGAGCTTTTCGACCTGAAATGTTCCCAGGCTCAGAAACGTAATAAGGACACTGGTAAAACAGTGGCTCAACTGTGATTTTACAAAGCTAATATTATAGAGTTATCTTAATTTGTGTTCTGCAGCTAAACAAAGGTCTTACAGGTTTGGAATGACATTAGGGTGAGTAATTAATGACAGAATTTTTTTGGGGTGAACTATCCCCATAATTTACTCTCCTTTCAGTCAATGTAAAAATACAGGCAAAATGGTAGATAATGGTAAAAATATAGGCAGAATGGTAATGGTGTATCATCATGACACTAAACCGTCCTCCAAAATCTTTACCCCTTGAACTGTTATTTTATCTGAATGTACAATGCATTGTTGCACATTATAACCAATCACACATGATACTATTGAGCTGAAACCCCAGAGTTTTGTTCAGTGCACATGATCGCTGAATGAATTCTGACTGAAACTCGTGAATTGTCTCATCATAAGCAACAAAGTGCAGATGTACGTACAATGTAAGAGATTCATTTATCATACAGTGTATGGACAGCTTCATTGATTATAACAGGAGTTTTAGGTGCTTAAACTCTAGACTGAAGTCAGTGATAATGGGGGATGTATTATGCAAAAATAACTTTTATAAGGTGTTTGAACGCAGTTGTGTGGCCACAGTGTGTGAAAACAAACAGCGTAAAATGGTAAAAATCCACCCGTTTTTTTAATAATCCCAATAAATCATAAACAGTCTCTGAACACGCGATTCCAGATTTCTCCCTACGTTGACGTCATCATATGGATAAATCCCGCCCATTAGCACAGACACAGCCCTGAGTGAGAAGCAGCAGTCTGCCATTACTGTTTTCTTGCTGCAGCTGCTGGAGATAAACAATGTCAGCGCCAAACAGGCATTACAAGTGTTGTGTTTTGGGATACACCAATGAACATAAGAGTCTTCATAGAATCCCTAACTCTGATCTGCCGAGGATACTGTAGTTAAATTTCATTTTTGAAGGAAATGTCCCAGAAAAAAATCCCCTATATGTTTGTGCCAATCATTTTACGCCGGACTTCCTCACAAGCAAGGGCCAGTTCAACACTGTATTTTTGCAAAGGTAGATTCTCAAAGAGGGCTCAATACCAACGCTTCATGCGCAAACGTCAGGTCCAGACAAAGTAAGTATCAAGTGTCATATTTTGTTTTCCTTACTTAAAGAGCTTCTTGGCACTCTGTAAGGCTAATGTTGCTAAAGCTACCATTGTCCATTGCCTGTTTTCACTGATGCTGCCTTCATGTGCTACCAGAGTTATCGTAAATAAGAATGTGGTGGTTAAAAATTGCATATGACAGCATTGTGAAGTCGACCGCTTGAATTTGTTGAGTTCGAAATTACTAGTAGGACTTACAAATTAAGTTTGTGATAGCACACAAAGGCACTATGAGATCAGCAATTTTTATTGCACATGCTCCCCGTATGTATAATTTATAAACGAGCATTTATTACGCACAGAACAATCAGATGACGGAATTTCAAACCGATTCTAGTTCAAACATGTAAGGCTGAACACCGATACTGATACTCATTCTTCTTTGCTTGATTGTTTATGATTGTTTAGTTCACCTAATTAACTGATGTTGAATAAGCTTTTATCTTACAACCGACGAACATTTACTAGGTTATAGGTTTTCTCAACAACGAGGATAAAACAAACAAAAAAAATTATATATATAATCAAACCAAAAAAAGGAAGAGATTAAAAGAAATGTGCTAGTTTGCTATTACAATGAATTTTGTGTGCTGTAAAATGACAAGAAAAAAGAAAATTAACATATATTAGTTTTATTTATGATATTTATGATTTATTTATTTTTAAAGGAGGAGGGTAACAGTATAAACATTGGAACTATTTATCAGTATTATTAAAGACATTTTGTCAATTGTAATACAGCAGCAGCTGGACAGGATATGACTTTGAAAGATCCCTGTGCTTAGGACGTTCAACCAGACACTATCCTAAACTGTGACATGAAAGACAGCAGGGGAAAAAATAAAGTCATCACCATTATTGTAAAATATCATATAATAATAATAAAAGTGTTTCATAAACTACTGGCACTTTTGGTCCTGTGGACATTTAGAAAATAAACTCTTTAAAAAAATGAATGAATTTTCTCATTTTTCTGAAAGTCATGAATATTAAATCCACTACAGTGTCATTCCATTACATCTTAAATTATGCATTGTGATTAAAAACATTCTGTGATAAAAATGACTGGTGGGAAATTATATTTCAGATAATAAAATGACCAACCCTTGTTAGCCCTGATCTTATAGCCAACATTTTATATACAGCATCAACATTTGAAGTGGATCAAAACCTTTCATCGAAGTTGTCCTAAAAACAAAACAATACCTGTTCTTGTCTTAGGAAAACTTTGATTAACTGTTTTGATCCACTTCAACTAGTGCATATAAATAGAAGGTTGATTGCACATACAGGTCCTTCTCAAAAAATAGCATATTGTGATAAAGTTCATTATTTAGACTTTCATATATTTTAGATTCATTACACACAACTGAAGTAGTTCAAGCCTTTTATTGTTTTAATATTGATGATTTTGGCATACAGCTCATGAAAACCCAAAATTCCTATCTCAAAAAATTTGCATATTTCATCCGACCAATAAAAGAAAAGTGTTTTTAATACAAAAAAAGTCAACCTTCAAATAATTATGTTCAGTTATGCACTCAATACTTGGTCGGGAATCCTTTTGCAGAAATGACTGCTTCAATGCGGCGTGGCATGGAGGCAATCAGCCTGTGGCACTGCTGAGGTGTTATGGAGGCCCAGGATGCTTCGATAGCGGCCTTAAGCTCATCCAGAGTGTTGGGTCTTGCGTCTCTCAACTTTCTCTTCACAATATCCCACAGATTCTCTATGGGGTTCAGGTCAGGAGAGTTGGCAGGCCAATTGAGCACAGTAATACCATGGTCAGTAAACCATTTACCAGTGGTTTTGGCACTGTGAGCAGGTGCCAGGTCGTGCTGAAAAATGAAATCTTCATCTCCATAAAGCTTTTCAGCAGATGGAAGCATGAAGTGCTCCAAAATCTCCTGATAGCTAGCTGCATTGACCCTGCCCCTGATAAAACACAGTGGACCAACACCAGCAGCTGACATGGCACCCCAGACCATCACTGACTGTGGGTACTTGACACTGGACTTCAGGCATTTTGGCATTTCCCTCTCCCCAGTATTCCTCCAGACTCAGGCACCTTGATTTCCGAATGACATGCAAAATTTGCTTTCATCCGAAAAAGTACTTTGGACCACTGAGCAACAGTCCAGTGCTGCTTCTCTGTAGCCCAGGTCAGGCGCTTCTGCCGCTGTTTCTAGTTCAAAAGTGGCTTGACCTGGGGAATGCGGCACCTGTAGCCCATTTCCTGCACACACCTGTACACAGTGGCTCTGGATGTTTCTACTCCAGACCCAGTCCACTGCTTCTGCAGGTCCCCCAAGGTCTGGAATCGGTCCTTCTCCACAATCTTCCTCAGGGTCCGGTCACCTCTTCTCGTTGTGCAGCGTTTTCTGCCACACTTTTTCCTTCCCACAGACTTCCCACTGAGGTGCCTTGATACAGCACTCTGGGAACAGCCTATTCGTTCAGAAATTTCTTTCTGTGTCTTACCCTCTTGCTTGAGGGTGTCAATGATGGCCTTCTGGACAGCAGTCAGGTCGGCAGTCTTACCCATGATTGCGGTTTTGAGTAATGAACCAGGCTGGGAGTTTTTAAAAGCCTCAGGAATCTTTTGTAGGTGTTTAGAGTTAATTAGTTGATTCAGATGATTAGGTTAATAGATTGTTTAGAGAACCTTTTCATGATATGCAAATTTTTAGAGATAGGAATTTTGGGTTTTCATGAGCTGTATGCCAAAATCATCAATATTAAAACAATAAAAGGCTTGAACTACTTCAGTTGTGTGTAATGAATCTAAAATATATGAAAGTCTAATGTTTATCAGTACATTACAGAAAATAATGAACTTTATCACAATATGCTAATTTTTTGAGAAGGACCTGTATGTATAGTTTTAAAATGTCTTATTATTGCTATTTTAAAATTCCCCATGTAAAATCAAGGAATTAAAAACAAGACACAATATTAATTTCCACACCAATTATTAAATCCTGTCTCTAGCTTATATAGTAATCCATGGTATGCAAAGTTATAATGTATACTTTCATTGAAACACTTTCTCAAGCCTTTAAAATATGTGACATACAAACCACATATATTATATGAAGATTTTGAACACATAATTATATCTCTGGCACTGCAGAGGAGAGGTATGATACAGACTTCATGCTATTTCTCTCTGATTTCTTAATTTAGTCTCCAGCTTGCCAACACCTTTCTTGGAAACCAAATGTTGGCAAATGTCATTGTGTCAAAATTAAGCTGCCCTTGCTGTCTCATTCTCTCCAACTCCTGACAGCACTTTGCTCAACCAGGTCATGATCAGCATACAAGAAAATAAAAGGAAATATATATAGTTTTTTTGCATGCTAGATGATTAAGATGGGACTAAATGTCACACCATTTATAACACTATTTGCTAGATTGTTTCTGAGTGTTAGTTCTCATTCATTACAGATTTCTGATGCACATGCCACGGCGAAGAAGCAGCAGCATAGAACGTTGCCCATGGCAACACTGTAGGGCCATTTGTATTAAAGGAGCTCTTTGATGTGGTAAAGAGGCTCGATAAGTTAAAACTCCTCGAGAAATATTTAACACTCAGCCAAAATATGATGGACATCCTGGAAAGCACAGGGGTTTGAAAAATATATGAACACAGATTGGCATGGTATGAATTATAAATGATTTAACTTGAAATTTAAGGAAACATTCAACGAAATAAACATGATTTTTTTTAAACCTCATTTTCCCCCTCCCTCTCTGTCGTGCAGGCACATTCTCTCATGATCTCTGTCTAGCACCTGGTAATAAGTTGACACCCTTGCATTTCCTCTGTGTGAGAGTGACACCAGACCCAGGTTTCTGGTAGATCTGACTTCTGCTTTTTCCCCAGACTCTCCTTTCCCTTCTCATCTGTTAAATTAAACAATGCAAACAGATACTCAGAGTATTTGGAAATATATGTAGTACTGCACTGTATGTTCTTATGCGCACCCTAAAATGTTTACCATCACCATTTTAATGAAAGTAAATAAGAAAAATTGACAAAAAAGAATTATAGAATTATCATATAGGAAAAACGTGAGATCTGGCCTGTGATTCGGCCAAAGGCACGAGGCTGCAGGTAACCAGCGTGCTGATATACAGCCATATCTCACATCTATGAGTGTGATACTGCGTTTATACAACAGTTCAACGGCAAAAGTGTGTAAATACAACAAAAAGAAACAATGGAGTGTCTTTAAAAAATCTCTTTTGTACAGAACTACTTCCGCCACGGATTCAAATCTAAGTTTGACTGTTTAACAGCTGAACCCAAACCTCTGTTACTAAAACGTCACTTTAGAACTAGTAACTAAGGAACATTGAGTTTCTTCATTGAAAGCTTATTGTAATACTGCATTAAAAGCTTACTGTATAATGTGTAGTAGAGTATTATGAGAGAGAGATGTCTGACTGAGTGTGATTACCTGAATCTGGTACAGCATTCATTCTTCAGATCAATCTCATTGTCACAATAAAACATTAGTTTGAATGTCTGCTAAGGAAAGCGGTATCTTTGTCGTAACATTAATATCCTTTCATCTGTTAAGAGTGATTTCTGAAGACGGCGCTGCTCACAGCATTTGTTACCTGTGTCAAGCTGTTGTTAAATCTAAAAAAAACAGCCACTTGTCACCATCTAATGGTGAAACAATGTAACTAAAATTACCATCACAAACACACCAACGTTTTTAAATAGTAAACCGTATTAAATACCACTATTATTTATATAAAATATTATTTATTGAACATAATATACAGCAACAGACATCATAAAAGCTGCTAGGCAATTCAGTCAAAAGTACACAGGTACAGCAGTATACAGACAGCATTGAATTTACATAAACATAATGAAAACTATTTGCTCCGGAACAAATAATAGATTAATAAGACCAAAGACTGCCCATTAGACTTACCCCAAAAAAAATTATATCTCATGTTTAACCACTAGAGACATCAGAGACAGCGACAAATCCCAGAAGATGTCGCCAAAGTGAGGCTGCACTCGGCAGGTTCATGAGCTCTGAACGGCCACTGACGACCTGGAGCTCAAATGTCCGAAAACATTATTGCAATTTTTCAAATAGACATTATCTTTATTAACAAACTGCATATTTGAACTATAAACAAGTACATTCATGCCTGAAAAACTCTTAAAACTACATGCCGTGACACAAAAACAGTAATATTTTTTTAAATGATAGGGGATTTTGGCATCCGCCATGACATTCGCTGTAAGTAGTAATGCAAGAGGAGTGATACAATTACAAACAGAGAAATGGCTGTTGGAGTTCTGTTGGACTCTAACATTGCACTCTTATTAGCCAATCAGATTCGAGGACCAGAAAGAACTGTTGTATAAGTAAGGAATAACTGACGGTGGGCTGTTAAATTCTTAAATAATGCACACCCGAGGTGTTGATGCGACCACGACGCAATGCAGAAATTGTGTGGCGAAGCATTATGAACATGTAATACGGTCAAGACCTGCCTGGAACTACGTTCCACTGTGCATTTCCCTGAAAATAACTGCACACCTTGGAACGTTCTTCAGCCAATCAGATTCAAGCATCCAATGGCCCTGTAGTATAAAATAGTATATTGAGCTATATTAGTCTTCTGAATGCTTTAGATTTCATAGAGGAACAGGAAATTAATGTACTATTGATTGAAAATCTGGAAGTTCATTAAAAATGTACAGTTATGTCCAATTTGTGAATAAATCATTATTTCTTCTTCAGTGAATCATTTGATCCACTTCACAGAACCGTTCTGATACCTGAGCTCCGGTCATAACGGTTAAAGAGGAAATGCAGAAGATTATCAAATTTTAGTCTGTTCTTCACACAATATTTTGTATGACCTCACACCATGTCTACACCAACAGCTAAAGTCTGTCCACACTGGATGCGACAAAGCGACCGTTGCAAATCATTTGAACTTTGTGTGAGCACGTCAGAAACAAAAAGCGGCAGCATTTTACTGTCGGGGATTTGCCATGTCGCGCCACGCCGCATCCAGTGTAAACAGCATAATAGGTTCTATTGTATTTTGTCACATGGCATCGTGCCACGCCGCTCGCGTCCGGTGTAGACACGGCAGAGTTAAAATATTCTCGCAGCTTCATAAAATTCACATGGAATATTTTAACAATGTCCTTAATACCTTTCTGGGCCTCAAAAGTGTCAATTGCATTGCTGTCTATGCAGGGTCAGAAAGCTCTCGGATTACTTAAAAAATATCCTAATTGTTCCGGAGATGAACAAAGGTCTTATGGGTTTAAAACGACATGGGTGAGTAATTCAAATGCAAGGATTTAGCTAGATTTATTCTGTCTTCTGGTAATAACTGGTAATAATCATCTTGTTTTGTTTCCTGCTGTGTCAAAGGTGGCTAATGAGAGGAACAGGGCATAGAGTGTGCATGTGTGTGTGTTTTATGTCTGGGCTAAATGTGGATTCATTGTGAGAGACTTAACATCACAGAACAAAACTGTTTATTTTTTACTCTCTCTCTCTCTCTCTCTCTCTCTCTCTCTCTCTCTCTCTCTCTCTCTCTCTCTCTCTCTCTCTCTCCCACACACACACAACACTACAGGTTAAGCATATACACTCACATGCACTCTCTCTGACATACAGACACTTCAAGATTAGTATTCATTTCTCCCTGTGGGTGGGAGGTGTCTGCTTTGCTATTGTTTGTTTAGAGAATTAATTTAGCGCAAGCTCGGTGCCGTGCTCCGGCTAATTATTCGCACCGCTGCTCGTCAAAGCGGAACACAACTGGTGACGGCAGGTGAATAGATGAGTGTATTTAACCTCCACATCTTGCCGCATTAATGGCCTGACTCTCCATTGACCGACAACACTGACAGTGACTCTGGTAGCCATGCAGAAAATCGCACCATTATTGCAGCATATATTAGCTCTGAAAAGCATCCACATAAAAGGTATGAAATTAGGGCCTATAAATGTTACAGTATTCTCAGATTAAAAGCAGTCGATTTTTGTCCTATATTTACCCTTAAAAGGTGAATATTAGTTCCTTAAAGTACATATTATTACCTAAAGTATACATATTAGTAACTAAATGGCACATAATTTGAAAAAAAAAAGGCTTTCTGAGAGTGTAGGAAAGTGCTAGAATTTCACATTTGTACCAATGTTAAATATCACTACCCTGAACACAAATGGATGTTTGCAGCAAATCATAACACATTTTGCTAGATTATTAGCTAGAGGTGATTTATTAATATTCTCTAGGCATTGCCGTTGTTGTTAGCACCATAGCTAATGACACCTTGGCTCTGTTGTGACATCTATGGATTCATTTGGCTGTGTGAGCTATAATATCAATGAGTCTTTATTTAGTCTGGCTGGGGTGCTATTAATTTGGACAGCGGATGTTTAGTTGGTGCTTACAGAATCTCAGCAAGGGCTGCATAGACACTGACTTCTTACGCAGGAACAAATTTAGATTTTTAATCAGTATTTTTGTCTGATATTTCAGTAAAAATCTGCAAACATCCTTATAATTGTGATGTTTTTTCCCCACACGAAATTCTAAGATATATTCTTAAACCCCAAAATAAACAATTTGTCAGTTTGATATGAAAAACAATAATTATAAACATATTACATTAAATCTTAATTTTGCTTTTTTTTTAAGGTGAATGACAAAAGTGTTAAAAACATATAGCAAGTGAAATTTCACCTTTGCACTTATGTTTCATATTGTTCTGAAAAATATTATACAATTTTAAAGAAAAGCTTCAATAAAATGCCTCTTATATGTCAAGTGGTATAACGTCAAGTAAAACATTTACTATACGCATAGTATGCAAATCTTAATCTATGCATCCATTCATAAAACTGCTTGTCCTTTGCTCACATACAGTTGAGGTCAAAAGTTTACATACACCTTCCTGAAGATACAAAATGTTAATTATTTTACCAAAATAACAGGGATCATACAAAATGCATGTTACTTTTTATTTATTACTGACCTGAATAGGATATTTGACATAAAAGATGTTTACATATAGTCCACAAGAGAAAATAATCACTTAATTTTAAAAAATTACCCTGTTCAAAAGTTTACATACACTTGATTCTTAATACTGTGTTGTTACCTCAATGATCCACAGCTGTGTTTTTTGTTGTTGTTGTTTGTTTTGTTTAGTGATAGTTATTCATGGGTCGCTTGTTTGTCCTGAACAGTTAAACTGCCCCGTTCTTCAGAAAAATCCTTTAGGTCATACAAATCCTTTTGTTTTTCAGCATTTTTGTGTATTTGAACCCTTTCCAACAATGACTGATGATCCATCTTTTCACAACTGAGAACACCTAAGGATCTTAAACGCTCACTAATGCTCCAGAAGGAAAAATGATGCATTAAGAGCCAGGGGTGTAAACTTTTGAACAAAATAAATGTGTACATTTTTCTTATTTTGCCTAAAAATCTTATTATTCAGAAGCTACAGAAGATACTTACATGTTTCTCAAAGACAAAATAAAAAGTTTAAAAAGTTAAATTTAATAAACCCTGATCTTTAAATTCTCTCTAAATTTTAGATTCATAATGCATTTTGTTTCCTTCTGAAGCATCAGTAAGCGTTTAAACCTTCTGTAGTAGTTGAATATGAGTCCTTCAGTGTGAAAAGATGGATCTCAAAATCATACAGTCATTGTTGAAAAGAGTTTAAATACACAAAAATACTGAAAAACTAAATAATTTGTGGGACCTTAAGGATTTTTCTGAAGAACAGCGGGCAGTTTAACTCTTCAGGATAAACTTTTGACCTCAACTGTATTTTACATGTTTTATGTTTTTCCAATTTCCTCTTTTACATGTAGATTGCATTACTTGACTTTCTTGGCCAGCAAAAGATTTTCAAATATTTATAATATTTTAACTAATCTGCTTCGCTGTGATTTTTTTCCCCCTCTAAAGAAGTAATTAGACTAATTGGGACCAGTTTATATTAGGTGGCCTTAACTACTATGTACTTACATCAAAAATAAGTACACTGTACTTATTATCTTAATACTGTATTGCAAAACAGTTTTGCTGCTATTGAGGTATGAGATGGGTTAAGTACAATGTAAAAACATGTATGTACACAAAAAGCACATTGTATCAAATTAATAATTAAAAAGTAAACACATAGTAGTTAAGGACACCTAATATAAAGTTGGACCAAAAAGTTATTCAAACCTACCTTCATGCTTTTCAGACTTTTAATTCATCCTTTTTTTATTTCTTTATAATGAGATCAGGACAGATTTATCAACCAAGTATATTTGTCTTTGTGCATCAAAAAATAAATAAATGTCAAAATACATTTTAATTGACAATTTTATGTACAAATTAATAGACTTTGAACTAACAGATCTAAAAAAAGTGCCATGAATAATCACAATTTCATGTAACCCTCAGTCCACATTTATTACCAATCGTTATGAGTAGGTTAAAACAGAAAAGGCAATTATTACCTTCAGCGGTTTTAAAGAGAAAACAAAGACTCATGTACACACATCAATGAGAACCAACAACACCACCACACACACAGAGCCACAGAAACTTCTTTCCATTAAAGCTAATTTAAATTGGGTCTAAACTTCCAAGCATGACCACTCTACTCCCTGTTGAGCATCTTTAAAAAGCTCCCACAGCCGCCTGTACAATACTCTGTAAAATAATAATCCACTCCTGAGGCTCTATCAGAGTGTTGCTGTCATCCCCGTGCCCCACGAGACACAGAGGGTTGAATAGACCTGTTCTGACGTATGAATTTGTGGAATAACGATAGCGAGACAGAAATAAGGCCCTAATAAAAGAATCTACTCCCTCTAAAACCTGCTTTAGATAAGGGCCCCTGTACGCCGCCAGAGCCTTGAGAGCCACACAGAACAGAGAATTTCCATTTAGGTTAATCCACCCATTTTTCCCCATGGTTCAGAGGAGGGGTGTTTGCACACACACACACACACACACACGCAATCTCTATTTCATACTGTTGTAAACACATACACACTATTTCCTCTCATATACACACTTGTCGCTTTTTCTTTGTTGAACACACACACACAGTCAAAAACAATGGCGGCGGGTCTTTTTGATTCGCAGGCTGCTGTTTTCGTAAATTTAAGTGGGAACACTGGAACAGATGTTGGCAAATCCTATAAGGAAGAAATCCCAATACCAACATAATCCCAAAACACAATGTTATTGCGCCAATCCTGCATCGTCGTGCACAAAATTATCCAAATCCAGGATTTCGACAGAGCCAAACACTGCACCGTTTCCAATCTCAAAACTCATTCTGCCTTACAGAGGAGCAAAGTTGTCAGAGGAGAGAAACGCATTTAATAACAAGCATTAGTTCTCAAGGCAGATGCACCATTGGCAGACTTCAGTCATGTTCTCTTCTGGCTGAACAGTAGGCAAAACGGCAATCTTTCAGTCATACACAGTTTCTTCTTGTGAATTCTTATTCACAGGTTGGCTTGCTTCCACTGCTTTAGTTACACAGAGGAGTATGAAAAATACAGAGAAATTAATATTACTTGTTATGGGTAACGTGTGAAAATACAATATTAAAGACATAGAATATCCAAACAAAAATGTACTCGAGTGAGTGTGAAAAGTACTAATATTTTAGGGATATTTTATCACGTCATTGAATTATTAGGTTTCTAATACCCTTTATTAAATACTGTTTATGTTTGAATGTAAGCGTGTAAGATGTACTCTTGTGAATGCCTTCAGCGAAGTGCTTTTCCATGAAGTAATAATAAATGGGAACTGGGAAGTGTTCAGTGTTCTCGAAACACTTCGACTTCTTTATTCTCGAAACACTTCAACTTCATTCTCGAAACACTACGACTTTATTCTCGAAACACTTCGACTTCTTTATTCTCGAAACACTTCAACTTCATTCTCGAAACACTACGACTTTATTCTCGAAACACCGACTTTTTTATTCTCAAAACACCTCGACTTCTTTATTCTCAAAACACTTCGACTTTTTTTATTCTTGAAACACTTCGACTTCTTTATTCTCAAAACACCTCGACTTCTTTATTTTCAAAACACTTTGACTTTTTTATTCTTGAAACACTTCGACTTCTTTATTCTTGAAACACTTCGACTTCTTTATTCTCAAAACACCTCGACTTCTTTATTTTCAAAACACTTTGACTTTTTTATTCTTGAAACACTTCGACTTCTTTATTCTTGAAACACTTCGACTTCTGTATTCTCTAAACACTTCGACTTCTGTATTCTCTAAACACTTCGACTTTATTCTCGAAACACTTCGACTTCTTTATTCTTGAAACACTTCGACTTCTGTATTCTCTAAACACTTCGACTTCTGTATTCTCTAAACACTTCGACTTTATTCTCGAAACACTTCGACTTCTTTATTCTCGAAACACTTCCACTTCTGTATTCTCGAAACACTTCGACTTTTTTATTCTTGAAACACTTCGACTTTTTTATTCTTGAAACACTTCGACTTCTTTATTCTCGAAACACTTCGACTTTTTTATTCTCGAAACACTTCGACTTTTTTATTCTCAAAACACCTCGACTTCTTTATTCTCGAAACACTTCGACTTCTTTATTCTTGAAACACTTCGACTTCTGTATTCTCTAAACACTTCGACTTCTGTATTCTCTAAACACTTCGACTTTTTTATTCTTGAAACACTTCCACTTTTTTATTCTCTAAACACTTCCACTTTTTTATTCTCGAAACACTTCCACTTTTTTATTCTCGAAACACTTCGACTCTTTTATTCTCGAAACACTTCGACTCTTTTATTCTCGAAACAGTTCGACTTCTTTATTCTCAAAACACTTCGACTTCTTTATTCTCGAAACACTTCGACTTCTTTATTCTCGAAACACAGACTTTTTTATTCTCGAAACACTTCCACTTTTTTATTCTCAAAACACCTCGACTTCTTTATTCTCGAAACACCTCGACTTCTTTATTCTCAAAACACTTCGACTTCTTTATTCTCAAAACACTTCGACTTCTTTATTCTTGAAACACTTCGACTTTTTTATTCTCAAAACACCTCGACTTCTTTATTCTCGAAACACTTCGACTTCTGTATTCTCTAAACACTTTGACTTTTTTATTCTTGAAACACTTCGACTTCTTTATTCTTGAAACACTTCGACTTTTTTATTCTCAAAACACCTCGACTTCTTTATTCTCGAAACACTTCGACTTCTGTATTCTCGAAACACTTTGACTTCTTTATTCTTGAAACACTTCTTTTTTATTCTCGAAACACTTCGACTCTTTTATTCTCGAAACAGTTCGACTTCTTTATTCTCAAAAAACTTCGACTTCTTTATTCTCGAAACACTTCGACTTCTTTATTCTCGAAATACCGACTTTTTTATTCTCGAAACACTTCAACTTCATTCTCGAAACACTTCGACTTCTTTATTCTCGAAACACCTCGACTTTTTTATTCTCGAAACACTTCGACTTCTTTATTCTTGAAACACTTCGACTTCTTTATTCTCGAAACACTTCGACTTCTTTATTCTCGAAACACTTCGACTTCTTTATTCTCAAAACACCGACTTTTTTATTCTCGAAACACTTCAACTTTATTCTTGAAACACTTCGACTTCTTTATTCTCGAAACACTTCGACTTTTTTATTCTCGAAACACTTCAACTTTATTCTTGAAACACTTCGACTTCTTTATTCTCGAAACACTTCAACTTCTTTATTCTCGAAACACCTCGACTTTTTTATTCTCAAAACACTTCAACTTTATTCTCGAAACACTTCGACTTCTTTATTCTTGAAACACTTCGACTTCTTTATTCTTGAAACACTTCGACTTCTTTATTCTCGAAACACTTTGACTTCTTTATTCTTGAAACACTTCGACTTCTTTATTCTCGAAACACTTCGACTTCTTTATTCTCGAAACACTTCGACTTCTTTATTCTCGAAACACTTCGACTTCTTTATTCTCAAAACACCGACTTTTTTATTCTCGAAACACTTCAACTTTATTCTCGAAACACTTCGACTTCTTTATTCTCGAAACACCTCGACTTTTTTATTCTCGAAACACTTCGACTTCTTTATTCTTTGACTTTTTATTCTTGAAACACTTCGACTTCTTTATTCTCGAAACACCTCGACTTTTTTATTCTCGAAACACTTCGACTTCTTTATTCTTTGACTTTTTATTCTTCGACACTTCGACTTTATTCTTGAAACAGTTTGACTTCATTCTTTAAATATTGCAACCTTAAATCTCATAATCTTAGATTTTTTAAAATATTTTTTACTGTGGCACTAAAATGCCGTCACAGGACATAGAAGGCCCATCCTCATATTTTATGTTTGTTTTATGTTTGTTTTATGACCAATAACATAACTTTAAAAACAAATGTATTGTGTTTTATTTGTAAAAAAAATATATTATTAAAAAAATATATCATAATAATAATAATTGTAAAAAAACTATATCAGTCTAATGAGAATACAAGAGTCCATTTGTATTACATAATTTTCTTTATTTCCTTGTCAACATTTTTTCTGTATGACCATGTCTTACATAGTGCCATGGAGGACATTCTTTGTTTGCGGTTTATACAGGGAGGACACAACTATTGTTTATAGAAGATAAACAGGTTTCCGTGAGCACATTTGTTCAACCGAGGGTTATGGCAGGATTTCTTGTTTGTTTGTTTTCGATTTGTACTCTTTGTCTTTGGAAGCACTGGTTTGTGTTTGTCTTTGTATTAGAGTTTACGTGTATGTGTGTGTGAGTATGTATAGTTGTTTTGTACATAAAGCGATTAATCTGTGTGTGTGTGTGTGTGTGTGTGTGTGTGTGTGTGTCTCACTGTGACAAGGTTCCAGCAGCCGCAGCCATCTTTTCCTTGTAGCCTCCCCTCTCCTCCGATCAATGCGGCTCCTGTCTTAGCCTTCACCTCCAAGAACACACATTAATTTCACACACACATACACACCCTCGAACAAACCGCTGACTTTTCTGCAGAGCCCCAGCACACACACACATTATTTATGACCTGATGTGACAGATGGATCAATAGTTTAATATCAGTGTTTGTGGAGTGCAGTGCCTCTGTCTATCAGATATCCAGACAGGCTACTAAACGCACACACACGCAGAAGTAGCACTTGAACACGCACATTTGAGTGCCATCTGTTTGGTGGACAGACCGCTGCAAAAAATCATTGACACTCACTGACCCTCAAACATGACAACCACATGAGCAGCCCATCAGTGGGCTTTAGCAGCAACAGCCCAAAAGCTATACTAGATGTCTGAACAAAAAAAAAAAAAAAAAAAAAAAAAATTCTGTCTAGAGACAGGCTTTTGAAGACCTCTAACCAAACAGAATGTGATCTCAGGCATGGTTACTGGTCATTCATTATAACCGAGACAGATGCTCCAGACTTTCATCATTGATGACTTCTGATTATGTAAAATAACCAGATGACACAATTAGTTAAGTGGGACATCACATTTGAAACGTAAATTCGGCGCATGATTCACAGCAAATTTTTGCACGTGGGGTAGACGAGTTACATATGAACTGAAAAGAAAACTCTGACAAAAAATATATCTGGTATGACTTTCTTTCTACCATGGAGCACAAAAGGGAAAGGGATTTCTGGGTGACCTGTAGAGTTGGAAAGCCCGTTTCCGCCACTGAATAATAGTAAAAAATAATAATAACTGTGAAACATAACTGTGGTTTATCACACCTGAGTTCAGTTTCTCTAGCCACACCCAGGCCTGATTACTGCCACACCTGTTCGCAATCAAGAAATCAATTTAACAAAACTTAAATTTTGTAACAAAATAATATTTTTAAAAAATATATAATATTTTTTTTCCTGTTTATTAATGTTTTTTCTCCACATTTGTGCAGTTTTCGTAGGATTTATGCTATTTTTTTAAATATATATAAATTATTAAATAAATATTTATTTTTAATAGTTTTATATGCAAAAACAGCTTTTTATGTAAAATTCACTTTACAAAATACCCACATTTTAAACTTTCATTCATGGGGATAACATGGATAATTTGATATGGTTTAGTGTAAGATTTTTGGAAAATACAGTTTTAAAAGTAAAAAAATATAACTTTTACCACTAGATGGCTGCTGAGCACTACTAGTAACTAATTGCTATTTGACCAACAATAAGATATTTTTTCACAAGTCTTTTTCAGTTGAGTACATATCTACATATTATGAAATCACAATTATAACAATAAGAAATGCTTTTTGTCAAAGTTAAGCATTTTTTGTACTGAAACAAAACCAGTTCTATTACATTACATTACATTGAGTAGCAGTACACAACATGAACATAAGAATGCAACAACAACATCTTTTTTTCTTTTTTTTGTGACAAATTATAAGAGAGCAGTTTTTATGGTCTCCAAATGTAGTCCTGTGTGTTTCATGATATGTAGATATGAACTCAACTGAAAAAAACTTGTGAAAAGATATCTTTCAAGTGGTCAAATAGCAAAAAGCATATAGTGGAGTTCTGCAGCCACCTACTGGTAAAAGTATTTTTTTACGTTTAAAACTGGATTTTCCAAAAGATGGGCAAAAATCTTACACTAAACCATGTGAAATTATCCATTTTATCCCCATGAATGAAATTTAGACATGTGGGTTTTTTATGAAAGGGAATTTTACAAAAAAAGCTGTTTTTGTGTACAAACCTATAAAAAATATTTATTTATTAATTTACATATATTAAAAAATATCCTAAATCCTCCAAAAACTGCACACTTGAGGAGTAAAAACATTAATAAACAGGAAAATAACATTTGTTTTGTTTTTTTAACTATTATTTTATAACAAAAAATTGCATTTTAGACCCCAAAGACCATGAACGTGAGTATTTTTTTCACAACATGGAATTGTGAGATTGAGTTCTCAATTCTGAGATAAAAAGGCACAATTGCAAGATATAAACTCGCAATTCTGGGAAAAAAATCACAATTATGAGATATAAACTCACAATTCTGAGAGAAAAAAGTCAAAATTGCGAGATATAAACTCGCAATTCTGAGAGAAAAGTCATAATTGTGAGATATAAACTCACAATTCTGAGAAAAAAAGTCATAATTATGAGTTTATATCTTGCAATTCTGACTTTATAACATGTAATTGTGAGTTTATATCTCACAATTTTGAGAAAAAAAAGTCAGAATTGCAAGATGTAAATCACAATTGCGAGAAAAAACAAGTCATACATATGAGATTAAATTCGCAATTACCTTTTTAAAAAATGTCTTATTCAGTGGTTTCATAGTAAAGGGATGGTTTACCTGAAAAAACAAAACAAAACTCTTTCATAACTTACTATTTCATGTTGTTCCAAACCTGTATGACTCTCTATTCTCTGTGAAACACAGAAGACAATATTGTGAAATTTAATTTATTTTATTTAAAAAAAAGACATTATCCATAATAGAACAGAAAATAAAATTAATTTAAAAAAAAATTTAAATGTTAATTTTCTTACCCACTGACAAATGTTTTCCTGTTTTCAGAATAAACTGTGCTAATTATTAGTACATTGATGCTTAAAACAAGATTATAAAGCAACATTTGCCACTGGGGTAAATAAACTCCAGTTTTTGCTTAAAATATTAAATTCTCAGAAAAAAAGTCTTAATCTGCAATCTTGCTTGCTGAAGTATTTACTCTTTTTTTCTCATTTGAAGCTGTTTAGACATGTTTACTGGCAAACAAGGCTAAAAATAAAGATAAATCAAATGACTCTGTGATGTAATACACTGTAGAGCACATTGTTAGCTTTTTACAGCATTGCCTTAACACCAGGCGAGAACTTTATATATCTCATATGCGGCTTATTTGTCTTCTTGTTTAATGTTTTGTTTAGTCTGTTTTACAGCCAATCGGATCTCAGCCTCATCCGGGTTATTGATTGCTTGCGTGCCCTTATCCTCCAAGGCTGTTCCTTTAATAGACTACAGAGGGCTGTAAATATTATTGCTTACTGTGTGCCCGGCGCACAACAAATGCAATCACGGTTTTATGACAAATATAAACACCAGTGAGCCAGTAGATCAGAAGTTATCTGAGGTAAGCTTAAAAGAGGGATTTTATTCTTTTAATGTGTCACCCTATTTCCTTTTCCCTTTCTTGTCTTCAGTTTTCATTTAAGCAGGTTGATTTGACAGAGACCTTTTCTCAGAGCACCTCAATTGCATTTTAATGAAAATAATAGGAATAGTTTTTCACATTTATAATATTATACACTTTCAGTGAAATGCAGGTGAACTGCATTTTTAACCTGTTCTGCTGTTTTAATAATACATTATTTGTTTTTAATATTTCAGTAATCTGCTGTAATGTTAGACATTGCATCTACATATCAAACATTTATAGACTATGTACTACCTCTGCAGTCATACTTGCACTGCTCTTTATGAATATGATTGACATGGCATCCTCAGCTAAGGGATGTCAGAGGCTAAGCACTTGAAAGCATGTTGTGCATCTCTTATGGTTCCCTTGCTGCATTTTTTCCCCACATTGCACATTTTCTATCTGTCTCATTCTTTCTGTTCCTTCTGCTTGCTCTCACTCTCTGGGTACGGCTGACAGCGAAGAGTGCCGACAAGTTTGGGAAGTGTGTCTTCAGAGTTAAAGTGGGTTAAAGTACTGCAGGTTTCAGTGCAGACTGTATGTTCTCATAGTAATAGCTCAGATTATATAGGCAATTTCAGTAAAGTGACACTGTTTAATTTCACTTTTTTTTTTTTTTTTTTTTTTTTAACAGTTTTAGACCACGTTCACACTGCAGGCAAATGTGGCCCAAATTTGATTTTTGATTTTTTTTTGCTCATGCCACTCAGATGTGTTTTTCTCATGACAGTGTCTGTTATCAAAACAGTTGCGAAAGGTAGTCAGTGGAAGTACAGTGATGCATCAGAACTCTTAAGTATTACAGTGACAACTCTATATACAAGCAAAATAAGGGCTCGTATCATAAGAGTTTTAAAACCTTGCTCTCTTCTGTCACATTCCTGTCTTTATTTTTCATGTTGCCTGTGCATAATTTCACTGGCTTCTGACATAATAATAATAACACATAATTGCTTACTTTATGTCCTCCATGCTTATTAACGTATGACAGTGCGCTGCATAAGTGTTGCCAAGACCACAGTTTTCCTGCGGAATTGGGCTACTTTTCTTAATGTTGCCTTGGGTTGAAGCGACCGCACTAATGCGACACTGACCCTCTCGGAATGCAATTGGGCTAGTTATGGACTAGTTTTGAAAGGCAGTTTGGTAGATTTTGTTGTGAAAACCTGGCAACCCTGTTCATATTGTAGTTTTGTTTGTTTGTTTGATTTTGGATATTATTATTATTATTATTATTATTATCATTATCATCATTATCAATGTTTTTGTTTGTGTTCTTCTCAGTCCTTGATCTTGTGCAATGTTAGTCATGGGGTTGTTCTTCTGTCACATGTGGGGTTTGTGTTGGGTGGGGTGGGGTTGAGCATTGTGAGCTGGTGTGTGTGTGTGTGTGTGTGTGTGTGTGTGTGTGTGTGTGTGTGTGTATTATTATGCTGTCTTTGACTGTGATTTTTGCTCTGCTGTCTTGGTTCTTTTTTTTTCTTTTTACTGTGATGTACTGGAGGACCCCCTTGAAAACGAGATGTTTCATCTCAAGGGGTTAATCCTCGCAATAAAGATATGTTAATAAATAAATAAATAAATAAATAAATAAATATTGTTCTTTTTCTTTTAAATAATGTTGTTGTTTAATTAATTTTGATGTAACAATATGAAGCACATTTAACTTTTTTTCCACCCCCCTCAAAATGTCAAAGTTGTTCTTTTCCATATTACGAATATGTATGATGACCACTGGCTGTCATGTTCAGTTCAGGTTACACTTTTGCTTGGTTTATTAAAAATACATTACATATTAAGTCAGGATTTGAACTCAAGTTCCCTTGTGTGCACCGTAGCACTAGATAGCTTCATCTTGTACGTTGTAAAAGGTGTTATTTTTTTATTTCTAGGATACCAAATGATCCAAGAGTACAACTGGCACTCCTTTCAAACATTAAAAAAAAAAAAAAATTCATAAATAAAATAATAGCTGCATGATGCCTCTGAACAGAGATAATTGTGTGTAATATACATTTTTATTTCTTAAAAATGTGTAACATTAAAGTGTTTAGGCTCCACCCAAAGCAACTGTTTTGCCTTTTTCTAATTTCACAATGTAGTCACATGGGAATCATCATGGCCAAAGGTCAAACCCACTGAAAACCATTCTCTAATATCAATTGCGGGGTAGCATCAATACTACATTTCATTTATATTCATCGGTATGAAGTGAGGCAGTAATTGTTGCCAGAATACCTCATGCCCATTCTGGCAAAATTGTCCCCTATTAGAGCAAGGAACCATGCATGACCAGTGGCTCTGCCATTATGATGCAAATGACATAATGAAGGAATCAGTCAAACACATTCTAAAGTGAATTTGTAATATTCTATAATATTGCTTTTCAGTTCTGGAACCATTACCCATGGTTCCATTGTCTCTTCACTCGAGGTGAACTGATAGGGGACGAAATTGACTGTGACACTTCTGATGATGTGACCGGTTTGGAAACACAACTGTCAATCAGTCAGAGAGAAACAGTTAGGCAAATGAGGTGCTCAAAAACAAACATTTGAATAAATAACAAAGCATCAACCAAGAGCTGTACCTGGAGTCTGCACAAGTTTGAAACGGCAATCGACAACAACTGCAAACTTCACTTTGATATTTTGAAACCAAAACCAGCTTCCACAGTCGAAGCCAAAAGTTCACATACACCTTGCAGAATCTGCAAAATGTTAATTATTGTACCAAAATAAGAGGGATCATACAAAATGCATGTTATTTTTTATTTAGTACATGAAATACGTTTACATAGCCCACAAGAGAAAATAATAGTTGAATTTATAAAAATCATTTTTCCCTTCTGGAGACTGAGCATAGTGTAATAGTTGCATAATGTATGAGTCCCTCAGTTGTCCTCAGTGTAAAAAGATGGATCTCAAAATCATACAGTCATTGTTGGAAAGGGTTCAAACACACAAAAAAGTCAAATGAGTGGTTTACAATGGTTAAAGCATATGTAACATTTTACCTTACACTATCATCAAAAAACTAAGACCACAATGTAGTGTGTTTTTATTCCAGTAACCAGCTATTATTATTAAAAGTCATCTCTTCCAACTGTCAGTTAACAAGTACTTTGTAAACACAGCAAGAAGCAGTCTCTTTTTCAAAACGATAACTGTAACAAAAGCAATTCTTTTAACACACACACACATACACACACACACACACACACACACACACACACACACACACACACACAAATCTTGTTCTCTTTCTTATTCTTTTCTGCATCTGCTCTAGCTTGTATACTAATCTAGCTAATACTTGAAACTTGGCATTGTGTACAGCAAATATTCTTGGCTGTAATGATAAATTGCTTGCAGTGTTCCTCATTTGTAATTCGCTTTGGATAAAAGCAACTGCTAAATTAATAAATGTGAAACGTAATGTAAATGATGGCGGCAGGCACAAGGTACACCTTTAATTTAAAAGAGCTTAGTGCTTGCTAAAAAAAAAAGTTGCTCATAGATCTTCATTTGAAGTAATTTCCATTCAGATGAGACCAAAAGTGATAATGTCTAAGTGGGTGAGCTGTTTACTTTTAGTTATTCTGTCTGTTTCCATCAGTTTCACTTATTCAGGCAAAGCAGCTGTGAACATGATAGTCGGTTGTTTTCGCATTGACTAATTAGCCAATCACAACAACGTAGAGGCACTGTATCCTCTCAATTGATGTTATTTAAGAAAAATGAGTGCTTAAAAAAGGCCCGTTCACACCAAGGACAATAACTATAAATATAACGATAAAGACATAGTTCTAAAAATCGTTCTCAATATTAAAGAATAGCAGAGTCCACACCACAGCTACAACGATAAAGGCACAGAGGAATGATATCATTGGAATCACTTTCAGAACAATTTTTTTTTTCCGGCTAATGACGATAAATGACGATAAAAACATTGACACCCAATCAGAATCAATCCTACTATCATGAGCTCCAGAATTTAAGATGCATGTGCACTTAGAATACACAGATGATATCCTCTGCTGGTGTGGACCCTCAGGTGCATCTCAATAAATTAGAATGTCGTGAGAAAGTTCAATTATTTCAGTAATTCAACTCAAATTGTGAAACCCAATGCACACAGACTTAAGTAGTTTAAGTCTTTGGTTTCTTTAATTGTGATGAATTGCCTCACATTTAACAAAAAGGGGCTCCTTTTACTTTAATTACTGCCTCAATTCGGCGTGGCATGGAGGTGATCAGTCTGTGGCACTGCTGAGGTGGTATGGAAGCCCAGGTTTCTTTGACAGTAGCCTTTAGCTCATTTGCATTTTTGGTCTCTTATTTCTCATTTTCCTCTTGACTAATACCCCAATTCTCAATTCGTTATGGGGTTCAGGTCTGGTGAGTTTTTCTGGCCTGTCAAGCACACAACACCATGGTCATTTAACCAACTTTTGGTGCTTTTGGCAGTGTGAGCAGGTGCCGAATCCTGCTGGAAAATGAAATCAGCATCTTTAAAAAGCTGGTCAGCAGAAGGAAGCATGAAGTGCTCTAAAATTTCTTGGTAAATGGGTGCAGTGATTTTTATTTTTTTTTTAAACACAGTGGACCAACACCAGCAGATTACATTGCACCCCAAATCATCACAGACTGTGGAAACTTAACACTAGACTTCAAGAAACTTGGGCTATGAGCTTATCCACCCTTACTCCATTCTCTAGGACCTTGGTTTTCAAATGAAATACAAAACTTGCTCTCATCTGAAATGAGGACTTTGGACCACTGGGCAGCAGTCCATTTCTTCTCCTCCTTAGCCCAGGTAAGACGCCTCTGACGTCTGTGGTTCAGGAGTGGCTTAATAAGAGGAATACGACAACTGTAGCCAAATTCCTTGACACGTCTGTGTGTGGTGGCTCTTGATGCCTCAGTCCATTCCTTGTGAAGTTCACCCAAATTCTTGAATCGATTTATCTTGACAAGCCTCTCAAGGCTGTGGTTCTCTCTGTTGGTTGTGCATCTTTTTCTTCCACACTTTTTCTTTCACTCAACTTTCTGTTAACATGCTTGGATACAGCACTCTGTGAACAGCCAGCTTCTTTGGCAATGAATGATTGTCTTCTGGACAACTGTCAGATCAGCAGTCTTCCCTATGATTGTGTAGCCTAGTGATCCAAACTGAGAGACCATTTTGAAGGCTCAGGAAAACTTTGTAGGTGTTTTGAGTTGATTAGCTGAATGGCATGTCACCATATTCAAATTTTTTGAGAGAGTGAATTGGTGGGTTTTTGTTAAAAGTGAGCCAAATCATCACAATTAAAAGAACCAAAGACTTAAACAACTACAGTCTGTGTGCACTGAATTTATTTAAAACACGAGTTTCACAATTTGAGTTGAGTTACTGAAATAAATTTCCATGACATTCTAAATTATGGAGATGCACCTGCATAGTTATCATTCTTGGTGTGAACATTTCTTCTTTGATGAAAAAGCCCATGCTGTGTTAAAGGGACAGTTCACCCAAAAATTCAAATTCTGTAATTAATTACTCACCCTCTTTTCATTCCAAATCCGTAAGACCTTTGTTCATCTTTGGAACATAAATTAAGATATTTTTGATGAAATCCAAGAGCTTAATTTTTCAAAAGAACAACATTAGAACGTTAAAAAATATGAACCTTACAAAGTCAGATTCAGGACAAACACAGGCCTATAGACCCATGTTAAATTAGCATACTCAAACTTAAGCCTGAGGGATATGCTCACAACCCACTTAGAGCGCTCACAAGTTAAAAACACAATTTCGTAAAACTGAATAAGAGGTTATTCAAGGTTAATTTGAAGCCATTTCCTCTTATCTTTTGTTCTGATCTTAGTACTAAAGTTATGGAATGTGTTACTCATCATTTATGGACATGTTTTGTTCCAAAAAATGGCTGCCTGGTATCATCTCAGAAATGAGGTTTGTCTTCGAATGGGGGACTAGGATTATGACAGCATGAATCTGTCCTCAGTCCAATATACTTTAAAAGGACATCTCACACTTGGTGACAAATGAGGGTAGGCTCTCAAAGCAGGGTTTAAACAGCGTCACAGAAAAGGTTGGAGGAGAAACATCTATCAAATCCTGGCTCAATGTTGAAATTCACTGACAGTGATGGAGAAGACGTGTTAGACTATCGTCAAGGGTGAGAAAATTCCTTGTCTTTTTCAAAGCAACAAAAATGCTGATTAGAGGAGATGAGACGTGACTATATAAGACGAGAGAAGACAATGTAGAACTGGGGAGAAAATACTGATTAGAATTACTGAGAATTAAGAAATAGACAGATAAAGGGAGCATGTCAGGCACAAATCAGAGAGCTGCGTCACAAAGTCTTACAAGACAAAAGACAAATAGACAAAGAAAGGGAAAGGGAGGGAAAAGGAACAGGGATAAAAAGAATGATGATTCATGTTGAGTATGCTGACATTTGAGAAAGCTGGTGATGAAGACACATCAGAGGGAGTAAAATACAGCTTGACGTTTAAACCGATCACTTTTCATATGTTCATCCATCCACCACTATGACTTTCAAATCTTTTTGGCAGGTTTGTCACATTAAAGATCTGACTGTCAAATAACAAGTCACAAGTCAACATAATAAAGGTGATCATGAACATTTGGAAGAAAACCAGCATATTTTCAAGTTTAACAATTTTCTGAAATTAAATAAAATGTAAACTTATTATAAAATTATTATCCTATTATTAGAATAAAATGGCAAAAAGTGATTACATTTACATTTCATTAAGCACATGCTGTTATCCAAAGTAGCTTACAAATGAGGAATACAAGAAAATCAACATATTTTCAACAGTATTTCTGAAATTACTGTAAATTAAATGTTAAAAAAATCCCATGCCAATCTATTTCAGAGAAATGATGATGTATGATCATCAGAGAAATGATGTGTGAAATGTGAAACGTGAGCCGCCGGTCTGAAGTTTGTAGTTCCCCCAGCAAAGCAGCCCATCACCGGTTTAGATTTCAGTGACACAATGGCATGAAAACTAGCACTATTTCAGTGAAAAGTGATTACAGAGAACTTATTAACTACACTTATTAAAATGCTACTTTTAAATGTTACATTTTTTATTTCTAAAATGACTGTTAAAAAGTTTAATGGTATATAATACTGTAAACTATGTTGTATTCACCCAAATAAATTAAGTTTGTCCATGGGTGTTCTTGCTTAACCCCTTATCCCTCCTTAATTTTTTCAAGTTTGACATCAACTTTCTTAGTATTCCTCAATCTATTCATTATAAATATTATAACAAGAAATAAATAACAAAATATAAAAGAATGTCTCTTTTCTGATTATTTTTTTTGTAAAAAGTGTATAGGGTCGCTAGAGATAGAGGTGTGTAATAGTGCAAGTATATTTTTGGCGCAAAAATATGCAAATATCTGATGCCTAAATACATGCAATTCACCTTTATTGGCAAGTAAAAAGTAATATGAATTACATAATCTGAGACTATTTGTTTTGCATTTGAATTGGTTTAATTGAAAGTAGACATTTCACTCTCTATAGATATATTTTTCATGTCTGTAAGGCAAGTATACACAGAGTTCCGAAGTTTTGTGCTCAAGTTCACAGAAACCGAGACGGCAGAAAGCACATCCTGAATGCTTTCATTATTTTACAAAGGCGCAACATTTTGTTATTATTGTGAGTGTACACAAATAAATGTAAAGTCTTTACAGATTTGAAAGATGTATTACTTTTATCTGTATAAGCCAAAATGATGAGTACTTTAAGAACAGGTGACCGCACTGGTGCCTCCATCTGTCATGCAGCTTCGACACTCAATATTAGATTTGGCTGCTATGTAAAGTTGCTACTACTTACATCTTTCAGATAAAAGGTCGATGAATGATAGGTGAGCATTCAGATGCCCTGCCCAATGTACTATATTACCACACAGACCAGCCGTTAATGATCTGTCTGTCACGGATTGCGTGACTTCGCTACTTTCGCTACTTTCTGTGGATGATTTTTTTTCTGCGACTAAGCCACTAATAACATTTTGGTCAACCAATCCTCTTCTCGTCGACTATTAGGGGGCAGCCCTACTTTCTATTTCTTTTTACATCAGCAGGACACAGTTAAGACTAGTTGGTTAACATGCCGGTCACATAGTCTCTTCCTGTCTAAACAGGCATTCCTTGGCCAGTATCCACCTTTTCCTTCCCGCAAAAGTGGGAACGGCCATTTGTAAATTTTATGGGTCTGGCTTCCAATCTTATCCGCACCCAGCAATTTTTAGCTGTACAAAACAGCTTGTTTTCCTGCCTGATATTGCAAATTGGTGTGTCTTATGACGTTATTTCAATGTACCATCTTAATTATGAGCATACTGGTTTGTAGTGCAAACAATTTTACCATTTACTGCACGTTGTTATTCTTCTCGTTATTTCCCGATAGAAGATAATGAACCGGAAGTCTCGGCCATAGGCTTACTTCTGCGTTGAGGAAAAAGGTGGATAAGATGCAGTGGGGACCAGATGTTACGCCATTAAGTCAAAGGTCTTGACTAGCCTTAAATCAACATCAACAATCCATGTAAATATGGAGTGAGTTAAGATCAGTCGTAAGCCAATCTTAAAACGTCATATCTTTTAGAGATAAGACATAGAAAGGAGACAAGGGACGCTGTTAGGCTGATGGAGGTCAAGAGATGGGTTGGAGGAGAGATAGAGATGGCAGCGATAACATCTGAACCTTTCAGCTGAGAGAGCCCAAAGCAAGGGTTGATAGAGGTGGTGCGATAAAATCAAACCTCCCTCGTGCCAACTACTAAAGGAGAGCAAGACAGAGAGAGACAGAAAGAGAGAGGAGGAGTAAGAGAGAGGGGTCATATTCAGCAGTCACCTCTCCTCTCCAGACACCTCCAGACTTTATCATCAGCCCATCAGAATGGCCTGTGGTCAGCACAGAGAGAATGACTCACGACTCTAGTCTTATGAGACCACCTGAACGTAGCACAGACATTTAATTCACACACTTCAGCATAATTTTATCCTTAGGTTTACCTGCACCTTTTTTACTTGAAGTTGAAGAAGTTGTAATATTTCGTACGAAAATGTACAAATTTGGTCACATAAAAACCTCCTACCCAATCCCTAAATCTAAAATTGACATACAAAATATTTCTATTTTAAATAAACTCTAGTTATGACTAGGTCTGTAAGTCCTGTAACATACACACAATACTACACTCTTTAAAAAATGCTGGGTTATTTTTTTAACCCAAATGCTGGGTTCAGCCTGTTGGGTCACTTTTAGGGTTATTTTTAGTACTTCTACCCAGGTGTTGGCTAGTTTTTCTGCACTCTAAAATTGCTGGGTTTTTTTTTTTTTTTTAATGCAAATGCTGGGTTCAGCCTGTTGGGTCATTTTATTGGGTTATTTTTAATATTTTTAGCCAGATGCTGGGTAGTTTTTCTGTAGCCAAGCTGCTGGGTCATTCTTAATGGGTTAAATATTGGGTTATTTTCTTTTTCTAAAACCAAAACAACCCAGTCACAGTCAGAGCACAGACTTTTTGCGTTCTCGACAGGAGATTTTATTCATTATAATACTAAATTTAATTGATTAATTTAATTTAACTTGATAAAGTTAAAATATTTTCTCAGTATTGTTTGTTTATGGGCAGGTTATGGAGTCAGTCATGGCATCTTTCAGCTATGAGTGAAACGCAAAATGGCGGTCTGAGGTTTGTAGTTCCCACATTGAACAGCAGCCCATTATCGGCTCAGATTTTGGCAACACAACGGCATGAGAATTAGCACTATTTTGGTGAAAAGTGATTACAGAGAACTGTTAAAGACACTTACACTTATTAAAATGCTACTTTTAAATGTTATATTTTTTATTTCTAAAATGATTGTTAAATAAGTTTAATAGTATATAATATTGTAAACTAAGCTGTATTTACCCAAATAAATAACATTTGTTTTAGATTTTTGTCCAGGGTGTTCTTGCATAATAATAAATGTTCATCTTTTGATTATTGCTGTTGCCTCTGTGTGTGATTTTTAATTTCCAGCCCATTTTAAGCCAGCAAAATAATATTTTTTTTAAAACAATAGTTTAAATAAAACAACCCAGCGTGTTGGGTAAAAATAATTAACCCAAAGCTGGGTCTAAATAACCCAGCATGTGTTCAGCCCAATATTTACCTAGTGCTGGATTTCCAAATAACCCAAGTTGGGTTGTTTTTAACCTAGCATTTTTAGAGTGTAGGGCTGGGTTTTGTAAATAAACCCATAAAAATGGGTTTTTATGATTCGATTCAATTTGAATTTACAAGCTTGCGATTCGATTTGATTTCCTATGCATTTCAATATCGATTATTTTGGATATGTTAGATAAAGTACATGCCAAATTTTCTCAAGGAAAAAATCTCTCTCAACTAATGTGAAACATAGGCTACACAAGTTAGTTGGTACTACATTACTATAATATTAAAGGTTAAAATGAACTGATTTGTATACAAAAACATAAATTACACTCAATAAGTTTTTATAATAAAGTTACAATTACATAAAATTTTATATTTCTAATCCAATTTGTTTTTTTGTTTTTTGAAAGATAAACATGTAAATGGTGGGTGTCATAAAAATTGACTGATTTATTCAAACATAAATATTAAATAACAGTACATTTAAATTGTTTTTAAACTGTATATTTAGCAAAATGCTCCTCTAGAGATCATTTTTCTAGCTGAGTAACAAGTTTATGGTCACCAAATATGTTTTTTCTGAGGTAAATGTGACGTTACGTGACATTATTTACAAGCTGTTATACTGACATCTTTCAGCGGTTGAAACACTGATTGAACAATTACATGAGACAGGATACGGATTTCGGTACTCTTTATTTTTACATACCTTCAGATGTTTATTCATTTTTAGTTTGAGACTTTGTTTCATATCAAAAGTAAGAAATCACAACGCTTATTGCGATTTATTGGATGTGAGGTGTGCCACAATGTTCATTTCATTAAGTGAAAACCAGCTAGACTAATCGATTGGCATTTAAGGATCGATACTGTTTCATAAAAAATTACTCGAAAAAATCGAGGGAAGGATACCATAAAGGGCTAATTTCTGGTAAAATTACATTGGTAACGCATAACCAGGTAGGCTATTCATCTAACTAGAAAAGTATTTCTGAAATGTTGATTTAAATAACTGTACTGCTCAATAACACAAACAATATAGTATTTTGTACAGAGGAATTAATATAAGTGCTTTAACAGAACCATTAAACACAATTTTGGCTTGTTTTTACAAACTGTTTATAATAGCCTATATCACAGATGCAGTCAATTGAGCTGAACTTCTATTGAAAAAAGAACGTTCCTATGAATTTTAACACAACAGTTGTAAGCTACCACTATTCACCAAATGTCCTACAATAGTGCACAAGAGGGTTTAGGAGTAAATCCTTTTGCTGTATAGCATTGATTGTTTTGTGTGTGTGTGTGTGTCCAGTGTTTTGCCCCGGACTCCAATTTTACTGAACAGTATCCTGTCCTATTTTTCCCTCTCTCTCCATCTTTGTCATTGTGTTGAAATATCCGCACCCCAAATAAACGATTTGTCTTGATGAGGTCACCATACCCTGCATGAGATGACAGGAAAAGGACAGAAAAGCCTGCAGAATTGAGGCTGGTATAATCAGAGCCAGGACAACAGTTGGCTGACCATGTCCACTGGTTCTCTTCCAGCTCTCTTTTGTGTGTGTAAGTGTGTGTGTGTGTGTGTGTGTGTGTGTGTGTGTGTGTGTGTGTGTGTGTCGCCTGGTGTAGTTCCAGCTCATTTCAGCGTTAAACCTCCCAGAGATGATTCCTGTGTGTGTGTGTGTGTGTGTGTGTGTGTGTGTGTGTGTGTGTGTGTGTGTGTGTGTGTGTGTGTGTACCTGGTATTCATCACGTTGTGGGGACCAAATGTCCCCACAAGGATAGGAATACCAGTAAATTTTGACCTTGTGGGGACATTTCTCAGGTCCCCATGAGGAAACAGGCTTATAAATCATGCACAATGAGTTTTTTTTGAGGAAGTAAAAGTATGCACAATCTCCTGTGAGGGCTAGGTTTAGGTGTAGGGTAGGTGTAGGGCGATAGAAAGTACGGTTTGTACAGTATAAAAACCATTATGCCTATGGAATGTCCCCATAAAACATGTAAACCCAACATGTGTGTGTGTGTGTGTGTGTGTGTGTACGTGCATGTCATGTCTAAGCTGTTTTCGGTGCTAAATCTCACTAAGACGACTACTGCTGGAAATGAAGAATTTAATCTTCAATCTACACACAACCTGTAAATATAAATCATAAACACTCTTACACACACACACCTGACTTTGACTTGACTATGACTCAGTTGTCACAATCTGTGTGGGTTTGTTTGGGATAATTCTATGTATTTATATACAGAAACTGTGATTCTGCACAAATATCCACACAAGGATGATAAAACTAAAATCATAATTAACATGTTAAATAATTCAAATGCAGAACAGTTTGTATGAGTGGTATGTGCCCTTCAAGTGGATTTTTAATTATGAGTTCTGAGCACATGAATGACTGTGAGAGTCATATTTATGAGTGGGAAAATCTGAATTCTAGATGATACATAAGTCGCCGAGTTGACGTTATAAGAGTCAGTTTAAAACATTGTGTAAACATTAATGTAGATAGAATATTGATGATTTCATCTCTTTGTAATTTACAATGTAAAAAAAGTATGTTTTACGAAACAACTATTTAGGTTTACCACTTTAAAATTTCATGTGTACTTCACCATTTTCAGTTTCTTTGTAATTATTACTAATATGTTTTAATTTACTACAAATTTCTGAAGGAATTTTTTATTAATAAAGTAAATCCTACAGCATGTATAGAGATCAGTGAATGTAATGTGAGTCTGTAGTGCATATTATAAGGAAAGATTTTTCAAGTTGCTTTCATTTTACATGCTGTATTTCAATTCCTTCAAATGTATGGAATAGTGTTTTCACAAAGCCTCATCAATCGGCCATATTGGCAGCACTGAACATAAACAATGCCACTGAACTGAACAAAACTTGCATATTTTGCTGTTCATTGCTGTTGAAAATGGTCAATTATTGTCATGTTTTGGGATGTACTATTCGTCACAGACTGCCAAAAGGGGAGAAGAATGCAAAAAACAAAAGGTGTTTGTGGTTGGCCAAACTGAACCAGGATTTCCAGGGCAAGAATCTTGACAACATTTGTGTTTGTTCTTATCATTTCTGGTCCAGTAGATGAAATATTAAACGTATATCCAAATTAATACTGCTCATACGCATCTTTAGCACCTGTTAACTTTAGTTTGTCAAAATACAGTATTCCTGCTCCTGCTCCTATATGATTTAGCAGCTTCCACACATTTATTCTGTGGTTTAGACAGCATAAATTAGCAGAGCAACATATTCAGTAGTACATTAACTGTGCAATTCATGCTGTTATTTACATCCAAGTATCGCAAACATGGTTGTGCTTCTAAGTAACTGACCAAATTGTGACCTAAGTGCAAACCCTCTATACCTTTGTATGTATGGAATAATATTCAACAAGTTAATCACTCGACTTTCCTGATTTGTTAGTGAAACATTCAATTTTAGGAGTCAATGTATAAATAAGTGTTAAATTCAGAGTTATTTAGGTTTATCATTCACAAAATAATTCTGTTGTTTAGGTCCTTCTGTGTTATGTTTTCTACTGGAATGTGTGATGTCTTTAGGCCTATACGCAAGTAGATAAAACACGCTTCATCACAGTTCACAACCTAACACAAGTAAGCAGTGCATTATCAGTGATGGGTGCTGTAAAGGCAAATAGTGTAAACAGTATGAACTTTGATGAGCAAGTTAGTTAAAGTGTGTTTGGTACATTCATAGCTACTTACCTGAACCTGAAGATACCTGAAGATATTTAATTAAACTCAGTCGCCTCAGGTTTGTTATAGCCAGACCAATACAGGAGGACAGGTCATGCGTTGACAGCGGCTGCATCCAAAAACCTGGACAGCTGACTTGTTGCCTCGCTGCCTTGTCCAGCAATGACTTCGCAGACAGCGTTTGCGGATGAAGGCACCTCCCAAAATGATTTTTGCTTCTGACATGCTTCTGAGGCAGCGTAATGATTTAATGATCTACAACAAAATAGAACAAGCTTTGGTGATAACCAAATGAATATTTAATTACTATGATACTGATTTCTCAGTATAAATAACATCAAAAGTACAAGAAGTTGGTCATAAACATACATTTAAACACAACTGGCCAAACGCAACTTTCAGACGCCATCTTTATTTTTTGCTGAACCGTCACGGAATGGAATAGACAGAATTGTGGGATATCACAGGACACATCAATGCTGCCTACAAAAATCGACCAGAAGATATCTCAGGAGGCAGAGAGTGGAGCTAACATTGAATTTGAATCTGCCTTGATGATTTCCTACCTTGAAATGTGGCCGTTTTTAAATGCAGCCAGTGAGTTGGCCAAGCGTTTGCATACTTGCGAAAGTTTCGATGGGAACGCATCCGTTTTAATGTCAGTCATTAGAATGTAACTCTATCGCCCCCTTGAAGGTTTACCGCGTTTAAAGTGCGTCTTTTAGAGCCTTCCTTCGCGTCCTTGCGTTAAGCATGTGTATACTATCCATCCTAACTTCTATGTGATATTAGTAATTTTCAATACTACTTAGGACAGATAGGGTGGATAGCCTATGCACATTGGGACGCAGGGCATGTTTACATTTTCATTTAACCACGTTTTTGGCCTTAGGGTTAGGGGAAAAAATATATAATTAGCTCATTATAAAAACAATAGATGTCAAAGACCTCACCCACTATCGAATTAACAAACGTGAGAGTGTTTCAACTGACGGCCAGTTTTTTCCTCAGTGTAATGTCTTTGCTACTATTATCTGAGTGAACAAAAATTATATGGTGTATGATTGATAGTGAGCGCGAATTTATGTGTGTGAGTGCTGCATATTTTATCAGCAGCTCTTCCCCCTCCTGTATTTGACCCAACCTTGATTCTTTTTTAACACTGTTCTAATCACAAGGTGAGGTGTCTAGGCTAGCAGATGCTTTTAGATGATTACAGCAAAGAGTCTCTCAGCTGAAATAAAGCAATGTCATCTAAATGCACAGCAATATTAAAGCAGTGATATTATTTTTCCTTCCCACACACACTAATTCTCAATATTGCAGTAGTTTACATCAGAAAAGCGGCCGTTTACTAATTCATCAAGAAGTACATGAGATGCAGTTATAAGAGTTAATGAATGGAGAACAGTGCACCAGAAATGAAACGGGAAATACCAGCGTCTGGCTTCATCTTGCTAAACACTGTCTCGTGCGGGTAAGGTTTACTTAATGTTGGAAGCAACATGTTGTTCAGATTGCCTACATTTATAAATCAACACTGCCACCTGGTGTTTTCAAATAAATACCGCATCATTTAGGACCATGGATGCTTATGTAGAAATTTACAAGACACACTCAAAAAATATTTACAGCAAAAATAAATAAATCAAATTTGAATCCAGTCCCATCCGAAATCCAATGAGATCATATAAAACTGTCTTCAAAAAGTTACAAAAGCTGTCGCTGTGGTGGTAAAGGGTGCATATTAGTACCTTAAAGGTACATATTATTACCTAAATGGTACACTTAAGTACCTTTTGAAAGAATACTGCCGCAGCGACAGCTTTTTCTTTTTTCTGTTTTGTTAAGTTCATTATTTAGCTAAAAACCCAACCTCCAAAGACATGCCAAATAACCTGAACATATAATAGACAAAGACAGAGCACGTTCTCTATTCGGACATAATTTCTTTTTTTATTTAAAGCAAAGGGTCAAGGATTGGCTGGTTAGCATGACCCCGTTAGCCCCTGCTGATAGATTTTAATTAAACCATCTGGCTACAGAAAACATCATTCTCCATTGCCATTCAAAAATGGTCATGTATTCTGAAAATTTGTGTTGTTTTGCAAGTCAAATATACAAAGCAGCTATATCACTATATTTTAATTTGATTAACAGCTTGTACTGTATAAATATGAAGCTGGCATATTTTTACCTGTTTGCTGCATATATATATATTTTTTTACACTGTGTATACCCTTTGCAGCTATAACAGATTCAACTCTTCTGGGAAGGCTGTCCACAGGGTTTAGGAATGTATTTATGGGAATTTTTGACCATTCTTCCAGGAGTGCATTTGTGAGGTCACACACTGATGTTGGACGAGAAGGCCTGGCTCTCAGTCTCCGCTCTAATTCATCCCAAAGGTGTTCTGTTGGGTTGAGGTCAGGACTCTGTGCAGGCCAGTCAAGTTCATCCACACCAGACTCTGTCATCCATGTCTTTATGGACCTTGCGTTGTGCACTGGTGCACAGTCATGTTGGAAGAGGAAGGGGCCAGCTCCAAACTGTTCCCACACTGTTCCTTTCACTGGAACTAAGGGGCCAAGCCCAGCTCCTAAAAAACAACCCCACACCATAATTCCCCCTCCACCAAACTTTACACTTGGCACAATGCAGTCAGACAAGTACCGTTCTCCTGGCAATTGCCAGATGGAGAAGCGTGATTCGTCACTCCAGAGAAGGCATCTCCACTGCTCTAGATCCAGTGGCGGCGTGCTTTACACCACTGCATCCGGCGCTTTGCATTGCACTTGGTGATATATGGCTTGAATGCAGCTGCTTGGCCATGGAAACCCATTCCATGAAGCTCTCTGCGCACTGTTCTTGAGCTAATCTGAAGGCCACATGAAGTTTGGAGGTCTGTAGCGATTGACTCTGCAGAAAGTTGGCGACCTCTTCGCCTCAGCATCCGCTGACCCCGCTCCGTCGGTTTACGTAGCCTACCACTTCGTGGCTGAGTTGCTGTCGTTCCCAAATGCTTCCATGTTCTTATAATACAGCTGACAATTGACTGTGGAATATTTAGGAGCGAGGAAATTTCATGACTAGGCTTGTTGCACAGGTGGCATCCTATCACAGTTCCACGCTGGAATTCACTGAGCTCCTGAGAGCGACCCATTCTTTCACAAATGTTTGTAAAAACAGTTTGCATGTCTAGGTGCTTGATTTTATACACCTGTGGCCATGGAAGTGATTGGAACACCTGATTCCGATTATTTGGATGGGTTAACGAATACTAGCAATATAGTGCTAGTATTGGTACTGTAGCTGCGCGGATCTCGCGGATCTCAGGCTGCCTGGCGGATATCTCTGCATGGATGAAGGAACACCATCTACAGCTCAATCTAGCAAAGACTCCTCATCTTTCCTGCCACTGCATCTTTACAACATGAATTCTCCATCCAGTTAGGTTCATCAACAATTACCCCATCGACTTCAGCCAGAAATCTGGGTGTAATCTTTGACAACCAATTGACCTTTAAAGATCACATTGCTAAAACTGCTAGATCTTGCAGGTTTGCATTGCACAACATCAGAAAGATCAAGCCCTTCCTAACAGAGCATGCTACACAACTCCTTGTCCAGGCCCTGATCATTTCCAGGCTGGACTATTGCAATGCTCTTTTAGCCGGTCTTCCAGCATGTACAATCAGACCTCTACAAATGATTCAGAATGCAGCAGCACGACTGGTCTTCAATGAGCCCAAAAAAGCCCATGTCACACCTCTCTTTATATCTCTGCACTGGCTACCGGTTACAGCCCGCATCAAATTCAAGGCACTGATGCTGGCATATAGGACAGCCACCGGCTCATCACCTGCCCACCTCCATTCACTACTACGAATCTACACTCCCTCCAGATGTCTGAGATCCTCTAGTGAAAGACGCCTCATTGTACCACCACATAGGGGTATGAAATCACTTTCCAGAACATTCTCGTTCAACGTTCCTGCCTGGTGGAATGATCCTTCCACCCCTATCCGGAATTCAGTCTCCTTAACAGCTTTCAAGCGACTGCTGAAAACCCATCTTTTTCGACACTATGTGACTATAAAAAAAAAATTCTCCTCTCTTTCTTGATCTTCCCCTTCTAGCCTGCACTCTTCTAACAACGCCTGATATATGGTATTTTTGAGCACTTCCTATGTTGATCTGCCTAATGAATAAATGTAAATGTAATAGTGCATTTCATTTCAGCTTTATTTCAGTTACCAATTAAAAAAAAAATATATATATATATATATATATATATATATATATATATATATATATACACATATACATATATACATACATACAGGTATTTTAGTTAACAATAAGAACCCTCTATATAACATAACAGCTGTAAATTGATGCCCAATTTATGTTTAAAATGGGAAACACACACACACACACAAATAAATGACAAGTCCTGCTCCCTCTAGTGGAGAAAAGAGTCTTTCACTCATCTAATATTCTCTTTTGTTATGACCAAGGGGTCAAATTTTGCTTGGCTAGGTAGAGATACAATAGTTATATAAGGTGTCAGAATACAAAGTGCAGATCAGTCAGGGTGCCCATGGAGGAAGGTGGCCAGGTCTGATGAATCACATTTTCTTTTACATCACGTGGATGGCGGGGCGTGTGACTTACCTGGGGAACACATGGCACCAGAATGCACTATGAAAAGACACAAGCCAGCAGAGGCAGTGTGGTGCTTTGGGCAATGTTCTGCTGGGAAACCTTGGGTTCTGCCATCCATGTGGATGTTAATTTGACACGTACCACCTACCTAAGCATTGTTGCAAACCATGTACACCCTTTCATGAAAACAATATTCCCTGGTGGATGTGGCCTCTTTCAGCAGGATAATGTGCCCTGCCAAAAAGAAAAAATAGTTTAGGAATGGTTTGAGGAGCACAACAAAAAGTTTGAGGTGTTGATTTGGCCTCAATTCCCCAGATCTCAGTTCAATCAAGCGTCTTTGGGATGTGCTGAACAAACAAGTCAGATCCATGGAGGCCCCAACCTTGCAACTTACAGGACTTAAAAGATCTGCTGCTAACATAACACCACAGCACACCTTCAGGGGTCTAGTAGAGTCCACAGGTCATAAATATATACTCGACTATTTTATATATATATATATATATATATATATATATATATATATATATTTAAATATATATTAGCGCTGTCAAAAATAACGCGTTAACGGCGTTAATTATTTTGTTGTTGTTAATTACGTACATTTTTTTTAACGCATTTCACGCATGCGCAGTGTGATGAATTATTTGTCAGGAAAGTGGTTGGGGAGCTAGAGGCGAGATGGAGCAAGGTGAGCCTTTGGACATATTCAAATATAAAAATAATGATGATGGTACAGTTAACAAGTACAAGCATGGGCGACAGCCCCTCTGCAACTGGAGTGGTTAGCCAAGCTTAGGCCCGGTTCCACTGGGGTAGACGGTGCTATATACCCTCAAACAAAAGCAAAGCTATTGAAGATCTGGCAAACAATCCAGCGTGTATTTGCAGCGTTGAGAAGTGTTGATTTCGAACAATTAGAAACAGATTGTCAGAATTCACTGACCGCTGAAAGCGCCGGATCGGTTTTTATTGCCGTTTTGCGTGAATCATCTCATGACTAAGTGCAGACGCGATGTAAATAAAAGATTCATTGTGTAGTTTAGAAAGCTTGATTGTAACGGAACTTTGTGAGATCTCTATAAACTAAGATTTGTGACGCTTTTAGTGATAATAAAGGGAGCACGCTTTGCACTTTCCATGCCATAATCCATTCAGAGTTTGCATGAAACTTTCGTTTTTCTTATGTTTTGGGAATTACATCTGCATAGTTATGCTCGGTTCATTCTCGAAAGAGCGGTGACTGACACAGTGATATCAAAGCAATTGCCGGGGAAAAAAATCCCCCTTAGTTCAATTCTGTATGCAAAGTGTATAGATTTAGTTTAGTTTTTTATTTAGTTAATTTAGAAAAAGGTTTGGAGCATCGTTAAATATATTTTTTTTTTGTTGTTGTTGTTGTTTTTTAACGAACAGCGCCCAGCAAAAGACTGATCATAGTCTGTTTGATCAGTTTGCCTTCTCAAATCATCACGACTTGCCTAAAATAAAATCTATAGATATAAAACAGTTCAAGTATAGTTTAAACGTTAAAGATAAATGTGCACGATTAGGCGCATAATTTGTGCAGAGAGTGGAAGATAAAGGACGCTTTGCAGGTCATCGTGGCACCAGCGCAATCACTTGCATTTTTTCAGTGGAAGCAATTTAAAATTATCCGTCATTTTTGCTCACAAAGGAAAGAGTAATACATCAAAAAACGTTACAGTGTTTTTATAAAATAAAGAAAACAAAAATGATGCGCTTTCTGTCGTCTAGTTCTTGAACAGGAGTGCTTAACAAAAATAAAGCAAAATGCATGCCAATATTTACCTTTTGAATGTTGAACGTTATGAACTGTTGAATAAATGCTGACGCGGGACAAAATGCCCGATTTCCCAACACGTTGAACTGAGCAATGCCATTGTACCATTTTAATAGGCTACTTTTAAACGCATATAGCTCAGTAATGTCAGCTTTATGTATTTTCTGAGAGGGGGTGGAATTTTTGTTGGGAAAGTCGTGGGAGAGACGCACACTTCGATTAGACTGGATAAACACATGCAGCATCTTAATTGTTAAGAAAATGGTATTCCTAATAAATGTCTCGAATATTTTGATTATGTCCAATGCTTCTCTTTCTTTTTGGAATTATTAGACATATTTCACTATGTCTTTTCAAATGCCTAGGTCTGTTTAATTTCCTTAATTATAAAATTTCTAGCGCTATTTTTAAACGTTTATTCAAGCAATAATATATAAATTATCTCATGTATATGCTTGTTTAAAACCAGGGATATAAAACGAAATCCAAGTAAAAACTGTATTTTTTCTTTACATTTCCAGAGAGCGAAACGAACGAAATTAAACATTGTTTAATAAATTCAAGGCACTGTAATTTCCTTATTGATTTGATACAACTATTATAGCTATACAAATATAGAATAATATCAATTTGTCATATTCGTGATTCCTGAATTTATATATGAAAACTTCGTTTTGAAGTGCATTCGTTATGTTTGTATAAGAAAATTCGGTAACCTTGCCTATTAAGTTGCTTTAATATTATTGATATTTTTTTAGAAGAAGTTAAAAGTTAAGAAAAAATGAATTAGCTTGTAGTCTATATATGTTTAGGGGTATAGGCTAATCTTTTTCTTAACTTTTATTACACTGTAGATCGAAATAAAATAATTCTTGATCAAATTTAACATCGGAGAATCACTGACATAATTTAGAGTACTTCAAAAATGAAATCTGTATAAAGCAAAGACAAAATAAATCACAACAAGAACAATCTTGTAATCAAGAACATTTCTTTTGACAAAATTACCTAATTAATGACGAATGATGTTTGACAGTGAACGCATCTCCACCGCACAGCCGCATATAATCGCTGGTGTCATATTAAACATGCGGGTCAGGAAGCAGGTCGGGTACAATATTTTCTTTTTCTTTTTTTTTCTTTTTGCGGTCCGAGTTGCGGGCGGGTTAGTTGAAAACGTCGGTCGGGTTCGGGTTGTTTATACATTGACCCGCGCATCACTGATATATACAGGTCCTTCTAAAAAAATTTGCATATTGTGATAAAGTTCATTATTTTCTGGGTAACACTTTACAATAAGGTTCATTAGTTAAACATTAGTTAATGTATTAACTAACATGAACTAACCATGAGCAATACATTTGTTACTGTATTTACTAATCTTTATTAACGTTAGTTAATGGAAATACAGTTGTTCATTGTTTGTTCATGTTAGTTTACATTGCATTAACTAATGTTAACAAAATTTGAATAATGCATTAGTAAATGTTGAAATTAACATTAACAAAGATTAATAAATGCTGTATAAGTGCAGTTCATTATTAGTTCATGTTAACTAATGTGGTTAACTAATGTTAACTAATGAACCTTATTGTAAAGTGTTACCATTTTCTGTAATGTACTGATAAACATTAGACTTTCATATATTTTAGATTCATTACACACAACTGAAGTAGTTCAAGCCTTTTATTGTTTTAATATTGATGATTTTGGCATACAGCTCATGAAAACCCAATCTCAAAAAATTAGCATATCATGAAAAGGTTCTCTAAACGAGCTATTAACCTAATCATCTGAATCAACTAATTAACTTTAAACACCTGCAAAAGATTCCTGAGGCTTTTAAAAACTCCCAGCCTGGTTCATTACTCAAAACCGAAATCATGGGTAAGACTGCCGACCAGAAGGCCATCATTGACACCCTCAAGCAAGAGGGTAAGACACAGAAAGAAATTTCTGAACGAATAGGCTGTTCCCAGAGTGCTGTATCTAGGCACCTCAGTGGGAAGTCTGTGGGAAGGAAAAAGTGTGGCAGAAAACGCTGCACAACGAGAAGAGATGACCGGATCCTGAGGAAGATTGTGGAGAAGGACCGATTCCAGACCTTGGGGGACCTGCGGAAGCAGTGGACTGAGTCTGGAGTAGAAACATCCAGAGCCACCGTGTACAGGTGTGTGCAGGAAATGGGCTACAGGTGCCGCATTCCCCAGGTCAAGCCACTTTTGAACCAGAAACAGCGGCAGAAGCGCCTGACCTGGGCTACAGAGAAGCAGCACTGGACTGTTGCTCAGTGGTCCAAAGTACTTTTTTCGGATGAAAGCAAATTTTGCATGTCATTTGGAAATCAAGGTGCCAGAGTCTGGAGGAAGACTGGGGAGAGGGAAATACCAAAATGCCTGAAGTCCAGTGTCAAGTACCCACAGTCAGTGATGGTCTGGAGTGCCATGTCAGCTGCTGGTGTTGGTCCACTGTGTTTTATCAAGGGCAGGGTCAATGCAGCTAGCTATCAGGAGATTTTGGAGCACTTCATGCTTCCATCTGCTGAAAAGCTTTATGGAGATGAAGATTTCATTTTTCAGCACGACCTGGCACCTGCTCACAGTGCCAAAACCACTGGTAAATGGTTTACTGACCATGGTATTACTGGCTCAATTGGCCTGCCAACTCTCCTGACCTGAACCCCATAGAGAATCTGTGGGATATTGTGAAGAGAAAGTTGAGAGACGCAAGACCCAACACTCTGGATGAGCTTAAGGCCGCTATCGAAGCATCCTGGGCCTCCATAACACCTCAGCAGTGCCACAGGCTGATTGCCTCCATGCCACGCCGCATTGAAGCAGTGATTTCTGCAAAAGGATTCCCGACCAAGTATTGAGTGCATAACTGAACATAATTATTTGAAGGTTGACTTTTTTTGTATTAAAAACACTTTTCTTTTATTGGTCGGATGAAATATGCTAATTTTTTGAGATAGGAATTTTGGGTTTTCATGAGCTGTATGCCAAAATCATCAATATTAAAACAATAAAAGGCTTGAACTACTTCAGTTGTGTGTAATGAATCTAAAATATATGAAAGTCTAATGTTTATCAGTACATTACAGAAAATAATGAACTTTATCACAATATGCTAATTTTTTGAGAAGGACCTGTGTATATATATATATATATATATATATATATATATATATATATATATATATATGCACACACATACGGTCATATGGTCTTATCTTTTTCCCTGTCTGCTACCTTTTAGACCTGTCATGGTCAGTAGGGAAGTACTTGAAACCACATGTTCCCTGTGACGCCACCAGCCAGGGAGCGTTGTCATGACATCATTTCCCCTTGGTTCTAAAGTGGTTAGTGTCATGACATTTACGGCTCAGGTAATTGGCTCAAAAGCAAGCAAGGTGTCCCACTTTGTGCCTGACAGGCTGATCAGGTTAGGTTAAGGGGTTGAGGCCTCATTAGCTTTTCAGGCTGAAATCGTGGCACCTTTCTGAATGAAGAAGAAAGAGTGCCTCCCAGAACTCTAATTGATGCTTGTTTCTTTGCTCCTCTTTCAGCCTCTGACCTAGAAATTGATTAAAGTTTGCCACCATGAAGTACATATCAATTCTCTGAACACACTGAGGACTCAACGACTGTAGAGAGAGTAAGCTTCCAAAAGAGTTAAAAGCTTGTGATTACTGAACAGTGTAGCACCACTGATTCACTGCAGTTTCCAGCTGAAATGAACACTAGTGGTAGTAAAACACAAATAACTTTTAGTCCTGTTTACACAGATTATGACTATAGGACCTGGTTATTTATTGCATTTTTGCTTGGTCCCCTACACAGTATTATGTTATAATCTCAAAACACTTTTACCATAGTGCATGATTTGTTAACTAATACATTTTGACATCTGTATCACATCATCAGCTTCATATAGAGTGTTTTCATAACGCGTTATCAATCGGCCATTTTGGTGGCAATAAACATAAACAATGCCACTGAACTGAATGAACCTTGCATATTTAGCTGATTATTGCTGCTGAAAATGATCAATTATTGTCATTTTTTTGGGCTGTACTAATTGGTCGGACCGAGAAAAACATTTGGAGAACTATAGACTGTCAAAAGTTATAACAAATAAAGGAGAAGAGTGCAAAAAACTGTCTGAGGAAGGCATTTGTGGTTGGCCAAACTGAACCAGGATTTCCAGGACAAGAATCTTGACAACATTCCTGTTTGTTCTTATTATTTTCAGTCAGGTAGGTGAAATATACTGCTTGTATGTATCTTTACCATCTATTAACTTTAGTTTGTCAAAATATTGCACCCTTTCCTGTTTACAAGTCCTTTTCTAGAACAACATATTCAGTAGTACATTAACAGTGCAATCCATGCTGTTGTTCGAGTATCGCCTATATGGCCGTGCATCCAGGTAACTGACCAAATCATGACGTAAGTGCAAACCCTCTATACAGCTTTTCTAATGTGTTAAAAGTGCTCGGTAACTAACCTTGTACAGCATTGCACTTGCAGTTTGGAGCGCTTGGGTACAAACCTGTGAAACACGAATCACAATAAAAGCAAATACTATTTATATCCCATTTGCTTTTTTAATAATGTTTAGTGTAGGGTTAAAGGCACAGTGTGTAATTTTTTAAGCTAGATGGTGCTTATTTAAAACAAACAAAGAAACAAAGGCGTAGTTTGATGATGTTGTGATTGAGTGTGGAATCAGTGTTGTCATCTTCATCCCAACAGCCGATGCAATCCGACGGGACTCTGGCAAAAATCATATTCATGGCTGAGCTAATGTATAGAAGATTTATTAACGTCACTATAGTTCGAAGCAGGGTGTCGCTGGAGCGATTGCTAATGAGAGACAAGCGCAACACATGCTCAAAAGCTTTTATTATGGCACAGTCGACCGCTTCCACTCTTTTCCTGTGTATGTGGAGTAGAGCAGCGCTGGTTTGTCATACTAGATATGAGTGTTTTGAAAGTTCTTTTATAATGCTACTTTTTAAAATGCATAACATATTAAAGCGTCTTTGGTGTTTCCATGTTTCCTACAAAATACAACCCCAAGTTGAGGGCCTACACTCTTAAAAAAAAGTGCTTCACAATGCCATAGAAGAACCTTTCTGTTTCAAAAAAGGTTCTTTGTGGCAAAAGAAGGTTCTTCAGATTATAAAATGGTAAGAAAGAGACGGTTCTTTAAAAAACCCTTGGACTTAACGGTACTGTGTGGAACCAAAAATGGTTCTTCTATGGCATCGCTGTGAAGAACCTTTTAAAGCACCTTTATGTGTACATGATGCCACAGGTCAGCTGGTTAAACGAGTAAAAAATTATTTCACTAGATTTAAACATCCTTGGAAACATTTGGGATCATAAGTACACAAGTCAACTAAATATATAACACTGCCCTAGTGGATTTTGTACATTTTAATCAAAAAACTTACTTATTATGCCTTTAAGTGTATGTGGTGCATTATTTACCTTTTTGAATTAGCCAGTGTGTGGGGTGTATGTTTGGGCATAAAAAACATCTACAAAGTTACAAATCTCAAAGTCCACTCCAAAGCAAGATATTTAGTTTATAAAAATCCCTTTTCAAGAACTACAATGAACAGCTCCTTTGGACTACAGTGTTTGTTTTCCGGATGCTATGATGTCACAACGTGGTATCCCGCCTACGAAAATTCAAATCGTTGGCGGGTGGGGAGGGACGAGTTGGGGGATTCGCCTAACTTTAGCAATGTAGCTTCTGAGATGCTTCAGCGAGCCGCAGAGTGGCTTGTATAAACGCAAGCATTGACTAAAGTGTCCGTGAACTTGCGCAGTTGTACACGGAACTTACTGCTTTTGGATAGAGCCGTCTTAGCTGTTCGCCAATCGCAACGCAGTGGGACTGCTAACCAATCAGAACACATTGCGTATTTCGGAAGGCAGGCCTTTATCAAACCCGGAACTAATTGAGCCATTTGTGCCAGGCTGAGGAGAAAGCTATTGTAATAATGTAAATTATGTGAAGAATAATGCGTTTTTCAAACCACCAAGCATGAGAGCATGTTCTAGTGCACAGACAAAAAAAAGACTTTGTAAAAGAGCATAATAAAGGACTCCTTTAACCTTTATGTACACCAGTCATTATAATAAAACATTGGTTCATGGTTATAAACTGACCTTTTATCGATGCTCACTGAATATTTCAGTTCAACATTTTGCAAAACATGCAAGAAGCTGTGTAATATCAATTTGCAGAAACATCGCCACAGGCATGTTTTTCAATGAGCCTGGATTGTCTAATTGTGAAATCAGAAAAACAGTCTAATTAAACACTAAACAGTCTTCATACACAAACACGCATACTGAAACACACATCACATGCTAAACTGTCGGTGAATAATTAAGAGAAAGATGGGATAAAGTGTCAGTTTATCTCTTAATCAACACACACACGCACACAAATGTTCAGGATACACACCCATCTAATGTGACAGTGCTGAAAACATAAAGACAACACCTGATACCTGTGGACCAACCGGCGTGTAGTTTTACACTCCCTCATCTCCCCCTGTAGTCATCTATTAACTAAGAAATCTGAAGTCGCCCGCTGTTTATTGTAAGCTGTTAATTGTATTCAAAGCTCTTCACCATTTTCAACGGATACAATAGTGAGTTAGCAAACCCTATGAAACTGATAGCACCAAATGCACATTTTTCAGAATAAGGGTTATCAATGAGGTCATGGGAAAAAAATGAGACGAACCACTTCGGGACAGTGTAACTTGAGAACACAAGTGAGACGCCACGCATGTGCTCTGTAACTTTCAGACTAACTCACTGAATTTCCTTTAGTGTTACACACTCTAAAAAATAAAGGTTGCAAAAGGGTGTTTTTGCAGTGATGCCATAAAAGAAGCATTTTTGGTTTACTAAAAAGACAGTTACTAAAAAGAACCATTTTGAAGAACATTTTAATTTAATTTAGACTACAAAGAACCTTTTCCATGGATGTTCAAGGTGCTTCATAGAACAACTGATGCCAATAAAGAAGCTTTACTTTGAAGACTATAGCTAGGTTCTTATTTCTTACAATGCAATGAAGAGAGATTAATCAGACGACAAGTGTAAGCAAACAAAATATTTAATGTTTATTTACCATTAGTATTTTTGTTTGTCTTTTTATTTACATAACACAGACACACATTAAATCATTATGAAAAAGAAAACTAAAAAAATAAGACTAAACTCCTTCAAGCAGCCTTTATCAACTACTTCTAAGGACTTTATCAGGAAACAGACTATGAGAGACAAATGTACTGTAAGTGAACTGGAGCATTGGTTTTAAATTATCAGTATATAAAGCCAAAGCTGGACACAAGTAGGCTCAAGCAATCCCATTCGAATGTACACGCATACACGTTTCACATATAAGAAATCGCAGTCTATAACCACTCACACACACAGCCTTAAAGGTTAGAGCCCATCTGCAGCTTTTTCCCCTGTTGTTAACCATCTACTATTAATACTGAAAATCATACAAAACAAACAACTAGAAAAAAACTATTATAATGTTCAAAGTGTGTGAGTGTGCCTCACTGTTTCACCAGTCATAGCTCTGATGCATTTGCAGCCATATTGCAGCCAGTGTATTTTCAAGTATGGACATTCTAAAACAGTGCTTGGCTGAAGAAATGCTTTAAACCTCGTGGTAAAAACAGCTTCAAATCGTTACGTCAGTAAATCTTCATTTAAGTCATTTAGGGTTAAGGTGATCTGGGAAATATGAACAGTATTGTTGTGGTACATTTAAAACAATCACACTGAGAGAGTATTGCTGGCAACAGTTCAGTCTGACATTGAGTTGTAAAACCAGCATGTGATTTTATAACAGGTTGTCCAGTGGCATTTCTTCAAATAAAACCTCTGAGGCTGAGAATGCACTTTAACGCACAAATAATTGACAGAAGTTCTGTTTATTGCCAGCTGGTGAAAAGTTACACAACTAAATGTTAGATTGACATGTTAACCAAAATATCACCTTCCACTGATGAAATGGCTGAAGGTTAAAAGAACCAGTAGAGCACCATGGGAAATGTTTATTACAGTACCAAATTCTTCCAGGTCACTCTAGGCCTACTGATTTGTGGGAACATGTCAGCAACACTCATCTGATACACGTTCTAATAAAAATAGTTTGTTTGGGACATTTCGAGACACACAGGCACTCACACATAAAAACTACTGTATACCCCCCTCCCCCCATTAAAAAAAATGTTTCTCCTAAGCATGATTTGCTTAATAAAATAAAGCATCGAGTAAAGATGAGGAAGAATTTAACTTCAAATTTCAAAACCTAAACATCCACGAAGCAACATAATAGTATGGGTAATCATTAGCATATCTGCCAACATGAGGATTGTGTGAAGGGATGTTCCACCTTATCCGAAACAACACGGAAACGCGACAAAGATGCTCTGAGACTGTTAGTATACTAGTATACTGGCTCTTAGCATTTCAAAATTATTCAAGTTTAACTATTCCCAACAAAATCTCTAGCATTAGCTAATGCAGACTTGTGTCTACAAGGAATGCGAAAAGGAAAAGCATGTTAAAAGATTAAGGCAAGGCTGGCAACATAAACACTAGCAAGTATGCTAGCTTGCTAGCACTACTAACGTCCGGGAGTTAATATTCCTGAAGAAATGACAACAAAGTAGGGACGGAGTGCGTGAAACATAAATATAGAACATAAATTAAATTCAGTGCACAACTGTGCTGTGTGCACAAAAAAGTATGAAATTTATATAAATAGATATAGATCTCTGTTGTATTTGGATGTAGTAAAACCTGATGCCCCATAGCACGATAGCTTCTTGTTAAAAACATTAATTTCGGAACTTTTTCCACAAGGATAAACTCAACATTCAGGACCGCAACTGAACATTAACTCCATTCACCAGGGGGAAAAAAGGTCCTCGGGAGCTTTCCGTTTATGTTTTCTGGTTTCTTCCTTCCTTACTTTGGCTTCCCACTTACAGCTTGTTATAATGGTTGGTTTGTTTCTTTATTGACCCATGTATTTATTTCCTGGATAGGCCCTGCTTTGAGTGAAGAGTAGTTAATTCCTCTCTTTAGTGAAGCGTTAGTGTTGATTTCTCCTAGTGCTTTACTTTAGTTTCTTCTCCATACTTTTAACATGGCCATTTTTTTTGTGCTTGCCATTAGGAATTCCATTATGACAGTGTCCGTTCACCTTGTCTGCTGGAGATGAACCGCGCCCCAGTCGTGATTGGATGTACTTGCCTATTCGGTATAGCAAGTAGCCGAGTAGAAGCAGGCACACTCCTATCACCACAGCCACGTCCAATAAGAAGTACTGGTAGGTGGGGATCTCATAGACTGCAGAGCGGAGGTGATCGGCACCGCGGTGACGGAGTAAATAGCCTATCCAATAAACTGCCCGACTCACTGGATGACCTGGCTGATCTTTATGAATCTGAGACAGCAGCTGTGCTCGCTCACGGTACCTTAACAGAAACAGAGATGGAGAGGTTTCAGAACATTTGAGACAGCATGCGTATATCACCAACAGGATGTTGATCTTGATATAAAGGCCACAAGATGGCACTGTACCATAGTTTCATGAACCAACCTTAAAGATAGACCAGCTTTTCTTACTTTTGTGAATGTAAATCCAAATAATTAGCTAATATTAATATTACTAATAATTTGGGGGAAAAATGATTGAAATAATGTAATATATCACTCTAAAAAATGCTTGGTTAAAAAGGTTTTATTATACAGGCTGAATTTTAGGGATTTAGTAGTATTGAAGTTCATTTCATCCCAAAATTAACATTCTGTCATGCTTTTCCTACCCTCATGTTGTTCCAAACCTGAATGTCTTTCTTCTTGCGTAGAACAGAAAAAGAGATATTTAGCAGAATAGCCAAGCTGCCTTTTTTTATACAATGGTGGATGGTGGATTGAAGCCCATTAACGTTCACTCTTAAATACAACCCAGCGGTTGGGTTAAATGTTTAACCCAATCTTCTGGGTAGTTTTATTTAACTTAGCTATTGCTTAAAAATAACTATATTTCTGGCTAAAAATGAACCCAAAATAGGTTGTAAATTAAAAATCAGACACATAATTACTAGAGGCATCAGCAATAATCATTTGAAGGTGAACATTTATTAGTCACTTGAATAAATAATAATTAAATAATTTAAAAAATGTTCAGTTTTTTATTATTGCTGATGCCTCAAGTAATTATGTGTCTGATTTTTAATCATATAGTCATTTTTAAACAACAGTTGAGTTAAATAAAACAACCCAGAAGGTTGGGTTAAACATTTAACCCAACAGTTTGGTCAAAACAACCCATTCGCTGGATTTGTTTATAATTCACAATTTTTTAGAGTGAATGTTAATGGGCCTATATCTACGATCCACCACTGTATGGGGAAAAAAAAAAACCAGCTTAGACATTCTGCTAAATATCTCTTTCTACTCGTTCTACGCAAGAAGAAAGTCATACAGGTTTGGAACAACATGAGGGTAGGTAAAGGATGACAGAATGGTAATTTAGGGGTGAACTGAACTTTAAAATGCCCTAATTATGCCATTTCAAATATTGCCTTTCATGCAGTGTGTGATGTAGCTGTATGTGAATGTAAATGATCTGCACAGTTGTAAAGTCGAAAGTGTTCAATACATAAAGTTATTGTCTACCAAAAGAAAGAAGCGACTCTGAACAGCCTGCACTCTAAAAATGCTGGGTTTAGCCTGCTGGGTCATTTCATTGGGCTGTTTTTAATATTTTTATCTAGGTGCTGGGTAGTTTTTCTTCACTCCAAAAAATGCTAGGTTACTTTGCTGAGTTCAGCTTGTTGGGTCATTTTATTGGTTTATTTTTAGTATTTTTACTCAGGTGCTAGGTGGTTTTTCTGTAACTAAGTTGTTGGGTCATTTTTAATATGTTATTAAATATTGAGTTATTTTTTTCTGCCCAGTCGCTGGGTAGAGCATGTCTCCAATGAAACCCAGCTGCTAAGTTAAAGTCAGAGCGTGAGCTTTTTGCTTTCTCTAATCTCTACAGGAAATAGTATTTTGAATCCTACTTGCGTGACAGCTAAATGTCATGGTGTAACACATAATGCGCAGTGTCTATGTTGCACATTATCTGGCCCACAAATAATTTGACCCACTTTTAAACACATCATTTGACTGCTTCTCTCATCTCAGGGAGTTTAACATTCACAAAATGCTTGCTCCAAACCAGCTGGCTCCACTGAATCACCTGTAGGTATGACAAATAATATATGTTTTTTGTTTTCTATTGAGCATTCAAAATATGGAATTATGACAATGAGTGTATTGTTTCTGACACAGACTGAACCATCTGACCAATCAGAGCAAAGTAGGCTTACAGAAAGGAAGGGTTTAGAAAGATTGAATCTTTGAACTGCTTTGAACAAATCGTTTGAGAATCAGAGGAAAACGAAGTGATATCAAATGCATATTTTGAGAAAACAAAAGCATTGTTTAACCTTGCATGCATGTAAACCTATTGTAGACTCCCAAAACAATATAAGAAACCTTAAAGTGGCATAATAGGGGCACTTAAATACTGGTAAATCTCTAAAATTCAGCCTGTACACTCTCAGAAATAAAGGTACAAACGCAGTCACTGGGGCAGTACCTTTTCAAAAGGTACACTTTTGTACCTACAGTATTAGGTTCAAATATGTACACTTTAAGTACTAATATGTACCTTTAAGGTACCAAAATAGACTATTTAGGTACAAACAAGTACCTTTTAAAAAGGTAGTGCCCCAGTGACAGCTTTTGTACCTTTATTTCTGAGAGTGTAGAATGAAACCTTTTTAGGCTACATTGCTCTTTAGCTCCCTGGATTTGTTAAAACACTAAGGGTCTGCAAATATTGACACCATTGCAGGGTTTTCAACAGGTCTTGTTTATCATTAAACTTGAGTAACCCCAATTCCAGTCATTAAAGATTAACCCAGCTCTGTGTGTGAGGGTTTGAATTTGTATTACCTGTTTTTAATAGACATTTACAATGACTTCAGATAGTGTGTGTGTGTGTGTGTGTGAGTGTGTGTGTGTTTGTGTGCGTGTGCGTGCGTGTGTGCGTGTGTGTGTGTGTGTGTGTGTGTGTGTGTGTGTATGTGCTTATCAATGCACTTTTATTCATTTTATACAGGCATTTTATACACATCTGAATTACCTTTTGTCTGTAATGATATTAACCATGGCGGTATAAAGGTCTTCTTCACTCATCCTTTTCCACTCAAGCATTATGCCCATGCCTTTAGCCTGAACTCGCGTCATTGTGTCATAATGATCTCCAAACAGTGGAACACCCACCACAGGAACACCATGATACATGGCCTCATAGATGCTGTTCAAGCCCCCGTGGCTCAAGAAGGCCCGTGTGTTTGCATGGCCTGTGAGTGAACAACAGATACAGTGTAAGAAGTAAAGACAACCATTATTGAAAAATGTGCAATTTACTAACAAATACCATGAGCCGCTGAACATTTACCATAGTTTCCCCACAGTAATAATCATTTAACTGTGGTATTTTGAGTGAGACTGTTGTAATAACAGGGTTACTGTAAGGATGGCCTGGATGGCTCCTCTTTACTAACATTAACAACTGGTTCCTTTAAAGGGAACCCTGGGTATTAAGACTTGCATGGCTTAATATAACATTAAAGATGTCTCTTACTGAAATATGTAGTAGAAAACCCATAATTTTTCCTTCTGGAGCTTTAGTGAGTGTTTGAACCTTCTGTAATAGTTGTATATGAGTCCCTCAGTTGTCCTTAGTGTGAAAAGATGGATCTCAAAATCATACAATCATTGTTGAAAAGGGTTAAAAAAAATGCTGAAAAACCAAAGGATTTGTGGGACGTGAAGGATTTTTCTGAAGAACAGCAGGCAGTTTAACTGTTTAGGACAAACAAGGTACTCATGAACAACTAATCACAAAAAAATGGGGTCATAAATGTAACTATTATTTTCTCTTGTGGACTATATGTAAATATCTTCTATGTGAAATATCTTATTCAGGTCAGTACCAAATAAAAAATAACATACATTTGGTATGTAAAATAAAATGTAAAATAATTATGTATTTTAGACTATGCAGGTGCCATTACTTCGATTACATCAAATAATTGCACTCAGTGAGCTCCTAAAGCTTCCTCTTGTTTTTTTTTACTGCAACACAACTCAGAAAATAAAAAACTGATTTCAGTTGTAATTTACAGTCCAAAAGCAACAAGAGAAGCGATGTAGGTCTTAACTGCTTTCCTAGTGATAAGAAGAGGAGAAAAGAATGGAAAGATCCCTGTGGACGAATAAAACTTCCTAAAGATTCGCCTCTTTGTTCTTTTCACTTAAGCCCTGATGCCTTTGAGGCTTTTAGTAGACCACTGCTACTGAAAGAGCTTACAGGGAGCAATGGATATAAGCATAGTCTTAAACCAAATGCCATACTATCAATTTTTCACCACAAGGAGTCTAAACATCTCCGGATGTTGAGTGAAATCCGCACTGAGAAACTCCTTCGGTGGCTGCCGCATTATGACAAGTGTTGGCATGTTTACATCCTGAAAGGATGGCATCTAGTGTTTCTTGTCTCTGCCATCTGTAGCTGTGGTCTACTAAAAGCCTAAAAAGCGTCAGGGCTTAAGTGGAGAGAACAAAGACGCAGGTCTTCAGGAAGTTTTATTTACCCACAAGCATCTTCCGATTCTTTTCTCCGGTTCTTATCACTAGGAAAGCAGTGAAGACTTACATCGCTTCTCTTGTTGTCCTTCGACTAAAAATTACAACCAAAAAGCCACTCAATGTGGCATTGTATCAGTATTATTTTTTCCAAGTTGTGTATTCTGAGCTGTCGTGTGGTAAAAATAGCAACAGGTATCTCCAGCACCACACCGAGTGCAACCATTTCACGTCATTAAAAATAATGGCGCGCCCCATAGTCATTTATGTTATATTAAGCCATACAAGTCTTAATACCCTGGGTTCCCTTTAACAATTATATGTAGTTGTTCTGAATGTTTTTATACGTTGCTATTGTGTTCTAAGTGGTTACTGGCTCAAAATGTGTCCACTCCTATGATAATCTTGCTCCTAGACTTGGGTGCCTCCTTCAGTTTATCATCAGCTGCTTTGATTGTTTAGAAAAATAAAGACACACCTCTCATTAATAAGCAAATGGAGGTGAGATGAGTCACCAAAGATTAATACTGGGGATTTTGTGTTCAGACAATAGTGATAAGTGCCTTATAAAAGCGTTATAATTCTACTAAAAATAAAAGTTAACAAGACTGATCTAATAGTAGCAGTTCTTCATTCAGATGCTCCTGTGTGAACATGAGCCACTCTTGGCCTTTACACTCGTCCCTCCCTGTACATGCATGTACAACTTCTTCCTCTGGATGTGTCACAGTGAACAAAGAGTTTTATTGACCTTTCAGAGTCACTAGTTGTACATTAGCTCATCTAGTACCCTTATATCTCTTTAAAAATACATTTAAAAACACATAGGAAAATCAAAGACATTTGCATATGTTTTTGTAAATTTGTCAGAGGTTTCTCACGGATAGGGTGGGGTGTGTACAGTGTACAGGTACTGACATGAGGCAGGATATTTTCATTTTATGCATAAAGTTGCATACAATGTGTGCAATTTCATTTTGCACTCTGATTAAACTGTTTTTTATTGTGTCGACCGTGGGCAACTGATTTTGATGTTCAATCCAGCTGAATTTTAAACAAGTAAGTGTTTGTTTTAAACAGCTTAGAGTCCTCAGAGAAGAAATGCCTCAGGCCCATCCTGTCTACTGACTTTGTGTATCAGTCTTCATTTCTTGTCGTTATCTTTGGTTGGATGAGCAATTCAAACTAATTTGAGATCACAGCACAGAATGCATCGACTAGCTCATCAGAGAACAGGAAGTGTGGCAGACAGCAAAAAGACAGTGAGAGAAAGAGAGAAAAGAAAGAATGATGGAGACAGAAAGGCCCTCTGTGACCTCAAGCCCATGGTGCACAATGAAACAGAAACTCATTCACACAAACAAACATGCACAGGCTTTGTGTCCTCTAGTACAACAGAGACATTATCCTAAGAAGTGCTGAAAAGAGCAATGAGGAGGATGAGTTCTCTCTCCCTCACGCACACTGGAAAAAAAAAATCAAGTTAATCGGTTTCCCAGTAAAAATATATAGTAGGTCTTTTTATAAAAAGAAAAAGAAAAATTCTATAAGAATTCTCAGTGGTATTTAGTAAGCGATAGGATGATACTTACCCAACAGGTCGTTCTGTGGCATCCAGTCCACTAGTTTAGTATTGTTGCCCAGATTGGAGGGAGGAACTCCAGAGAACCTGCAGAGAGATTGAACTCATTGAGATACAGGCATCCCATTCTACAAGCTCTTCAAACATTGTGGATGAGACAACCATCAGCTGACAAGAATGAAGAATTTGTTAGTTATTCAAAGTGTCATAGATATGAGTGAGATCAGGGGAGTGTGGTATACTTTGGAAAGGAAAAAGCACATTAGAGACAGAGTATGAGAGAGACAGAGACCAAATATTTTGCATGCATAGATTAGATAAATACCAACGCTTACATTCAGAAGGCAAATAAAAAGATGAAATACAATGAGCCAGCACCAAAACGAAACCAGATCCTTCTACCTTGTAAAGCATGGCTCCAAAGAGATATATATATATATTTTTTTTTTTTTTACTTTTTTGCAGTAATGCATACCATATATTACATGTAAACATGATAGTTATACTATATATAAACATTACATGAAGTTTGATGAAACATGAAGAGCTACAACCATTGTACTTTTGAGAAAGGCACTGAAGGCAACACGAAACTGTATTCACAACCCATTTGACTATGTAAAGTGATGGATTTTGAAATGAAACAGAATATTCAAAGAGCAAAAGCAATGTCGGATGGGACCTGGATGTTGTAGTAAATTACTGTGGTAACTACTGGCAACATTATAGAAAAGCTGCTTTACCTACAACAGTAAAAAGCAGTAACAGCTGTAAAATGCTATTGGTTAGCATTGCTGACCACATATGTGACCCTGGACCACAAAACCAGTCTTAAGTCGCTGGGGTTTGTTTGTAGCAATAGCCAAAAATACATTGTATGGGTCAAAATTTTTGATTTTTCTTTTATGCCAAAAATCATTAAGAAATTGAGTAAAGTTCATGTTCCATGAATATTTTTTGTAAAATTCCTACTGTAAACATATCAAAATGTAATTTTTGATTTGTAATATGCATTGTTAAGAACCTAATTTGAACAACTTTAAAGGTGATTTTCTCAGTCTTTTTGATTTTTTTGCATCCTCAGATTTCTGATTTCAAATAGATGTATCTCGGCCAAATATTGTCCTATCCTAACAAACCATACATCAATAGAAAGCTTATTTATTGAGCTTTCATGTGATGTATAAATCTCAGTTTTGTCAAATTCAACCTTATGACTGGTTTTGTGGTCCAGGGTCACATATGCAGAAAAGAGCATTATTGTCAGATTATGAGGACAAACAATTTGTCTTCAGAACCTGCACTGATAAATCAATACAAAAACACCAAGAACACACACCACACAAAAGATTTATATTTTAAACAAATGCTGTTTTTGGAACTTTCTATTCATTAAAGAATTCTGGAAAAAAAAATCATGAAAGTTTCCACTAAAATTGAAAAAAATTAATCAGCACAACTATTCCTTTTAAAGGAAACGCAAAAATGAAATTTGTGTCATCATTTATTCACCCTCATGTCGTTCTAAACCTGTATGAGTTTCTTTCTTATGCTGAACACAAAAAAGATATTTTGAAGAATGCTGGTAATTAAACAGTTCATGGTCCCTATTGGCTTCCATAATATTTCTTTCCCTACTATGAAAGTCAATGGAGACCAAAAACTGTTGAGGTCTTCATAATATTTTATTTTATGTTCCACATACAGTTGAAGTCAAAAGTTTACATACACCTTGCAGAATCTGCAAAATATTAATTGCTTTACCAAATTAAGAGGGATCATACAAAATGCATGTTATTTTTTTATGTAGTACTGACCTGAATAAGATATGTCACATAAAAGAAGAGAAAAGAATAGTTGAATTTATACAAATGACCCCATTCAAAGGTTTACATTCACTTGATTCTACATACTGTTATTTTATATTTTTTTGTTTAGTGATAGTTGCTTATGAGTCCCTTGTTTATCCTGAACAGTTAAACTGCCCACTTTTCTTCAGAAAAATCCTTCAAGTGACACAAATTCTGTGTTTTTTCAGCATTTGTGTATTTTAACCCTTTCCAACAATGACTCTATGATTATAAGATCCATCTTTTCACACTAAAGGCAACTGAGGGACTTATATGCAACAATTACAGAAGGTTCAAACGCTCACTGATACTCGAGAAGGAAACACAATGCAGTAAATCAGGGTAAATTTAAATTATTTTGTCTTCGGAGAAACATGCATCTTCTGTAGCTTCTGAAGGCAGAACTAAATAAAAGAATATTATGGCAAAATAAGAAAAATTTACACATCTTCATTCTGTTCATCTTCAAAAGTTTACAATGCATCGTTTTTCCTTCTGGAGCATCAGTGAGCGTTTGAACCTTCTGTAATTGTTGCAACTGAGGGACTTATATGCAACAATTACAGAAGGTTCAAACGCTCACTGATACTCGAGAAGGAAACACAATGCAGTAAATCAGGGTAAATTTAAATTATTTTGTCTTCGGAGAAACATGCATCTTCTGTAGCTTCTGAAGGCAGAACTAAATAAAAGAATATTATGGCAAAATAAGAAAAATTTACACATCTTCATTCTGTTCATCTTCAAAAGTTTACAATGCATCGTTTTTCCTTCTGGAGCATCAGTGAGCGTTTGAACCTTCCGTAATAGTTGCATATGAGTCCCTTAGTTGTCCTCAGTGTGAAAAGATGGATCTCAAAATCATACAGTCATTGTTGGAAAGGGTTCCAAAACACAAAAATGCTGAAAAACCACAGAATTTGTGGGACCTGAAGGATTTTTTTCTGAAGAACATCGGACAGTTTAACAAACAAGGGACTTATGAACAACTATTTGATTTGGTAAAATAATAGACATTTTGCAGATTCTGCAAGGTGTATGTAAACTTTTGACTTAAACTGTAAGAAAGAAACTCAAGAAAATAAAAGTTTAGAATGACATGAGGGTGAGTAAATGATGACAAATTTTTAATTTTTGGGTGAAAAACTATACTATTCCTTTAACATTGATAATTGATAATAATAAGAATTGTTACTTTAGCATGTGATTTCATATTTGCTTTTGGACATCTGCTAAATAACTAATTAAACTAATACAACAAGAGTACTTGAGATCATATGAAGCCTTTGTCTTGAAGTCTGGCTTGAGACTTAGTAAAGAGCAAACACACAGAGCTTAAAGGCCAGTATGTGCCAAACCTAATGACAAACATTCTACAGTTACTAAGAAACCTGACAGCAGTCAGTGACTCTAATTACCATTACTATAATCTATGCACAGTGTGAGAGGGAAAGAGTTGAGGCCATATGTTCATGACTTCATGTCTGAATACGTAACAAGAGTGGTATATTGTTGCAGTTCACTGGAGTGTATATGTCTATCTGTACAGTATATTTATATATGTGTGTGCGTGTATGTGTGTGTGTTCCCTGGGCATTTCCACTCCCAACAGTATCCTCATTAGTAAAGTCTTGCCATGGCACATTTGCATGAATGCAAGAACGCAACTGAGATTATATGGCATGACTACAGGAGTCATGACAATATGACTGCCTATGACAACAACAGGTGTTGCTATTTATAAGCGTGCAGGTTCACTTAGGAAAAGACAAAGAAGAAAGAATTATGATTGTAGACATAAAGAAACAAAATTAATCCAATGGGAAATTTAAAATGTACATGCACTTGTGACATATTTTTTGAGCTGGGCTAACTCAAAAGTGTATCACATTTAAAATACAAAATTATTTGATAGATTCTGCTTCATATAAAAGACAATTTTATATATATTTAAAGTAAATAAATAATTCCATTAAATATGACAAAATATAATTGTGACCCTGGACCACAAAACCAGTCTTAAGTCGCTGGGGTTTGTTTGTAGCAATAGCCAAAAATACATTGCATGGGTCAAAATTTTTGATTTTTCTTTTATGCCAAAAATCATTGAGAAATTAAGTAAAGTTCATGTTCCATGAAGATTTTTTGTAAAATTCCTACTGTAAACATATCAAAATGTAATTTTTGATTTGTAATATGCATTGTTAAGAACCTAATTTGGACAAATTTAAAGGTGATTTTCTCAGTCTTTTTGATTTTTTTGCATCCTCAGATTTCTGATTTCAAATAGATGTATCTCAGTCAAATATTGTCCGATCCTAACAAACCATACATCAATAGAAAGCTTATTTATTGAGCTTTCATGTGATGTATAAATCTCAGTTTTGTCAAATTTAACCTTATGACTGGTTTTGTGGTCCAGGGTCACATATATATATATAATATGTTTTTTACTAACCCTCATGTGGGTTAGTATTTCTTCCAGTGTGGTTGCTCCATTCCATACAATTAATCCCTTATGGGGACTGAGGCTTTTTGCAAAATTACCATGATTATCATTAGTGGTTCCATATTTAAATTTTCGTCTATTCCCCACACAAAGCTATAATATGGCTTCAGGTGACTTGGAATATACCACACAAGTTAGTTCCAGTCATTGTAATTATATGGTAAAAGAACAATTCTTTACAATTTCTGTCTTTGTGTTCCAAAAAATAAATTCAAAGAGTTTTATAACATGAGAGTAAAGTAAATAATGACAGAATTGACCGTTTTGGGTGAATGACCCCTATAGAATTCCTATAAAAATTAAGTTGGGGGTTTCAAAAGCTATTTGTAAACCATTTTAGAGAGTAATTGTCTCTAAGCCTATTGTATTAAAGGGATAGTTCACCCAAAAATGAAAATTCTGTCATTAATTACTCACCCATATCATTCCAAACCTGTAAGACCTTCGTTCATCTTCTGAACACAAATTAAGATTTTGATGAAATCCGAGAGCTTTCAATGTTTTTGTTCTCTTTAAACACAAAGTATTCTCATAGTTTCATAAAATTCAGGTTGAACCACTGATGTCACATGGATGATTTTATCAATGTCCTATCTTTTCTGGGCCTTAAACGTGGTAGTTGCATTGCTGTCTATGCAGGATCAGAAAGATTTAATCAAAAATATCTTCATTTGTTTCCCGAAGATGAACAAAGGTCTAACAGGTTTGAAATAACATGTGGGTGAGCAATTAATGACATCTTTGGATGAACTGTCCCTTTAAATTTGTATTACAGAAAAAAAAAAATTAAACTCTTCCAACAATCTAAAAAAAGAAATTATGATCAGAACAATTGTCTAATTTTCTTTTATTGTCCTTTTTAGATTTTAAGTGGATCATGACCTGTGGAGGGATTAAATATCCCACTGCCAACAAAGGAGGAAGATGTATTGGGATTTAAAACAAAAACACATAGATTTATCATACTTACTGACAACACAACAAGTGAATCTGGACAATGCTTTAGTCCAAAATGAATTCATAAAGTTTTGCATTTAGAAACCATTGGAAAGTCTAACGAAACCACCAGATAATTTTGAATGAGGCTTTACTGGTTTGGAAATGGAAAACAAAATAGTTAGTTGTAGCCACAAACTTATCAGTGACCTGCCACCACAGGTCAGTTGCCAATGGATACTAAATGATAAAAAGAAAAACTATAATGGAAGGACACGCAGGTGATTTGATCTGTTGGCACAATGGTTCTCTGATCACATGAAAGAAAAAAAATGAATGGCAGTACCTCCAGATGACTCTCTGGGGAAGACGGCTCAAGGCTCCTGCAAGTTTTCGAGCAATGTCTTCTGACAGATACTTCACTCCTGCACCAAATGACACCACTACGAAACCTTGTTCATTTGTATCCTTCACCCAGGCTTCAAACTCCTGCAGACACGCAAATCAAATACAAAGTTCAACAATCTAGGAAGTTTGTGATCACTATATTCACAACACAAAGCAATTCAACATTATATTGAAATCAAAGAATTGCATTTGTTTCATGGTAGATGTGGTCTGTTGTGATTTCCCACTTCTTCAGTTGAAGAAACATTCTTGAGTCTCGGGTTTTGATAGCAGAAAGAATAGACTTCTCCATAGAAAACCAGACTCTGCTGCCGAAACAACCAAGCCAAGCCATCCATAGAGAACTAGTTCAGCTTGGTCGAGGAAGGGTTCTTATACCTGCCTTCTCACACAAACATGTCAAACTGAGTTATTGGGGGTCCTTGGATTTACCATTATAATTTGAAACATATGTTCTTCCCCACAATGGCCTAGCTGGAGGCCCCTAACATAACAAGTTCTTCTTTACCCTGGCCTCTCTAGTGGGCCATGGCCCAAACATATATGTGACCCTGGACCACAAAACCAGTCATAAGGTTAAATTTTACAAAACTGAGATATATACATGATATGAAAGCTCAACAAATAAGCTTTCTATTGACGTGTGGTTTGTTAGGATAGGACAATATTTGGCCGAGATACATCTATTTGAAAATCTGAAATCTAAGGGTGCAAAAAATCAAAATACTGAGAAAATCACCTTTAAAGTTGTCCAAATTAAGTTCTTAGCAATGCATATTACTAATCAAAAATTAAATTTTGATAGGTTTACAGTAGGAATTTTACAAAATATCTTCATGGAACATGATCTTTACTTAATTTCCTAATAATTTTTGACATAAAAGAAAAATCAATCATTTTGACCCATACAATGTATTTTTGGCTATTGCTACAAATATACCCCAGCGACTTAAGACTGGTTTTGTGGTCCAGGGTCACATATTTTGCCTAATATAAAACAGATCATATGTGACCCTGGACCACAAAACCAGTCTTAAGTCGCTGGGGTATATTTGTAGCAATAGCCAAAAATACATTGCATGGGTCAAAATTTTTTATTTTTCTTTTATGCCAAAAATCATTAGGAAATTAAGTAAAGTTCATGTTCCATGAAGATTTTTTGTAAAATTCCAACTGTGAACATATCAAAATGTAATTTTTGATTTGTAATATGCATTGTTAAGAACCCAATTTGGACAACTTTAAAGGTGATTTTCTCAGTCTTTTTGATTTTTTTGCATCCTCAGATTTCTGATTTCAAATAGATGTATCTCAGCCAAATATTGTCCTATCCTAACAAACCATACATCAATAGAAAGCTTATTTATTGAGCTTTCATATGATGTATAAATCTCAGTTTTGTCAAATTTAACCTTATGACTGGTTTTGTGGTCCAGGGTCACATATAGCTTCACCATATGAGACCCACCATACACTCCTAAAAACAGAGGTGCTTCACGATACCATAGAAGAACCCTTCTATTCTAAATGGTTCCACAAAGAACCTTTAACATCTGAAGAACCTTTCTGTTTCACAAAAGGTTCTATGTGGCAAAAGAAGGTTCTTCAGATTATTGAAAGGTAAAAAAAAAAAAAGAGATGGTTCTTTAAAGAACATTTGACTGAATGGTTCTCTGTGGAACCAAAAATTGCTCTTCCATGGCACTGCTGTGAAGAATCTTTTAAAGCACCTCTATTTTCAAGAGTGTATGTGATTCCTGCAATGTCTGCACATTTCATTCATTCGTTTCATACATGATTATAATAGTAAAATAACTTGATGCCAAAATGCTTGATTAATTCACATTTTGACCAATAAAAATATTCAATAGGTTGCATCTAAATTAAATACATTTGTTTGACTTATTAAAAATATAATTTTAATATGACTTCATACATCAAAAGTTATTTCAAGGGTTAGATAAGCTAGAAATACCACTGTACATGAATCTAGTAATTATTCAGTACCATAAAGTACCATAGTATTACCATCTGATACTATAGTAAGCACTCTGAACAGAAGAGAACAAAGTTTGTTAACACAATACTAAACATTTGTTTTATGAGGCTCTGCTGTCGTAAACATGCAATGAAATGGCTGAAGAATGCAACTTATTATTGGTGTTTACCAGCACATTGCAACAGTTTGTTCAAGTCTTAAAGGGACATTACTCACAACTTTGAACTTTCCATTTTTAAACAAGTGAAAACATTTGGTTCCTAATTTAAAATCTCAAGCTGCTTTACCTTTGACTAAGACAGACTGCATGTTTAAAAATCCCTCAACCTGAAACAATCATGATTAGGATTGCTCAAAACCTGTTTTACCTATTATGTCAACCATAGAGAAATGGCATTTTTGAGTGGTAACTGAAATGCCATCACAATGGAAAACGTCATTGTCTTTTTTAAGTGGTGTAAATAAGACTTTAGACCACACTGTAAAAAGTTTACCAATTTCAACTTAAAAACTTAAGTTTAGCAGCTGCCTTAAAATGTTAAGTTAAATCAACTCATTTTTATTGTAACTTAGATTTTTAAGTTGAATCTGGTGAAAACTTTTTACAGTGCAGATGTGTCAACCCCATTTTTGATTAAGGACGAGACTGGACAAAATCTCAGCTTGTTTCAGTTGATTTTTAAACAAAAAAAAATTATTAAACCTTGGTACATCTGCGAAGAGCAATCTGGAGCCTAAAAAACACTTCTTCCTGGTTTAAAAACCAATACTGCGGTAAATCAAAAGGTATTACTAAGAGAACTTAATGTACACATACAGAAATCACAGAATATGAACCAAACAAAAATATCCCCTCACTGCTCTTGGGTGGATTTAGTATTAAAAGATAACCTTAGCTTTAATAAGCCACCTAAAGCAGAACATTAACACAAAGTTAAGACTAAAATGAGACACTATATGGCTAATATTAAATTCCAAAGTGGAAAAATTAATTAGATGGCTCTTGGACAGTTGTGTCAGCCAAAGATATTTTGTCATTTGATTTCAGATAATTGTACATTGAGGCGAGAGCAAGCCATGTGATTGTGAAAATGTGTTCTGTCATGACATATAACATCTATATACAACTTTATCTAGTTACTTAAAAATCTGATAAATGTTTATTCATCTTGCTTATTCAGTTGATGATGATTTTTGGTTTAACCTTAGTTTAGGTTTAACTAATTTAACCAACTAAAAGCTTGAACCACACATGGAAGACTACAGATTATATATTTTTTAAACTTATATACTGTACACAGCAATAAATACACACAGAGTTTTATTATTATAGCCGAAAGATTTAAATATTACATATGACAAATGTAAATATTTACTGAAAATGTGTGCAGATGTACAGTACAGAGCAAAAGTTTGGACACACCTTTTCATTCAGGTGTGTCCAAACTTTTGGTCTGTACTGTAGATATGAATTCAACTGAAAAAACTTGTGAAAAAATATCTTTCAGGTGGTCAAATAGCAAATAGCAAATAGTGGTGATCTGCAGCCACCTACTGGTAAAAGTTATTTGTAGTCATGTAAATTATCCATGTTATCCCCATGAATTAAAGTTAGAAATGTGGGTCTTTTATAAAGTGAATTTTACGTAAAAAAGCAGTTTTTGTACAAAAATCCATTTAAAAAAATATTTATTTATTAATTTAGATATATTTAAAAATATCACTAACCCACTGAAAAATGCACAAATGTAGAGTAAAAACTTTAATAAACAGAAAAATATACAGTACAGACCAAAAGTTTGGACACACCTTCTCATTCATTTGAATGAGAAGGTGTGTCCAAACTTTTGGTCTGTGCTGTATTCAATGAACTTTGTGGACCTAATTGCGACATAATGTTGTTGAAACACAGTATATGTGCACACAATATGTGCAAAATTACTAGAAAAGGGACATAATGTTACTATCTATAATACACTGTTTACATGGAGTAAACATTGTTAACACATAACCAGAAGTTCATTCACCTAGACCTAGAAAAAAAGTATTCCCACAACAAAAACAGATTTACAGCTCAAATTATAGACTTAAATTATTATGAGTAATAAGTGCTTTACCAAAAACAAGAGCATGCCATTTTAACCTTTTAATTGTTTTTTAATTGTTGGTTCACATTTTTGAGCTTTAGCTGTTGATTATTATATTACAGCATTATTTACATATTCGAAAAATGCTAGATACAAATCTAAGATGAGTAAGGCTTTGTATTAGCATTTAGCATTCAATAAATCATGACTGTGGTCTATTACAATACTTGCAATTCTAAGCAACTCGATTCTGAAACTGAATGTATTATGGTAAGTAGAAAGTGCATTGTTAGAACTGTAGTGCAACTGTTAGCACAAAAAATATGGTATTAATGAGACTTAGTGTAAGCCTTTTGTGTTAGCAGTTAGCTTCAGAATAAGTAGTTTTTTTTGTGTGTGTAAGACCTGCTTTTTTGCTGGTTGAGGGAGTCCAGCTGCAGCTGAACAGCCTGCATTGGCCTGGCACTGACTGTCCGCTCCTCACACTGGTCTCAGTGTCCTTCATACACACCCGACAATGGCCACATTTACACACATTAACACACACACTCACACACCCTGCACTGACAAACACGCTATTTGCATTATGGCTCCACAGCATACAATGAGGCCATTTGGGCGCTTGGTATTCCAAAAGTGCAAGCTTAGGTTCAGAACCCCCACTCCTATTCAATGGACAGCTCCGCGCAATCACCCGCATTGATAAGAACAGCCTTTGTGAGCATAACGCCCGCAAGACTTCATATTATTGAGCAGAGATAATAATGACTTAAATACACTGGATTTTATAATGTTTATATAGCTACTTGTTTGTTTTCACCACTTCCGGCCTAATGATATTTAAACTGGAAAGTGAACCTAGGTCACTTGTTTAAGAGAGTGGGTTGTGGCATTTTTGTGTGAGGCTGGAGATATTTGGCATTCCTGTAAATCTTTAAATAAAAATGTGGTTCCTGCGTCAGTCGATCCCCTTATCAGGACATGATGTCATTTTCTTGCCATTCATGAATGCAAGCGTCAAAAGCACTGCATGTGCACACAATGCATTTACTGAAAGAACAAGGGAGCTTTGGAATAGAAATTGTAATTGTAGTTCCAACAGTGGATTGTGGAAAAGACAAACACATGTTTTGTTGTTTAAACTGATCCAAATATACAGTTCATTAGCTTTCCATTCAGGATGTGAACTAGTAGGCAATTTAAAAAAGATAAGCTGATAATTATTTTCCTGCTATGGCCAAAACCTGATAAATGGGTGATAATATAATTCTGTACTAATTTGTCTAAATAAACAAAAATAAAACACTGAAATCATTCATTTTAAATGTTAAAATGAGGAATCAAATTATAATGTACAGTATGAAAAGGGATGTTATTGTACTTGCTAAAGATTACATTTGACAGTGTTGTTAAAATATTCATGTTTTTAAAGATTAAGTGAAAACTAGATAAAAAAAAAGTGTCAAGACAAACTTTGAAGTTGGTTTAAAAAAGCCAGACCAGAGAGGTTAAATAAGTTTTATAAGCTAGAAGTTGTAATGTTTTCAGTTTGAAGTAGTTTAAAGCTTAAAGTAGTTTTAAAGATTAAAATTTGAATGTTTTGAAGGCAATACAGTCTGTTGCTCAATTTTTTTTTTTATTATTATTTGAAATTTTAAATATTTTTTCAGAAGAAAGACAGACAATTCAAATTTTAATGATAATCTTCTTCAGACATTGTTCTTTAAATAAAATAAGTATCAGCTGTATACAAAGTGACCAAAAATTGGTTTTCAACCACTGAAAATTGGTAATATTCAACAATCTGGGCATGGAGCCTAATTGAGATCCCCATATCTCTGATACTAAATGATATTGGGCCTTGAAAATTAAGGTTTCAAAATAAACGTTTATTTACAACTAGAATCTAAAAAAAAAAAATGTTATAGGCGTCCAAACTTTGGAAAAAGAATATTTATGGCACTCAGAGAGGTATGATCAATGCAGTTGTCTTGACAGAAAGAAACATATAGATAGATCTTTAGTTTCAAGATTATTTGTTCTTCAAACATTTCTCTTTAAAAGAAAAGTAGTACCACATTTTTGAAAACTTAACACTGACAATGTGTATATTTTAATGATTTACACCTGGAGGCATATTGAAATTCCAATATCTCTGGAACCGAATCTCATAGGGCTTTAAAAATAAAGATGCCAAAAGGAACGTTTGTTGAGACCCAATATCTAAAGGGGCAGTAAGATATCTTTAAAACTTGAGTTACATGCATGCAAACTTTGGAGAAAAAAAAAAAAAGCGCTGTTTCCCCATTTTTGAATGGTCACCACTGGCACATAATGCAACAAAGATTGGTAAAGTCAACTGATTTTACTAACAGACCTACCAATCTCTGTGTAAAAATAACATTATGATGTTGCTATCTTTATGAAGTCATTTTTACCCCCCTAAAATTTGGCTTTAAATCTCAAGTGAAAATTGCCATTTTGACCCCCCTGTACAAAACAGTGGATTACTCAGTAAATATTCATCCATGGAATTTATTATTTTGGGTTTCATCACTATACATGTATATCTTTCTTCAGAAAAAATATTAGCAACATCAAAAATTTGAGTCAGAGACCTCTGATTGAGTTGACACTGAATGTCCCTATTAGAAAAACAGATGTCAATATAAATCTATGGGATATTTATCATTTTTAAACTTCAGTTTTATGAAAGCCATAAGTCTGATCAGTTAGAAACGATATAGCACACTAAGTCAAAAAAAAGTCAGAAGAAGAAGTTGTTTAAATAGCAATTTCTCATTCGCATAGAGGGTGGGCTAAAGACACTCGGACAAACAGTTCAAGTGTCTACAAAAATAATGATGCCATCGAAACTAATCAAAATGTGATTTCATTAGACCATCGCCTCTAGTATACAGTCTGAATGTTAGCTTTAACGCACCCTCTATGGTGGCCCGGAAACATCACCACAAAATCAGCTGATTGCACAATAGTCGGCTTTGTGCTTGTTGGTCCATATGCAAAACTCAAGTGTTCATAAAAAAAGATCGGTACAGTAAAACTGTTCTATATTTTGTTTGCCATTGCTCCTATGAAGCACTTATGTTAGCTTTAACACACTCCATGTAGAAACAGCACCAAAAATTGGCCTTAAGCAATAGGGTGATTTGTATTGTCTCATATGGGAAGTCCAAGTATTGAAAATTAGGATTTTGTTAGACCATTACAATGTATGATGCCAGTTCAACCATGAAGAGAGCTAAGAAAGGCCAACTCAAACTGACTGGCGCATTCAACTGTAGTAATTAATATATATGAAGTACAAGTGTCCACAAAAACCATAAAATAAAATAAAAATTCTAAATATATATTTTCTTAGATAATTGGAAACTGCATTAAACTCTTTTGTCAGATTTATCACACCTTTACAGGTGGTAGAACAATAATTAAGCTCATTCAACTCATTCAAGGGAAAGTTCTAATGAATAACTAGTTGAAATTTAGCCTTGTGATAGATAGTTAAAGGGGTAGTTTACGCAAAAATGAAAATTCTGTGTTCTTACAGTTTTGGAATAACATGAGGGTGAGTAATTAATGACAGAATTTTTAACCCTTTGAGTACAATTATGCACAGGAGCATTTCCATCGGTTTGTTTCCATTTTTGTTACAGCTTGATTCCACTGTGTTAAGTAACACTTCCTTTTTATGCTTGCATGCTCCTGCCATTGTAGTATGGTACTAATATTTGTGCATCCCTAAAAGTGATGCCCCAAAAACAGTAAAACAATGTTTAGAGATTGTTTCTTACCTGTGGCAAGGGGCTAGGGGGTTTGGTGAGGATGCCACCTACATAGACAACATGTGGCAGAGTTGGTCTTGGAAACTCGAGCGCCATGTCAGTACACAGCATCCAGAGTCGACTGTTCTGAACTAGATCATGCATAGACACAGAAGGCTGGATGTTGTATTTCCTCATGATGCGATCATACTTGGGTAGTACCAGGAACTGGACACCAAATCTGGAAACCAGGTAGACTGCTGTGTTAGCAACCCGTTGAAACAATGACATATGGTCCGTTAGTAGAGAGTTAAATTCTGGAACGTAAGATAGAGGTGCCGGCGCCCCAACTTCCGCAGGGTACCACAGTCCCGTGCTAAACACTGCGTACTGGACACCCAAAATGTGAGCTATGACAAATCCACACATTTCATTGGGATCAACAAGCAGGAGGTCAAACTTTTCACGTTTTAGCTGCTCCATGACAGAAGCACTCCCAACAACGGCATCACAGTTTTGAGAATAATGGTCCAGGATGTCGAAAAGCTCCAGTGCTGTGAGACGCCCCGAGAAGATGTTGTGAACTTTTGATTGGAGGAAGTCATCGGCTGAGGTGCTGTTAAAGATCCCAGGGTAGCGCTGGAGACGATAATGGTTGGAAGGTGGGATCTCGCGACCTTCGGAGACCAGGAAGACTGTGTCGTGGCCCTCAGCGTGAAGAGCAGAGGCCAGGGTTTTAAAAATATACAGGTGGCTCTCAAACATAATTGGAGGAACTACCACGATCTTAGCTGCCCACGAGAAACTCGTCGTTAAACACCACAGCAATGTGGCAAGCAGGAAAAAAGCCTTCATGACTGCAAAGGGAAAGACAACAAATGATTAGTGATTTGTCTATCATTGACCCTTGTACTGAGCAACTACACAAATCAATACTTGTGTTAGCATTTTAGCATCCATGAAAGCATAACTGAGTCTTATTACAATATTGTGGCTAATAATGAATATTACAAAACAATAAATGGAATTAATAGTAGTGTTAATATCAGAACATAGCCTCAGAATGTTCAAGAGATTTTAGCAACATTAAACGTATTGGATAAATTGAATATCATTGGATATTAAAGGGATAGTTCACCCAAAAAACTTACTTATATATTTAGTTTAATAGAAATAAAAGGCCGTAAAAGGTAACAAGTGGAGTTACTGTAAAAAGAGTGCACTTTCAATACTGTTTCCTAACACACTTAAATACACATTTAAAAAGTAATAATGTAACAATTGTTTGTTATAATAATTTGTAATAATGTATATTTTCCTTCATGATTATTTAATTCAAGTTCCAATAATCTTTTGTCGTGATTTAAATAAATATACTTCACATACTATATAAAGACCTTGACTATAATTTTAAAGGGATAAAAATCCATGTTTTACTCACCCTCAAGCCATTCTAGGTGTATATGACTTTCTTCTTTCAGACAAATAAAATTGGTGTTATGTTATGTAAGGGATAATGTACAGGCAGCCGGTAGTTATCGCAGAAATAAGCCCCGACAGTGTGATCAGTCTTGTATCACACTGAAGGGGCTTATTTCGCGATAACTACAGGCTGCCTGTACATTATCCCGCTTATTACACGGCTACTTGCCACATAAGGAAAAAAACTGGACATGAATATGAATTTGAAACCTTTTATTGGCATATTTGTTTTAAATTAACATTTTTATCCTTCCGCAAAACGATATAGTACCACGTGACTAACATTCAAACTATGTACGTTAGTAAGACAATTTAAATAGATTAATGTCGAAATTTTCCATTGTTAATTGTGGTTGTCCAGTGTTTGTCACAAGATGGCGCCAAACGGTAATCTTTGTTGGCACGGAGGGATTTTAAACATACAAGTAGTACCGGCTATGCGTTATTACTTTGGAGCGGTGATTATTTGAAAAGATCGAACCTGCAAATGTCTCAACTGACCAATCAGAATCAAGCATTCCAAAGAGCCGTGTAATAAAGAGTTATATTATTCAATGTGCTGGCTTTTTCAACCTTTATAATGGCAGTAAACAGGTGTTGGGATTTAAAAGCAAAATAAAGTGCATCCATCTATCATAAAAGTACTTCACACAGCATGTGGTGGTGATGGACGTATGGCAAAGGATGTAGCCGTAGTGTAAGCGCCGGTGAGAAGTGGAGTGGAGTGCAGTGGAGAGAGCAAAACTAAACATTGGTCACAAATTACAAAGTACAAAACAAGTATTTTTTTAGAACTAATAAAACATAGAGTACAGCTAAAACAGTTAATTTCTTCACATGGTTTCCTTTGCTGTAAAAAAAACTTGGGTTCTCCCGAGACTAGTATATTCTTACCGGAGCTTGCGCTACACTTATATGTCATAAAGTTTTAAATATGGATATTTTTCCTCACACAAATGCATTGTTTCGCTTCAGAAGGTCTTTATTCACCCCCTGGAGCCATGTGAAGCACTTTTTATGATGGATGGATGCCATTTTTGGGCTTCAAAGTCTTGACCCCATTCACTGGCATTATAAAGCTTGGAATAGCCTAAACATTTTTAAATATAACTCTGATTGTATTCATCTGAAATAAGGAAGTCATATACACCTAGGATGGCTTGAGGGTGAGTAAATCATTTTTGGGTGAACTATTCCTTTAAGTACTGTTGCACGGGATAAGCTAAAGTGCTGGAAAAACTGTTTTTATTAAATGCTATTGTTAATGATTTTAAAATGTGTTTGTGAATGTTATGAGCTCTGATCATTCACCTGAATCTCAGCTTCATAACAAAGCCATTGCATAGTCATAAAAGTGCAAATATTCTAAACCTAAATTATTCATTTTGGCTGTAGTTACAAAGCATTTGAATCCAAATACAAAGGGATAGCATTTAGAATCAGTGACTGATTTAACCCGCTGGCCCAAGACGCACAGACGCACACTGTGTTCTCTGTGTCTGAGAAAATGTGCGTCATGACTGAGGTTGTATGTGTGGGCCTATGACACTGTAGATTGTTTCCTCTAATATAATGAGCAAAGTTCATTGCGCATTCTGCAAACACACACTTACACACACATTCAAGTTAATTCACCTTTACACGCACATTTCACACAAAACAGCTTCATCGTCCTCCCAACTATATTGAAATGTTTATAGGTTGTTTACACTGCACACAGTTCCTATTTGTTATTTCCTATTAGGACTGTTTAAAATAATCAGGTTTCCCCACACTCTTTTCAAACTATTGAATACAAGGAAGAATTATATTTCATTTATTCCTATTTTCATTTATATGTACACTACCAGCCAAAAGTTTTTGAACAGTAAGATTTTTAATGTTTTTAAAGAAGTATCTTCTGCTCATCAAGTCTGCATTTATTTAATCCAAAGTACAGCAAAAACAGTAACATTTTTAAATATTTTTATATTTCCAGTCCCATGATCCTTCAGAAATTATTCTAATATTCTGATTTGCTGCTCAAACATTTATTATGTTGAAAACAGCTGATTAGATTTTTTAGTTTGTTTGATGAATAGAAAGTTCAGAAGAACCGATTTTTTCTGAAATAGAAATCTTTTGTTACATTATAAATGTCTTTAATATTTATCTTTGATCACAGAAATAAATTACATTTTAAAATATGTTCAAATAGAAAGCAGTTATTTTAAATTATAAAAAATTTTTCACAATATTACTGCTTTTGCTGTATTTTGGATCAAATAATTGAAGGCTTGTTGAGCAGAAGAAAATTCTTAAAAAAAAAAAATAAAATCTTTTGACTGTATTAACTAAAACAGTATGATTTTGTTGTTGTTGCTGTTGAAAGAAATTTATAATTTTATTCAGTAAGGATGTATTAAATGGATCAAAAGTGACAGTATATATTTTTACTCAGTTACAAAAACATTGAGTTCATATAAATGCTGTTCTCCTGAACTTCTGCATACACTGTAAAAAGTTTTCACTGGATTCAACTTAGCTGCCTTAAGTTTTTAAGTTAAATCAGCTTAAAACTACAAGTCATTTTAACTTATTACAATAAAAATCAGTTTATGTAACTTTGAATTTAAATGACTTAAGTTGATTTAACTTAAAATCTTAAGGCAGCTGCTAAACTTAAGTTTTTAAGTTGAAACTGGTGAAAACTTTTTACAGTGTATTAAGATGATTTCTGAAGTGACACCTAAGACTGGAGTAATGTCTGCTGAAAATGTAGCTTTGCCATCATAGGAATAGATTAATTATTACAATTAGTTATTTTAAATTGTAATCATATTTCACAGTATTGAAATGAATATTAGCATATGTTTAATAAATGAAAAAAAAAAATCAAACTATAACACAAACATTTTCAAATGATGACTAACTAATCTTTGAGGAAACAGTTTGAACTGGTTCATGGAAGTGACTCAAACTTACCAAATCTAACATTGTTTTAGCTACTGAGGTTTAAATCATTAAATCTCTTTTTTAACATTTCATGCTTGTAAGTCATAAGACTATTCTAATTAAATGTTAATTAAACAGTCATAGTTAGTTATTGCCTTAAAAATACAACAAATAAAATACAATGACCTATTTAGCCCTGGTGCTCAGGAAACATCTGCATGCCTTAGCAGCCCTAAACATTAATAACATGTTTTAAACAATCCCTAAGGCTTTGGTGTTCTAGTCTGGCATCTTTAAGCCTCTCTTTAGTCTCACACCTTAATTAAAGAACATAACCTACAGCAGGTCATGAGCCTGGGGAGCCAATAAACAGGTGTGTGCCAATGGTGTGAGGGGAGAAAGACAAAGATTCACATAAAGAACAAAAAGGCATAGGTTTGTTTAGAAATCATGAAGTCTCCATGTTGTGGTCTGCGTTTATAAATTGGATCCTTTCAAACAATAGTACTGTATCTTCATTTGGGCATTCATCCAAATGAGGTTGACCACATTTCTCATCCCTCAGGTAGCTAAAACAACGATGCTGCAGGGACAACCCCTCTCTAAAAACAAAAGCCAATGTCCGTGTCAGTAGTGGAAGCTATGAATGTTGCTGCCGTGTTTAAGATTTATCTAGAATGACTGTCCTAAAATAATAAAACATGTCAAGTGTGATGAAATACATCTATGAAACCCCTACCTGTAAATAACAAACAGGTGTTTAGTGGTATTCAGTCACAGTAAAGCTTCAGAACAAGGAGACTTAAGAAGGTATGTTTCCCAGGCCATATAAACCAGCTGTTGAGGTAAATTTCCCGTTTCTCTTGCTTTTAAATGACGGCTGTTGTTTCTAACGTGACCCTTCCACCATTTGGGTCTCTCGGTTTCAGGTGGGCTATCACTATTACAACATTTTTATACCAGACTGTTGACGGTTCCCATGGTAACCCCGCCAGAGTCAAGCTGTACCCTAGCAACGTCATAGCTTGTGTTACTAATGGTTGGTTCAGGTTTCCTGCCCATCAGAAAGGAGAATCATTCGCTATTAAACACATGGAAAACGCTGAGATGAATGATAAAACCGATATTGTGCTATTTAGGCTGTCACACACACAAAAAAAAAATCTCATAAAAATATATTATTTTGATTAAACTACTGTTTAATTTCCATACTTTTCTAAAGTACATTCAAAAGTAACCAATTTTCCACAAGAAAATTTCCAGAATATTACAACAATAAAAAAAATTATATATATTTTACAAATACTTGATTGTAAAATACAAATACTGATAAATGTTGTTGTTATAGTTTTTATGATCTAAATAGTTAAAAAGAAAATTAATATTGGAATTTAAAAAAGTGACTATAAAAGGTCATCGGTTAATTTGGTTTATTAGTCTAATCGGTTTATTGGACAATCAGTCTCAAAACGTCAGTCCATTTTTCCTTAATAACAAGGTCTCAGCTTTAAAACGTTTCAATTTTTAAGAAATGCACTAGGGCTGCACGATATTGGGAAAAAATTACATTGCGATATATTTTTTTCTGGAGATATATATTGCGATGTGTACAAATTCATTTATGTTCATCAGGTTGTTTTGAACTGCTTAAAAATCAAACAATTCAAAAATAATTGGGGTAAATTTGTAAGCATTTTCAAAGAATAAAAAATGTAAAAGTACAGTATAATCAAAACCTTGAAATAAAATACTTTTTAAAGCTTATTTTGGGTAGTTTCATAAACAGTTTGACTCACCTTATTCACTGTCAATTCAGGCAAATCAAGGCTCTAATATGAAATTAATAATGAATGTAGCTTTTACCCTGATAAAAGGGAAATCAGCTTCTTCCTTTCACGAAAAACATTAAAAGCTTAGCCAAGATGGAGGAACAGCTAGCTGATCAAAGCTGTTACAGGGATAACATTTTTTAGCAAGCAATTTTTAGTTTTGGAAATCCATTTATCTTTGCTGAAATTTCATGGTTGCTTAGCAACGGCAGACGCCACTCTGTCACTCAAGTTACAGAGCGCTTTGGAAAGAAGGAGAAAGTGGCGCGCCTAGCGTTTTCCACGCGTTTTTAGGGCCCGACATGTGAACGGTCCATTAAATTCGTAGTGTTTCCGCAAGTTGTGGCAACAACTGCCAGGCACTCCCGACAAAGCACCTGTTTTTGATCAGCAGCATCCTTTTTGTATCCAAAATACTTCCATATGACCGACGTTGCGTTTCTTTTTGCGACCAAATCTTCCATTTCGGCGCTTTTCTCCCGTCCCGCGCTCATTTCGCCATGCGCACGCAGAGACTGCATGCATGAAGTAGGTGAAGCAACGTGTGCATTGTAGTTTTTAAAGAACCTTTAAACATGAGTTAATTACTTTATTTTAGACAAATATAGATCCGTGAATAGAAAGTTTAGAAATACAAAAATTACATTTTTAAATCAGACACACATCATTTTTTTTTTTTTTGCCCTGCATCACGACTGCTACGATGTGACTATCGCGCATGCGTACATCGCGATGACGATGCTGAAACGATCTATCGTGCAGCCCTAAAATGTAATAATTAATTAATACCATTTTGTGGCTCTTTAATGTTTTGTGACAGATCACTGTATTGACTTATTAGATCAATCGACACGTGAAGCGATTGTCTTTTCTTATATACTTAACGCACAAAATAAACATGAATGAACATCAGAACGTATTTTATTTTAACCACGGAAAGAAGTTTAAGTCCACTGAAGTTAATCTACTCTCCACTGAAGTTAATCTACCCTGTTTGCAAAGGGTCAACTGAACAAACACCCATATTCTGAAGTATTAGCCAAAAGTTTAGACTAATATGAATTTGTATGCTATTTAGGTTAACACCTTAAGGGGATTTGTGATTTTGCACTACTTTTTTTAAATCTCTTTATTTACGTATTTATTAAACAGAAACACAGGGCTCTACAGTGTGACCATTTTAGTCACATTTGCGACTGAAAACTACTGCATAATATTTAGGAGCACCATGTGCGGCTGACCCGATTTGCGCTGAGGGCAGCTTCAAAGGTTTCTACATGTTTTTTCAACAGGGAGGGAGTTTGTAAATTAGATATTATTTAATACCTCTGTTAAATAAACAAGAAGTTAATATTAAGTGACTTGCATTGTCTGACTATAACACTATTGCCTGATTTTGCTCCATGTCGTCATCAAAAATGGTCTGAAACAAGTCACAACTGAGCCCCTGCGCATCCCCATTCAAACACAGTGTTGTTTAGTTTATGAATGAACGTGCATTTTTAAATGAATCTAGTGAGTCAGTGATTCAATTTCCCATTCATAAAGACAGTCACTTGCTTTATTCCTGAATGAATCAGCCATTCGAATTAATCAAATGAATTATATGATTCAGTAATTAAATCAGTGACTGGACACCACCTACTAGCAGATTTAGTTTCATTTTTAAAGTATCTTTTCAGTTATTTAAATCATTTAATATTTCTGTATTCAAAATTTCAAAATTTTGTATTTAAAACATTAATCTCAAGACGAATTTATGAATTTGATTGCACTCATGCCACCTCTGAGCCTTATTAAACACATTCTGTGCCACCTCTGTAGTACAAATGAATTTTTTTAATACTGATTTCATTTGATTGGTAATTTATTCTTATTCTACTTGTTCTTGTTGTTTTAATTAGAAATTTTAAAAAGCTTAAAAAAATTTTAAAGAGTCAATTTTTGATCCGATTTTTTATTATAGATTAGAACGTGCTCCTGAAATGTTGTCTGTGCCCCTAGTTTTTTTTAAGTTAGGAGCACAAGTGCTCCTAAAAAGAAAAGTAAGTGTAGAGCCCTGAAACAGTAACATTTTTAAGAGAAACTGAATTTTATATTTAAGTAGTGCATGTGTCCGACTTTAGCTCAACCAGGAACTTTCTAGGAGTTAGGGAAAGGTTATCAACACAAGAAGACATAACCTGATGTTATCAGCATGGCATTTTACATGCCTTTAAGACTTGACGTCACATTAACACACGTGCATTATGATCACGTGACACATTATGGTGATTGCGATACCTGATAAAAGATAATGAATACCTAGGCAATCTAGAACAAATCCAAAGGACTCACATGGTGTGATCAGAGCAAATGTGTGTTAGAGGTTTATCTAACAAAACTGGGGATTTCCCTGTTCATTAAAAAAAGCTTTTTATATTCATCAGCTGTTTTATTGATACTTTAAGACTAAACAAAAGGTACACGATTCATAAAATCAACAGTGGTGAACTGACCGTCACAGGTCTTTTTCTGCTAAATTAGGCAACAAATGAACTTGATCTAAACCTGTAATGATTCACTATGGCCACACAAATGAAGTACTACAGTTGGTCAGATACAACCTCATTCTAGGACCTTGCGTTGTGGAAAGGCCATGCTACTTAACTCAGTTGAGAGGTTAATGAACAAACCCCCATCTAAGACCCCCACCGAAGACACTACATACCTGGAAAGAATGACGTTAGTGAGAATAAGCGATTGGCTAATGGATGCTTTGCGTGTGGTCGGCGAGTTCGAATGGACTTTCAATATGCAAAGAAATGCAAAACCCACTAGGCCACATCCTTTTCAAGGAAAAGGTGTCCTCTATTCACAAGAGGACAAAACAGCTGATCATATCTTACAGTACTAATCCTAATGTCATGGAACACAGATAGGATTGCTGCGTATGAAAATGATATCTCACGCAAAGAGCTAAGCAATAATCTCTGTCCAAAACAAAGTTACATACAAAATCATAAAAACCCAGGTACATTAGACTTCTGCAATCACACCTTTTCTGATTCATCCTAGTACTTTTCAGTAGAATTTCACAACATATACACACAGGTATCATGTAAGCAGGAGTAAGGCGGAGTCCAAACAACAGACGCTCATAGAGCAACAGACCTTAAACTGGCCTAACAGGATCTTCCCTTCCCCCGCTGCACACATACAGTAAACACATACTAAATGCCCTCTAAAACATAATGCTTTGACGAGATTGGGAAAAATGAATGAAATAAGTTGTATGATAAGTCTATATGATAAGTTGTTCATATTATTTTTTATTCTTATTTATGTATTTGTTTGTTAGCATTACATTAAATGGGACACTCACCCAGCACTGAAGTGGGGACTGAAGGATGTAATTCACATATGATATTGATTTTAAGTAAAACCTAATTGTTAATTGCATTAATATTAGCAATATTAGCACACTTGCGTTCACCCAGATTGACCAGTCTTATTTTTGGATGCCTGGATTCATTAAGTTAAATGTTGGCATAATTCATTTGGCATAATCTTTTATTGTTAGTGGTTTTGCATTTTAAATATAGCATTAATATTATTCGTTTTTGAAATAATCAGTGTAGCATAACCATACATGCAGGTAGCCATTTTGTTGTCATGTGACAAGAAAGCCATTAAACAGGGAAGACCCTTTTAAACTCTCATGACATGAAGTTTTTATGAAAAGGCACATTTTGTTTAAGTCAAATGGAGGGGCACTATACAAAAACCCTTTTAAATCTAAAAAAACAGCCTACATCTAACAAACTTTTTATTTTGAAAAAAAAGCACTTTTACTGGTTACATGAACATATATATATATATATATTCAGACTTTCAACATATTTTTTAGCACCTTGGACATCCATGTAGGCTATACATAATATTCAGTTGTTTTTCATACATTTAGTTTATTTTGGGAAAAAGACCATGTCTGTGAATGTCATTCAATAGAAACACATCAAACTGGTCACAGGCCAAGTCAGTCAGAAACCATAAATAATAAACCCCTTATCCAAAAACTTAAAATTATGAAAACATATCGGAGACTAGGAAGATCAGAACTGGCTTTATCTCTTCATTTTAGTTTCTTTTAGATGGATGTTGAACAACTGGAATTGAATGTCAGTCCTACTGCAAGATGCCCCCTGCTAAACTATCGCTCGCCGGTTAAATATTGATGAATGAGGCCGGTAAAAGTGAGCAGGTAAATCTTTAGATCACGTCCCCAACGCTCACTGGTTCCTCAGTCTTCAGAAGACAATTTAAAAACATTATGTGGCAGGTACTCGATCATACCATGATACAGTCTTATATAAAACTCTATAATAAAAGCGAGTCGACTGAACACCGAGACTTCAGAACATGTCACATGCGAGCTTCTTCCATCTCCACAAAATAAACCAGAACCCAAAGGACACACCTAACCGTAGTCTACCTGTAAATAGAGAAGTATATTCTTTTCCGCACTCAACTGAATGTTGCGCGTAACACCTGTTTCTAACCTGAAACACCGCCCTTCGCCGCTTACCTGTGCAGGTGAACCCGGTAGATCGGTGTCTGAATGTCTGTGAAATTCACGTCCCCTCGCTCTCCTGAGCTTCTGACACTTTTACATAAATCCACAAATGGTGTTGGCCGGTTAAAACTGCCCGTTTGCCACAACAGGCGAGGTGGTTTTCCCAATGGCTAAGAGATGGGGCGTTGTGTATCAGAACTCCAGGGAGGGCGGGATATGCGAAACCTCAATTCACAGTCACTGCAGGGAGTGGTCGAGCCATAGCAGTGTAAACGCTAGAACAAAAGGCAGACTTCGGCCTTCCCTCAAATCCCCTGGGAAGCGTCAGGTGCGTCGTTTGCTCTTTCGACACAGGTATATTTGCATTCGAGGTGCGTCATCATGGCGCTTCTATTTAGGCAGAGCTGTGCTATAAATATGACGATACAGACTCACAGAGATTATTGACACAACTTCTCAAGAAAATAACATCATTCCACCTTTAACGTCAATTAAACAATACTAACTGACAAAAGGCTAATAAGCCTGCACTGTAAAAAGTTTTCACCAGTTTCAACTTAAAAACTTAAGTTTAGCAGCTGCCTTAAAATTTTAAGTTAAATCAACTTAAGTAATTTCAACTCTCAAGTTAAATCAACTAATTTTTATTGTAATAAGTTAAAATGACTTGTAGTTTTAAGATGATTTAATTTAAAATGTTAAGGCAGCTGCTGAACTTAGGTTTTTAAGTTGAATCTGTTGAAAACTTTTTACAGTGTGTAGAGTGCGTAATAGTCGTTTATAGTTCGACAAATAAATAATTTGTTCTGTTATAACAATAAGGGTGCCTGTTCACAATACTTACTAAAAGTTAATTATCACTAGTTCATAACTAAAGCAACTGAAGTAGCCCATTAAATGTGGTCTCTAAATCAAGTTTCCAAAGCACAAAAGCGAGAACTTTTGAAATAAACATTAATTTTCTGCCAAAACCTCATAGTTCTGAGATGAAGATGGGCACAACAATATCTCCTTTGTGTTTATGTGCGCGTGCGTGTTAGTGAGAGAGAGAGCGAGAAATAGAACATGAGGATTGTGTTTGAATCATTGATGATTCTCTTCAGTTTGTGCGGCTCGTGTTTCTGTGCACTGCTTCTGTGGGTGTTATACAGTTTAGAACCCCAACCCTTTAGACATGTATTCAAGGGTCAATAAAGTCACTGAAATGATAAACAAAGTGCCTCAGGTATTTAAAATGAGCACCAGCTGAAGAATATAGTGATGCCAGGGGTTGCTGATCATCTTGAATGCCTGATTCCTGAATCTTGATTCAAATGGGAAGATTGTAGCCAATGATTTTCTTAGTGATCAAACAATGTGCTGGAGTCAGATGCCATGACTGGCCGTAATGAATTGGGTTAAGATTAAGAAATATTTGATGATAAACTTCTTGAGATCTCCCAGGAAGTACAACTTTTGTTATGCCTTTTTAGCTATGTGGACAACGTCACCTTCCCATCTGAGCTTCTGAGAAATAATGATTCCTTGAAAACTAAAGGACTCAGCTGTGGTGACAGTTGAGCCCAGCAGCGCTGCTCCTAATTATGTGTTCAATGCCTCTGTAGACACTGCAGTGAGCTGTAGTTGTCAGATATCACCATTTGTTTTTTCAAGGCAAGTGTTGTTGAATATGTAGCTAATATAAAGTTGTTTTAATGCTAAAAAAATATATAATAATAATATATTCATTCAAATAATTTAAGACAAAAATGGATGGCATACTGAATGATATTTTCAAATGGATAGAAAAAATGGCTCTGAAAAGGTTAAAAAAACATGTTAAATATTTATTTCTGGCATTTATATTATAGGAAACAACCTCAACACATAAATTGTAATTAATTAAATTGTACTTAAACTTAAATATCTACTTGCTGATTCACAAATTTCCTGACAAAGCTTATTAATACACCTTTAACTCAGAATGAAGTTCTCTGACCTGTAAAATAAATGCAGACTGGAATTTCCAGTGTTCTTTCTTTGTACTTAATATAGGGTGTGGTATTTGATAGGTTTAAGGAAATCTATATCATCAAAGACCGTTAGCATTTCCATTCATCTCAGTTTCCATTCATCTCATCATCAATTGTCATGATGTCATGAGATGACACGTTTTCATCATACTTGGCTATACGTCTTAATGGGGAAGTTACTCATAGAATCGCTACTCATAGCATCGCATCTGTCAGCAGGGCTAACTGGCTAAAGCTTACTAGCAAAATCCTAACCATTTGTTTCTGTGTCTATTATCTAATCTAAAGTATGTTACTTGCCATTACTGAGTCATCATTAATTGGCCCAAACCCTTTGTGCCCTACCTCCAGTGTTTGCACTGTTTTTGCCAGTTAGATTAACAAGATTAGTCAGGTACATATAGTAGGTATTTATAACATTATGCAATATTTGCTTTATTTTTTACAGTAAATATGGGTAGTGTGTTACGTGTGACATATCTCAACATTTTCTGTGCTGTCCATCACATTATGACTTTACAAGACTTTACAAGATTCACCAAATGTTATTATAGGCAATAACATTTCCTTGGTTGCAATATAACTACTAGGAACAGTCATTTACAGACAGTGACATCCAAAGTTGCTCAAGCTTTCCGATTGTCTTGCCAACACCTAGAAAACAAAGTGTTGTAATCTCTATTTGTCCATCCAACGATAATCCCTGGTTGTAACCATTAAGACCACTTGTGACCATTCTTCTTCTGGATGTGTCCAAACACAAATAGCTATTTTGCATCTTAGTTCTATCCTATTTTTTTTTTTTTTTTACAGTAAAGTATTACAGTACAGTAAAATTATTTTAGATTGAGTGTTTTATGAAAGTAGTATTAATAAACAAGGATCTGTGTATATGAGTGTGGTATTGACTAGGATAATGGGTAGAGATTTCTTGATGACTGAGAGATTCTTCTTTCAGTCCGAAGTCTGTTGCTTTCTTTAAGTTACCTACACTCTAAAAAATGCTGGGTTAAAAACAACCCAACTGGGGTTTATTTGGCAGCCCAGCACTGGGTAAATATTGGACAGAACACATGCTGGGTTATTTTGACCTAGCTGGTTGGGTTAAATGTTTTCACCGAACTGGGTTGTTTTATATAAGTCAACTATTGTTTAAATTATATATATGTGACCCTGGACCACAAAACCAGTCTTAAGTCGCTGGGGTATATTTGTAGCAATAGCCAAAAATACATTGCATGGGTCAAAATTTTTGATTTTTTTTTTATGCCAAAAATCATTAAGAAATTAGGTAAAGATCATGTTCCATGAAGATTTTTTGTAAAATTCCTACTGTAACATATCAAAATGTAATTTTTGATTTGTAATATATACATTAAGAACCTAATTTGGACAACTTTAAAGGTGATTTTCTCAGTCTTTTTGATTTTTTGGCATCCTCAGATTTCTGATTTCAAATAGACGTATCTCAGCCAAATATTGTCCTATCCTAACAAACCATACATCAATAGAATGCTTATTTATTGAGCTTTCATATGATGTATAAATCTCAGTTTTGTCAAATTTAACCTTATGACTGGTTTTGTGGTCCAGGGTCACATATTATAATATTTCTGGCTTAAATGCACTGGGAATTAAACATCACACTCAGAATTATAGAGGCAACAGCAATAATCAAAAGGTGGACATTTGTTATAAGCAACAACACCCATGGACAAAAATATAAGACAAAATGAATTTATTTGGGTGACTACAGCATAGTTTACCATATTAGATACATTTAAACTAATTTGACAAGCATTTTAGAAATAAAATGTATTGTTTAAAAGTAGCATTGTAATTTAAGTGTATTCAACCATTCTCTGTAATCACTTTTTTACCAAAATAGTGCTAATTCTCATTCCGGCGTGTTGCCTAAATTTAAGACAGTGATGGAAAGTACGAACCTCAGACTGCTTGCATTTCATTTGTAGCTGAAAGATACTGTGATTGACTCCATAACCTGCCCATTAGCAAATGGTACTGAGATTAGAGAACATATTTTAACATCAAATAAAAATAAATTAATTATTATAACGAATAAAATCTGTTTACTATGTTATGCAAGGCAAAAGGCGTTTCCATCATGCAAAACAACCGTTGCTGACACAGCTGATTGACCTCATCCCTTTATGTTGCGTGGCATAAAATAATATAATTTACAGCACAGTGAAGACTTTATAAATGAAATAAAATGTATACAACCCTTTATTTCGCTGAAGAAGTGCACCAAATTGCCAGCGCTGAGAACCGCACTCTCCTGCAGAAGACGCAAAAAGCCCACTCAACAGCTGGGTGTTTCATCAGAATTAGGCTCAACCCAACGATTGGGTAGAAAAAAAAATAACCCAGCTTTAAACATGACCCAGCAGCTTAGTTACAGAAAAACTACCCAAAACCTTGGTAAGAATATTTAAAAATAACCCAATGAAATGACCCAACAAACAGAACCCAGCATTTGGGTTAAAAAAAAATAACCCAGCATTTTTTTTAAAGGTTGTATCAGCGATTTCTAGCCTAAAACATAAAGTGTCAATTTCAGCTGACCTGGACACAACACCAAACCCCTGACGCTGATTGGTTGGAACACTGTTTGTTTATCTGTGGAAAGGTTGGTAGTGCCGATTGTTTTTTTGGCATATCTCGGACCCTAGGCTGACCAGAGAGACGCGTTTTTTTCACAGACAATTTATGGGGCAGGCAGCGAGCGGATCGTGATGAAAGGTCAGCTGAATTTGACACTTTATGTTTCAGGCTAGAAATCGCTGATACAACCTTTAAGTGTAGAAGTGTCATTTTCAGCACACTTGTTTACACTTTGTTTGATGATGTGATTCATATTATAATTTTAGTTAAGAATAAAACTTCTTCTATATCACAACTTCAGTACATGGGACGTGAGTTTTAATGTCTTTAAAATCATTTTTGTGGCATACTGTAGCATTGACATTATGCAAATTAGAATTCACCCATGTTTCATTATGCTCACCTGTTTTCCATGTCCTGTTTGTTAGTATAAATAGTGCCATTGTTCAATTTACATATTTGGCTTCCTTTTTCTTCTTCACTTCAGTATTAAGTGTTGCTATCTTGTCTAGGAGGAAGAAAGGACCCTAAACCTTATACTTCCATGCATTATATTATTTGAATACTCATTTAACATTGAAATTTAGTATATGAATGGCACCCATTCAGGTCATCCATCCATCCCTACAGAGAATCCATTGGTGAGGAAGTAATGTAATAATAAGCTTCTCCAAATCTGTTCCGTAAAGAAACGGCATCATTTTGAATGGTATTATTTCTATTTATGGTATTATTACTGTTTCTTCAATGTGGAATAAAAAGACACAATTCTTCAAACTTTTGTTTTGAGTTGTTAGAAGACTAAAAATACAGCCTTTTGTATTTTTGTATTTGTAAATTTCATTAATTTTAATATATATCATGCTTGTAGAAAAATCAAACAGAAAGATCTGACTCTAAAACTTTTCCAGGACTTATTTTACTATCCGTCACTTGATCACAATTCAAAATTTACTCGTAATTTTAGGGCAGTATTGTATGTGTGTGTGTGTGTGTGTGTGTGTGTGTACTGTCGCTTGGCTGGTATCATATGAGACACCTGAGACTGATATCAATACTTAATCACCAACTGATACTCAGAGATAGAGAGAGGAGGGGTGGCTGGCAGAGTACAGTGTAGTCCAGGAAGAAGAAGAGATAGAAAATATGATCATTAGATAATTAGTGTATAAAAAGTTTTAAGAAAAAACTGTAAAAAAAAAAATAAAATAAAAAAATAAAAAAATTTGGTACCGAAGAACTAACTGGCGAAGACAGAAAAATTGAGAGAGAAACAAAGAGAGAGAGTGGTTTACGCAAGCTGCTTAATCATTCACAGCTACCACGGAGGATAACGTTTCCTGTTATCACATTTAGAGGCAGCCTTGTACAAAGTCTAGTTTGGAGTCCAGAGAATGTAAAACAAAGGAGGAGATAAATTTATCTCTGCTGCTAGTTACGTTTTGGTGCAATGTCGTACTTACCATAATTAAGAGATTTTGCTTGTAAAAAAGCATGTCCTCGTAGAACTCGTAATCACAGCTTGTAAACTTTCTGCTAGCCCCAACTGCTGCAACGTCTTGCGGAAAAACACAAAATGGCGGCAGCTCCAAATGTAGTGACATACTTATATCGTAATATTTCTGTTTAATGATTCCTGTAATTGATTCGGTAGCAGTTAGCAATAAGGTTTTATTAGTTAATGTTAGTTAATGTATTAAAGGAATAGTTCACCCAAAAGTGAAAATGTTATGTTTATCTGCTAATAAAAGGGCATCCAAGATGTAGGTGACTTTGCTTCTTCAGTAGAACACAAAGAAAGATTTTCAACTCAAACCATTGCAGTCTATCACAGTTGGACATTGCGGTGGATCACAGGTAAAAAATTATATAAATACTGTTCAGATTCTTGCACCGATCTAGACCGATTGTTTGGTGTCTTAAGTCCTCAATGTATCCTCATGGGCCTCATAATTTGGTTTTGTCTGTGTATGTGTTTTTTTTTTTTTTTTTTTTTGACACTCAAAGCTGTGGAGCCCATTGACTGTCATTATATGACTGACAGACTGCAACAGTTTGAGTTAAAAGTCTTTATTTGTGTTCTACTGAAGAAACAAAGTCACCTACATCTTGGATGCCCTGGGGGTAAACAGATAAACATCAAATTTTAATTTTTGGGTGAACTATCCCTTTAACTAATATTAAATATTAACATTATAATTTCTAAATAAGATATTTTTTTACCAAGATATTAAATAATAACTAAAGTGTATTGATAAAGCATTTGCATAATGACTGTTACTTTGTGGTTTTGATGATTCAAATTATGAATTAAAAATATTTGGCATTATTGCCAAGTAAAATGTTTGGGTTGTCATCAAATATTTACAGTACACTCTTAAAAATAATGGTTCTTCACAATGCCATAGAAGAACCTTTTTTGTCTAAATGGTTCCTACTTTGTAGAACCAAAAATGGTTCTTCTATGGCATTGCTTGAAGAACCTTTTAAAGCACCTTTATTTTTAAGAGTGTAATTATGACATGGCATGAACACACCTTAAATCAGTCACCTGATATTCAGTACAACAGCATGATTTATGGAATACTTGATACTGATTGGTCAAGTGTTTGTTTTATTTGAATCACCGTCAGTTTAAAATAGTCAAGTTGATTCAAATTTATGAAGCTCTTTTCACAATACACATTGTTCCAAAGCAGCTTGTTTTTTTGTTTGTTTTTATTAGAAAATGACCAATCATTACGCTAGATGAGACCCTTATTCCTCGGCTGGGATCGTGTAGAGCCCTTTGAAGCTGGATTGAAACGGCAATTTGGACCTTCGACCTGTTGGCCAACATTGAAGTCCACTATATGGAGTAAAATCCTGGAATGTTTTCCTCAAAAACCTTAATTTCTTTTCAAAATAAAGAAATAAAGACATGAACATCTTGGATGACATGGGGGTGAGTCAATTATCAGCACATTTTTATTCAGGAAGTGAACTAATTCTTTAATATATCACTGGCAACAATACTGCCCTCCAAAGGCAAAGCGCAGTAACTACACATTTGGTCAAAATTGAGTTAAGGCTTAAAATGGACTTTGTGACAACTGTTTTGTCTTGTGGCAAAGTCTCCTGGTTCAATTTTGTCCCAGAGAAACGAGAGTGTTTCAGAGAAACAAGCGTGTCAACATGTTTGACTAGCTGGCGTAAAAACTTTAAGAGCATTTTTAGTTTCAGTGTTGGCGTAGTTACTGCACTTTACCTTTGGAGGGCAGAATAGCTTACTATAATATTTCAATTATGCCCCTGATTGTTACAAATATATTTTAGTAGTTGACAACAGATAAAATAAGTCACCATGCAACACAAATACAGTCAGCCTTTCTAAAACACTTATGTAAATGGTGAAACATCCCAGTGCTATTATACCAATTATATCACCACTATCAAAAAGCCACTTGTTACACTAACTGTTACATTAATAGTCAGATTTATAAATAACGTCACTGTTTACCCACAAGCAGGTTCTCTCCCAAGAAAAGGAAAGGAGGTCACACATGGCAGAATGAACCCACTATTTCTGTTTTCATTTCACATATCACACTCTCACACACTCATGGACAACTCAACTGATATCCTCTTAAAAGTGTGTTTATGTTTAGGCCAAACTTATATTCAGAAAAACACATGCACACAATCTCAGGATCTTCAGTGTTTGCTCACCTTGTCACTGTTGTTGGATAAACACCAAACCCGTGATTTCGGATTTGCTATCAAGATGCACACTTTGACTTGACTTTTGATGTTGCTTGACGACTGTTAACAGACGTATGTAAGTAGACTGAAGGTATAACTTTATTCCAGACTTCCATTAATCACTAATTACGTCATTTTACAGTCACTCATTCTAGCCCACACAATATCAGTGTATTACACTACAGCATATGTATTTAACGTTTTTTTGTGTGTGTTTAAAATGATGAGATCTGCTCTTTATTTTCACTTTTTATTGGTTACTTCATTATAAAACCAAACAATTTTTTGTCAAATGCCCTGCAGCATCATATATATTTACATATGAAATATTAACTACCAGTCAAAAGTTTTTGAATGTTTTTAAAGAAGTCTCTTCTGCTCACCAAGCCTGCATTTATTTGATCCAAAGTACAGCAAAAACAGTAAAAAAAAAAAAATAATTTTTTTCTATTTAAAATAACTGTTTTCTATTTGAATAAATTTTAAAATGTAATTTTTTCCTGTGATTTCAAAGCTGAATTTTTAGCATCATTACTCCAGTCTTCAGTGTGACGTGATCCTTCAGAAATCATTCTAATATGCTGATTTGCTGTTCAAGAAACATGTTTTATTATTATTATCAATATTTTTTCAGGATTTTTTGCTGAATAAAAAGATTCAAAGATCAGCATTTATCTAAAATTAAAAAAAAGCTTTTGTAACATTATAAAAAATGTTACATTTAAAGCTTGGATTCAGTATACATTTTCTATTCTTTTTTTTGGGGAAGGGGGGGGGGGCATTTATAATGTTACCATTTCCATTCAGATAAATGCTGTTCCTCTGAACTTTCTATTCATCAAAGAAAAAATTCCACTCAGCTGTTTTCATTCAACATAATAATACAAATGTTTTTAAGCAGCAAATACAAAAAAAAAGAATGATTTCTGAAGGATCACGTGACACTGAAGCCTGGAGTAATGATGCTAAAAGTTCAGCTTTAAAATCACAGGAATAAATTATACTTTCAGATATATTAATAGAAAACAGTTGTTTTAAATAGTAAAATATTTCAAAATGTTACTGTTTTGCTGTACTTTGGATCAAATAAATGCAGGCTTGGTGAGCAGAAGAGACTTCTTTAAAAACATTAAACATCTTGCTGTTCAAAAACTTTTGACTGGTAGTGTATGTGACTTACTGAACAAATATATAAATAGTTTACACAGATGTTCTGTGATTTTACATGTTTTTTTTTTAAGTCTGAATTCAGTATTTTTTCACTGTATGATGAGAGTGGTTTTAAAATGATATTGTTGTTACATGTATAATCAACTAAAGTTTTAAACCTAAGTTTAATCTCAAAATCTCAACATTTAGTAATATTCAGTAATAATATCAGACGTTTTATTTGTTAACACTGAAAAAAACATGAACATGAACATTTTTATTAACTAACATTAACAAAGATTTAAAAATGTTGTAAAATATATTTTACATTCATTGTTTAAGTTAGTTTATGCATTAATTAATGTTGAATGAGGCCTTACAAAGTGTTACCAAATATTTTGATTATCACTGCAATGTCTAACATGTTACCCTTATGTATATTGTATATTGCAGTATGCAGTATTTTACACCTAAATTCTACAGATATATACATGAAATTACTCTGAGAAAAAACAGAATGTTAATGATGTAGCATCTTTATACAAAATGTATTACTTTTTAATTCAATTTTTGGAAGGATTAGTGACCCAGACCCACTGTTGCTGGGTAAGAAATGGGTGACTCTTAGTGACCGCATACACACATATCTGTTAAAGGGGTGGATATTTTTATGGTTAATGTCTGAGAAATGCCAATGATCCAATGACCTAAGCTGTTTGTGTAGTAAAGCCTGAATGAAAAATGTAAAAAAGAAGAAAAAAAAAGTTACTTTTAAGAGATAAGAACTTTTAAAACAATTTAAATATTTGAAATTCTTCTAAATTGATTAGAAAAAAATATATACAAAAAGCACCTGATAATTACAGTGCAGCATTTTCAAATTACTTTATAAGGAACCATTTTAATATCAGATTTGAGAAAAGGACAAAGCATGTCTTGTCCAGTGAAGCCCAGACAATTGAGGGTATCTGAATGTTTTAAAATTGCATTTGGAAAGTGCGAGACTTGAATGTCCTTCCACTGGTTACAGCTCCTACATAAATAATAAGACTACCTCTGTTTCCACTGAGCTCAGACATAAAGTGGAAAAAGTGAATTATTTGAAGAATATATATGTATCCAGGTTTTATTAGTAATATACAGTATATCAGGCTCATAAAGCTAAGTGAGGTTTATGGTTGCTATACAATACTGTCATCCAGAGGTAAATTTGAAAACTGCACTACACTGTATTGTCCAATGCAAACCAGCAGAGGGAGACATATCCATGTCCAAGATTAGTAAGCAGTATCATTTTCCAAGCTGAGTATTTAATTCTTGGATTTAATGTTTAGTATTTAGCGTTTCTGTGCTTCTATATTCTTTCTATTTTAATGTATTTTAAAATGAACATTTTCTGAATTTTCAGCAGCCATTACTCCAGAATTCAATGTCACGTGGTCCACAAATAGTTATAATATGCTGATTTGGTGTTCCTATTTTTATCAAAATATTATTCATATTATTATCAACATCAAAACAATTGTGTTACTACTTTATACTTTATGAGTTTTGCAGGAAAAATTTACCAAAATAAGAGGGATCATACAAAATGCATGTTATTTTTTATTTAGTACTGAACTGAATAAGATATATCACATTTACATGTAGTCCACAAGAAAAAAAATATTAGTTGAATTTATAAAAATGACCCCTGTTCAAAAGTTTACATACGCTTGATTCTTAATACTGTGTTGTTACCTGAATGATCCACACCTGTTTTGTTGTTGTTGTTGTTGGTTTTTTTATTTAGTGATAGTTGTTCTTGAGTCCGTTTCTTGAGTTTGTCCTGAACAGTTAAACTGCCTGCTCTTCCACAGAAAAATCCTTTAGGTCCCACAAATTCTTTGGTTTTTAGCATTTTTGTGTATTTGAACCCTTTCCAACGATGACTGTGTGATTTTGAGATCCATCTTTTCACACTGAGGACAACTGAGGTACTCATATGCAACTACAGAAGCTTTAACGCTCATTGATGCTTTAGAAACACAGTGCGTTAAGAGTTGGGGTTTGGAAAACTTTTTGAAATTGAAGATCAGGGTAAATTTGACTTATTTTGTCTTCTGGGAAACATGTAAGTATCTTCCATAGCTTTTAAAGGGCAGTACTAAATGAAAAAAAAAAAATAGGATATTAAGGCAAAAATGTACACATCTTCATTTTGTTTAAAAGCTTACAGTCCTGGCTCCTAATG